>NC_082343.1:61488506-61796506 GCF_027477595.1 Haemorhous mexicanus
GGAAAAGGCATGAAAGCTTCATCACAGAAGGTGCCTGTAAAGCTTGGGTTTGGGCTCAGGAGTTACAGTGTTAGATCTGGTAAATGTGGGCCAGCCAACACCTGACTGAAAGAATGAACCATCACTATGATCATTCTGAGATAAGACTGTTAAGGTCTTGTTGAGGGAATTAGTTGGTGGAAGAAATCTCAGGTGTATTTTAGTTGAAACCAATGAGAACGAAACACGATGATCTGGTTGTTTGGAATAAGATACAGAAGATACATGTTACTTTCCTTTCTACGGGTTTTTAAGTGTATGAATGGTCATGGAAACACTGTTTGGTAATGCACACACGCAGAATTAGCACAGCTCAGATCCAGGGAACATAGTGAACATTGCATTCACAACAGTAAGCCCAAATTGTAGAGGAAACAAACCTTGGTCAAGAGAAGTGAATGAAAAACTGTGGTATCTTCCACTGACATTCAATACCATCTATTTACTGGTGAAAGCATTAATGACAATAATTGTCTCTGGATGTGTATGTGCACTTCGTATCCTGACCAACTAAAAACCATGAATAGGTATCAAAATGAGACCGACCAGTGAGAAAAGGTGAAAGCCTGCTTCTCATTCAAAAGTTTTAAGAAAGACTTTTAAGATGAAACAGAAACAGGAATTCATATCTTTTAAATCTTACTTTGTGGTGCACATAGAAGCGTGGGTGTTGAAACAACAGAACAGCAATCATCTGATGAACAGCTGCAATCTATGCTAGCAACCTCACTGAAGCCCATATTGAATTGAAATATTGGAGGCCTTTTTAAACATATAAAAAATCCTTGTGCATTTTTTTGGATAACTGCTTTATCTGGCAACTTGATCTGTGCGTATGATTCAATATTCACCAGTGATCATCACTGGTGAATTTGTAGTTTGGTAACAGATAGGGACAAACCCCATCTAACCAGTATCAATGCAGTAATTGTAGTGTCCCTGTTTAACACTCTTCTTACAGCATCTGATAAAGTTTTAAATGGAAGGATTTACTTAAGACTGGCTTCATTTCCTTTTACTTTCCTTTTAGAAATTTTTTTCTTAAAGTATGTAAAGGAAAAGTAGGGAAGAATGGATATTACTGGAAATATTGGATACACAGGTTTGTAGTAAAAATCAAGCAATAAAGTGGAGGGCTTCTTGCTCTACGGGGCTTAATTTTAACTTACTAGTACAAAAATCCATTGCCCTTCTGTACATACACAAGTAATTTATTTTTGACACTATGTATCCTAATATTCCTAAGTTGATTTGTCAGCTAACTTTTATCCCTAACTTACAAAACTACTCATCAAAACCTTCAAGTTTTCCCTTTCTTCCTATAGATAGCTTCATCACAACATAAATATAGCTTAAAGAAGGAAAGTATGTGAAATACTCAGCCATTTTCCTCTACCCTTCCAGGAAAAAAAGAAACTGTGTTTAAACTGTCAGAAAAACCTCTTCATTCTGCTGCAGTCTTCCATCTTCTCCAGATGGTAAAAAAAAACCCATTATTTTTTTTCCTATAATCAGCAAACTTTGAGGAAGCAGTAGAAGACCCTGATAAATTTCCATTTGCAATGGCTTCCACTCCCTCATTTCATTTCTCTCCTCCTTATTTCATTTTATAGCCCAGAAAAACCAATACTTACTCTCATGCCTCAATTCCTGACATGATTTTGGTCTTACAGTGGAATCTCTGGCAGGCCTGGTGGTATGAGAAGGAGGATTTGGGGGTAGGAGAGATGCATTCATCAAGCAGACTGCTACGTCAAAGCAAGATGCTGCCCTGGGATGTGTGGCCAAATAGAATATGCTGTTGCTGAGTGTGAGCAGGAGTCTCAGACTTCATATTTAGCATTTTACCAGACTTCAGAATAACACATACTCTAGCATGTCCACAGGTCATATGGTATGAGGTTTTAAATGTAGCTTACAGGTTTACTGCACTAGATTTCAGCAATTCTTGTTTGACATTAAATTTCATGAAGGAGCTGTTCAGCACACTCGGGATTGATACCATTTTAAAGTTACCTGTCAAATAAGAAAATTAAGAGCAATGTATGTCTGTAGGCTCTGAAGAGAGGAACTTCTCTCCCTAACCTTGCTAGTGAATTTGATACAGGGCCAGCATGTCAGAATTGTCCATCATGCTGCTATTACTGTTCCACTTGTGGTGGAACAGTTGGCAAGTCCCAAGTACTCACTGCCTCTGTATCATACACCAACATCCCCAGGAAGCATTTTTCATGACTGGATATCTATCCAGGGTTGCAGGGTGAATTTGACTTTTACTACAGAACTATAAAGAAAGAATGCCGTAATATTGATACAGCCACAATACCACCACTGTAAGGTATAATACCTCCACCTAGGTATAAAAGGAAATATTCACAACCCCTTCATAGAGATTTGATTAAAAAAAATCCCAAGAAACAATGAGAGAATTTGTACGACAAAATTGTTTGTGAATCAAAATATCTGTCAGTGACATTGAAGAGTCATGTTTCCTTCTGTGTTTACAGCTCGCCTATTCACCATAACTTCAATTCTTAACTAAAGATCCCTCTCCCTCTGTGCAATTTACCTGTTAAGACAAGAAGCACTTTCTCTAAATAAATGCTGGGAAGGTTGATTTTTATTGCATGTATAGCTGGTCACTTCTGGAAAGCATTTTTTAACATGCTGCATAGGTTAAAAAATTTACTAGTCACATCTGCAGTTTGACTGCTTCTTTCTAAAAGACAAACCCAGGCCAAGCAAGACAAAGAATCTGCTGATACACACATGTCACTCCAAGAATTCTCCTGACAAAGTTCCCACACCCAATTTAATTACTTCCCTACTGTAAAAACACTTTCCATCTGCATTTATTGTAGTAGTTTCAAATCCAAAACTAACAGACTATAAAGCTAGCTAAATAAATGAATGATATTGGCCTTAGGTCCCAAGCCAGGAGCTATTCTGTAAGGCTGTGTGTCTCCAGCATTCATTTTTATGCTGATGTTTCATTTTATGTGCAGTGTTTTCACTTAAGCCTTGTTTAGAGAAGAATTACCCTGCTCCAGGCTCTGAAGTGTGATGTGCCACACAGAGCCCTCTAGTGCTGCTCCAGCCCAAGGTCTGTCAGAGATTCCCCTCTAAGACCAAAAGTCACATTGCAACCAAAAAATCCCACTTCAGGCTGTATACACAGCACTGCCTATGCTCAGGCTTGGAACACTAATTTCATCTCGGTCTGATAGAACCTCCAACTGAGGCTGAAGAGCTCAAAATGAAAAGTGTTTCTGTTTGAAAACATACTTCAAAAAATGAAACTACCAGATTAACTATTTGTAGCATGGGTTCTCTTGCCCATTCAGAGGAAAAAAAAGTATCTTGTTCCTCAGACACAGCATGAAGAATTTAATTCTAACTTGTAAGAAATTTCCTGACGTGCAGAGATAGGAACAGTACATTGCCTTCAGGGTCCTCAGGTTTGCTGCAGTTTGTTTTCATCACACTTTGATGAAATTACATCAGACTGGAATTCATAGATTTTAAAGGCTTGAGATACAACAGTCTCATTTGGGCAAGCACGATACTTAAAACCACACACTTGTATATGAGTGTTATGCTACGCTGGGATTCTCCATGGTGTCAAAATACTCAGAAAGAACTTGACCTTTATAATAAATTTGAATCCAAAGCAGCAGCACAGAAGATAAGTTTTTCATTTAGAAGTTGCGAGTACTGAAGGGCAAAGCAGGTTTCCACTGAAGTCCAGGTCAAAACTGCTACTGACTACACAGAAAGCATTTTTGGACATTGAACTATCTCTTCCCTTTTCAGTTCTAACCAAAGTAAATGAAAATACATACTAATAACTGACATGAGCTAATCAAAGAAATTTGGATGGTGCATGGTGCAGCTCAAGGCACAGATACTATAATGGCTTTGGATGCTGCAGGTGACCCCCAAAGGATCCTGCTGCAATAATTAAAGAACATAGTTAAGATATAGGTAAGGATGGGTTTGGGGGACAAATCTTGAATTATTTAACTTTTCTGAGTTTTAGTGACAAGGTTAGTGAAATGTCAGGTTTATTTTCTAGCTCTCCCCTCACAACGAAAGCTTCTGAGCTTTCATGACACTGAAATAGTCTTCTATACAGAAGCAAGACAAAGACATGGAGCACTCACTAAACATTGAAGAAAACTATCCTCCAGTTTACTAGCCACAAGGAAGATGCACATCTAAAACAGCTACTACTTCACTTGCTCAAAATTATCCATACAGGCACATACATGTGTGGAACACGGAAGTTAAATCCTTTTCCTTTTTCCCATGGACATGATATTAGAAATGCAGGAAAGGAATGTACGGCTTCTTTCCAGCTTATGAACACAGCATGTTTTTCACATGTGAAAACAAAATGAAGTTTTGGTAAGGGCAAATTTTCCCAAATAAATAATTTGTTTTCCACACTGGAAATAAACTATATTTTCAATAAACTTTAAGACTCAGATATGCAGAAAAGGGATAACCGAAGAAAGTGAGATCTGATCACACAGATTTCCCTACACTACGTAATAGTTGGGATTGTTTTTTAATTGAATGTGACCATTCAGTGTTATGCCATCATCTAAACTCAACAACCCAGACTCTAGGCTCAGGAAAAAGGAAAAATCCTTTTTCTAGAGTGAAAACCATTACAACTGATCCAACCACTCGTTCTTTGCAAAATGTGACTCTGGGGCTCTGGTGCTACAAATCCACGGCACAGCTCAGCCTCGCTCTCAGCCACTGCACCGCAGCCAGTCGGCGTCAGCCCTCCAGTACCATACCTGGGATTCTGCGGCTCTGAACCATCGGACTCTGGACACGGCTTCTTCACCTGCAGGAGCAAAGCAGTGCTGGTTACTCTCACTTGAAACACAACTTCCTCTTGCTCCCCCTCCCATTCCAGCAGAACTGAATGCGGATCCTGCTCCGCTCACCGGGATCTCTATAAAACATTTCCCGCACTTTACAGCAGCGGTTTGCTATACTAAACAGTGTGTTTCATTATTATCCCATGAACAGCTGCCAACTGCACTTCCCCAGGCTCCATTAGTGGGTTAAATGTTCAGCTAAAATAGCTTGGGGAGCAGTCTTAACTAGGAACAAAGAAACCAAAGAACCAGGTTCTCCACTTTGAAATGAGAAAGCCATACTGTTCTCAGCTTGGCCAAGAAATGTTTCCCCAATTGATACTGCTTCTGTTTCCTGCTAAAGCTCAAAATAATAAACACCAGGTTCTGGGGCAAAGCGCACCATTAGTTAAATAATTCATATGGTATTTTTAATTTTGTGAATCTGCTAACTGTGTGTTAACTATATTTTCCTATTGCATCAATGAATACATGCTCTGTTTTAACTCATATTTGCAATACATAAGTACATAAAAGGAATTTTAGCTTCCAATTTGATCTCTGCAATACACTGCTGTAGGTTGATTGGAGATGATAAAATCCATCACTGTCAAAAAAAAAAATAGAAAACTGTTCTCTTGCAGACTAGGTATCTCCTTGGGATCTTCATGATTTCCAGCAAAAATTTTACTGTACCTTCTGGTAATTTAAATTACTTGCATTTTCAGCAGAGGAAAAAACATTTTGCTCACTAACTTGCTAATGTAAAATCCAGGGCTCTATGGGAGGTTTCGAAGTTCCAGTTTTAAAGCCACCTAGAAATATCACTCACTGAGGCTCAGTTGGTGTGAGAGGCACAATAAAATAACCCACTCCCTTTACAATCAGCAAGTTCAATGACAAGTTTCAGGATACCTTGCATCAAGAAACTCTTCAAATACTTTTTTGCTACTTTAAAAGTATTTCAGAGAAAAAAAAAGTGGCTTTGACTCACTCCTATTGAAGTTATTAACAAATGACAAAACACTCACCAGGCCCAAGAGAAAAAAGGATTTGACCAATGCTAAATATTACATATATATATAAAAGTTTCCTCAGCTGAATGCCATGGAATATCACTCACAGAGATGAGCCACTCATAGAGCATGAGACACAGTAAGGGCTCACACAAACCCAAACATGACAGGCAGTATTTCATAAACATTCAGGTGCAAACATCATTGCTATAGTTTTATGTTAACCACATTGTTATTAAAGTAGTATAACATCTGAAGTACAGTAAAATACTTCAGATACATAAGCATATGACCATCTGCCATGAAAAATGCCTTCAGTGTGCATTATATACAAACATGAGAAATAGTTATTCAGATTATTGTACTGAGTGTCTCCTGAGTGTGTCAGTATCAGAGGGAGCTCTTCAAAAAATATATTCAAAATCATGTAAAGACACTGAAATTACAACAGCCTCTCCTTGATAGGATGTGTTTAATTTCAGGAGCAGTTTGTCTCAACTGAGTTATAGAGATTTGACCAGAAAAATAAGATCTCATTTTGCATATAAAATATATTTAAAATGATTGAAAACATAATGTATTTAGAGCTATAAAATACAATAACATAATTAAAATTAGAAAACTAAGTATATGCCTAGTAGCTATATAGTATAAACCCTAGTAGAACTTTTTCCATGTCCCTTTAGCATACACTCACTTCCAGCATATTTTTATTATCTCCTTGCTCTTAAATTTACAGGCATTTATTCATTCCTTTCCAATTTCTTTTCTGTTCTGTGGCTGCCACCAGTAGCACTGTCCCTCACATTTGCACCGGGGCTGAGATCTCACTGCCCAGGTCTGGAAAGTTCAACCACTGACTTGAACCAGCTGCTGGAGAGTCTGTCACCCACATACCAACACCCTGTGGTGGGCATCTACCACAGCAGCCCAAAGATAGTTACAGCACATATTTACATAAACCGAGCACTTTTAATATACAGAATATATTAAGACCCCTGGTTTTCCTGGGCAGGGATGATGCAGTAATTGGGCACTCACAGATGAGTTTTCCTACTGTAGCTTACACGACTACTGCATTTTGTTTTGACCAACATCACAAAGCAATCTAAATATCTGAAAGGTTATGCTTTATCCGTATAAATTAACATTAAACATTAAATTAACATTAAACATTAAAAAAAAAAAACACCAAAAAATTACCAACAAAAATCCCAACTGATAAATTTTGATAAAAGTTGAAAGGTCATAGCAGAAAAGCCACTGACCAATTGTATCAAAAAAACTCACTTCCTGTGTGATGCAACAAACTTGGGGAGAAAAAAAAAAGTGAGTACTTTTTATTTAACAATATTGCAATGAAAGCAAAATGCTTAAAAAGAGAGAGTATTTCAGGTTTGTCAGTTGGCATATAGATGATGCAGTTCATCCATGATCAGTATCTGAAAAAATGTGCAGAAGCACAGCGTATAGATTTGGCTTGTCCTCCAAGACTAAATGTAAACTTCAATGTGTATCTTTAGGGTCCCTCTCTGAGAGAAAAGATTTAATAAATAAAAATGTTATTTCTTAAAGGACGAACAGGCATGGGATTTTCTTTCAAGTGGCCAGATGGAATGAACACCATTTCTCTTCAAGGCTACTCAAGTAGCAAAACAAATTCTGTTATTCATAAAATTATGCCACCCTTGAAGGTGAACAGAAAATCACTGTGAAAATGTCTGATCAAAGACTAAATATTGTTTCCTTTGTCTTCAGCTGCACTGTTTTACCTCTTAATCTGCCTTGCTGACTGTTTTCAAAATAATTAACTTTCACTAACACCACATTTATTTACATTCTCATGTGTTAAATGCTATAAAAAGAACCTTTTTCTTTACTCCTGCTCTGTTTTCCTTTCCCCCTTCTCTGTTTACACAGGTTTTCTCACCATTTTAGTTAAATGCATGTTGAGAATCATTCACAGGAGTAAGATTCCAGTTTCAGTTTGAATTCTGTTGAACTGCACTGAACTTTCCTACTCTGGTTGCCTGCTACAGACTGTTTGTAAACTTTCAGCTGAAAACCTTCAAATACAAATATTTGTGAAAACAGACTGCTTCATGTTTTGATTGTCACGCCGTTATGCTGCTGATTGGCTTCAGTGCCTGAAAGTTGGAGGCAAAATCCCAAAACTGAAAGGGGAGGGGGAGAGTTACAAATACCCAGGAATTATAATTTCTGTGAAATGTTGTCCACATTTATTTCAATTTGTAAGATTCTAAAAGGCCTCTTGTCACACTGTTGGTGAACTCCTGTTGCAGTGTGTCTCCTGAATTTCTGAAGACCCTATCTGCACTGAATTCTCTCCACCTCAAAGATGCTGGTGCTGAACAAGCCTTAGGATTACTTCAGAGTGCCAGGAGAACCCCATGCCATCAGGAAATTCGACACTATCAAAAAACTGTCCCTCTTTGCTTAGTCAGTTCTATCTCCCACTGTGCAGTGCCCTGGGTACAGGGTACCCAGGCAGCACCCTGAAAGTAAAAAATCCCTGTAGACTCAAATGAAGGGAGGAATAACAGAAAAAAAAAAAAAAAGATCAGGGAGAAAGAACAGAAATCAGGGGACAAAAGAAGAATGGGCTCTCCATGGTGGCAAAATTAGAGGAGAGCAGAAGCCAAGTGGAAAAAAAATGTGACAGACGTAGGGGTGTGGTGTAGACAGTAGAAGAATACTGGCACTGGCTGAGATGGAACACCTGAGTTTGCTCTCCTCTCTTCTAGATTTGGGCCTAACACCACAAACACAAGCCTAAGCACTCATCAGATACTTGTGAAACTCTTTACAAACGTCATTAGTGACCAGTCTGCTCAGAGCAATGGACTTGTTCTGCTACTCCAGCTATACAGAAGACCTATTTAATGATCTAAGGTGGGAAAACATACTTTGAGCTTAGAAAATTCTGTATAAATGTTACTTTTATGTAGGAAAATGAAAGTCTCATTTGGCTCAAACTTTTATTAAAAACAATCAAAGTTTTATACAATTTCTACCTTCACCTGACTTGGTTCATCAGAATTCAAATATGAACACTGTTAAAAGTGTCTGATAATTTGAGGTCACTGTGAAAACTGTGAAAAAGATATGCATTTATTAGGCAGCAAAGAACTGCAACAAATATATATGATAAATATTTACATGATGAAGGATTTTATATTAATTGGGCTTTGGATGCTTCATGTTTAACAAAGACAGAGTGAGGAACATTAAAAGAAAAATCTAACTATGCATTCACTGGAAAAAAGACACCCCCTGGAAAGCCTAGGATGTCAGGTAATAAGATCTGCACCATAATGTGCAAGAAGCTGAATTTCCACAGGCCATATTAATTCTGGCATTTCCTTGCTTCTGATGTTTTTCTTTGCAACATTAACATCTTTTAACATGATTTTATTGGACCCCATTACACTAAATGTTAAACCATGAAATGGTCCTGCTCTGTGAGGTGTTCTCACACACACACACTGGTGGTATTAAACTCGTAATGCAACACAGGTGAGAAATCCCTGCTAACACTTACAGCTGAAAAATCTTGCCACATCAGCGCTAAATTACTCTGGCAATCAATCTGCTGAGTTCCCTCATCTACTGCACCAATTATGGCCTTGAGGATTCCTCCTAAATCCTAGAGTTGCAACAGAGCTGAGTAGAGCCTGCAATGCTTTGGGCCTGGAGGAAGCAGCTATGCATAGTGGAGCTGTGGAGACTCGAACACCAAGGAGACAAGAATGAAGAAAGAAAAGTACTTTTTGCAGACCCAAGGACAACCTCAAATCACATCTTTGTGCTTCCTCAGCCTGTGTGATTGCTCTGAAGTGCGGGCAGAACAAGTGCACTTCGACTGCCAGGATGATTCCCTACAGCAAATTACTCTGGAGGAAGCTGACCCATCTCTGCTCGCCGTCCAGGGAAGGGACTATGTCTGTGGAACAACCCCAGGAGAGGATGGCACAGGCAGGGCAACTGGATGGAAATACCAGGTAGAAGAATATGACTCAGGATATTGACACCATGATGAATATGAATAGTAAAGAAAACTAATTCTCCTCAAACGTTTTTTAGATGCTGACTTTGATAGTGTTTACATGGAGTTGTATGACCGTCTTGCCAACAAAAACCTTAATGGAGATTGTCTTTACAATGCCTTTGCACACATCATTTGCCAAAGATTTCTTTTGCTGCTATGATGTCATTAATACAACTAAACAAATAATGTCATTTGTTTGATCAACAAAAACAGGGCAAGGTTTTGCTTATAGATACAGCTCTGGCATTGAGTCACAAATTATATGTGAAAAAATATATGTGCTTTCGATTTAATTAAAAAAACCCACAACTGAACAACAAATATTCTTGAAAGTGAAGCAGTTTTTTGATAACTGAATTCAAATACTCCAACTATGTATGTCCTGTGAAGACAAAATCTTAGTGAGGCTTCTGCAAAATCAAACATATGCTGAGTAGACCTAGAGAAACATACGAAAAGAATTCTAAATGATCCCATACTCTGAACTGATTTTTTTCACAGTAATTCACTATTCTGCCCCACTTCCATAAATCTCATAAGCATTTTATTTACTTAAACCTAGTGACAATAATAAAATTACATAAATTTGTATTAAAATACAAGATTAAATGAAATTAAAATCCATATGAAAATGTAAGACTACCCAGTTGTGTGCAAGCAAATTTTAATTACATTTCTGATCTAATAAAAAAAACCCCAAACACTGATGCTACTGTAGAGTGAAAGAAATTGAAGCAACAGAGAATTGATTTTTCCCCCTATTTTTCACAGTGCAAAGACTGTACATAGCTGTGTTTTATCTATATCACACCCTGAAGTAGGTTTGTCATATTTCAGCAGATCTGAAAACTAGAGTTCTGATTGCAATGGAAGAATGAGTAAAAATATGCTACATAAATTGATTTCAAATTCACTGTTCAAGGAGTTTTTTGGTTGTGGGTTTGGTTTTTCTTAGTAAAAGTCTATATGAGCTTCTTCTCTAGTGGAAACAATGCTTCTGCTCACCACCTAAGCTAGGTTTAGCTATTCAGAGATCTCTTCTATTTTCTTAGCAATGAAATCATTATGCCATCAACTACAATTGACAACTCTAATCCAAACAAGATTAAGGTTTGAATACGCAATTTTTTAAATGAAAGTAAAGTGCAAGTTATTTAAAAATTTTGAGTCTGAAAGCAGACTGCTGATGCTGACCTTTGCATTTTATGTAGCACAGCAGAGGAGACTTTATATTCAAAGACATTAGATGTCTCCATGCCTCTAAGGGGTGAGAGCAAGGTATGGGAACAAGAAAAGTCAGTGCTGTTCCAACATCACTTCTGTATTCCATGCAAACCTTTCCTGAGAAAGATTTGTTCTTGATAAAATGCATCATAAAGTTACAGTACTAACGCTGGTCAGAACCACTTGGAGATGTTCACCTAACTGGCAAGGAATACTAATCCAGAAGGGATATATTTAGTATTAAATACCTACAGTTCAGGCATCTAAATCAGTCTAGGCTTGTCACATAAGGCTTCCTTTACATCTAACAGAAAGATACAGATGTATTTCACCAGACCTAGAGTATTTCACCTGCCTATTTCAGGCAGAGGGGAATTACACCAAATTAACTGTGACTAATGGCTTCTACTCTCCACTTACCTGCTGAAACGCAGGTAGTTGGGAAACCCTGAGGAAATGGAATGGTGCTGCAAAAGAGAGAGGGACAAATGGTGCTGCAAAAGAGAGCCTGTGTGCCTCATGACATCCTCCATAAAATCCTCTTTGTTGGCAACGCTGATTATAACAATGGAGAGAGATGGCTCCCATGGAAGTTGAATATTTAAATCCTCAGCTCCTTTGAACTAGTCACTGAACTTAATAATTTCAAGAGGGAGCTATGTCTTAAAAAGCATACAATAATCTTAAATGCTTCCATTTCTTGAGATGAAAATCTTCATGACTCTCACAATGTTTTGGATTTTCTGTACAAATTGCTGCTGAGAACAGTGTGGACAAGCCAGGAACTAGTCCATGGACAGCCCAAAGAGCTGCAAAGAGGCACTGCATTTCATTTAGATCTTATTTCACCAGGCTGGAATGATGAGCAGTGACACACTAGAGCTCTTGCACATTACATACACATTGAAGTTAACTGGAATTTAAACAATTCAGGTAAATGCCTCTTTCATATTTCCAATAAGACTATAATGATTTTTTTGGGGGGCACACTACACTTAACATTGACACAAGCCTTTGTAAAACATAAATCAGAAAGCTTTATATAAATAAAACATAAAACTCTGCTTCTATTGAAAAGTTTTAGAGAATGTAGGTATCATTAAGGTGACATGATTGATAAAATCTGAGACAACTTTAACTCCTCAATTTTATTCATATGCTATCGTTGGGGACTAAACATTCCTTCCTTGGTAATTTCTTGCTAGTGGAAAGGTTTCCTATGTGTTTGTTTTTGCAACATGACTAATGGGTTCAAACAGTTCAGAGCTCTAAGCGTTTTTAAAATCCTTTATACCTGCAAACATTTTTAAAACACATTTTAAACTGCCTTTGGCACAAGTGCACAAAAATATCAGAGGGTGTAAGTGTAACAGTCAAGTCATAATTTAATCGATTGGAACCCGTAAAGTACTAACTTGTGCATTTTGAAAAGCATTTATGCATGCACTGTGGGAAAAACTGGCATTCCCTTTTTTTGTTTGTTTGTTTGTGTACAATGAAAGAAGGAAACACGCCTTCCCTTAACTGGTGGGTCAGGCAGGGCAAATGCCATACTACAATGGCACTTTTTGTTTCAGCCTGAGTTACCTAATAGCTCAGAGCTCACAGAATGCTTTTCCCTGCAGCTGGGAGGGTGGGCCTGGCTCCCTTTGAAAAAGGAAAGAGGAGAAGAGAAGAGAAGAGAAGAGAAGAGAAGAGAAGAGAAGAGAAGAGAAGAGAAGAGAAGAGAAGAGAAGAGAAGAGAAGAGAAGAGAAGAGAAGAGAAGAGAAGAGAAGAGAAGAGAAGAGAAGAGAAGAGAAGAGAAGAGAAGAGAAGAGAAGAGAAGAGAAGAGAAGAGAAGAGAAGAGAAGAGAAGAGAAGAGAAGAGAAGAGGAAGAGAGAAAGAAGAGAAGTGAGAAGAGAGGAAAAAGGAAGGAATGAATTAGTTCCCCATTCAGATCTTCCAAAGGCCAAAGGTTTGGAAACTCCACCAGCCTGGAGCTCATTTATCAACAAATTCAGATTCAGGAAAAAATACTAATGCACTAACACTGGTTTTCTCTCATTCTCTTTTCTTTCTCTAATATTATTTTCCTAGCTCTCTCCAACCTCCCCCCACCCCCACCATCTCTTAAAAAATGCCCACACCAACCTAAATACAAACCTTTGGCTTTTTTTTTTTTTTTTTTTTTTTTCCTTTTCAAGTCAGCACTATATCTCAGTGAAGCTGAATCTGCAAGTATACCCTTGGTGTCTTCCTGGTATCTCCAAATGGGCAATAGCTAGAAGATACCATTCTTAATCTAGACATGGAAAATGCTTACTGCTTTTACTTCAGTTATGTTCCCATGATGTCCTCCAGTTTTGTTGCAATCACATCATTTTTATTTAATTGTTTGCTTTTCAAATATCAGCATTCCCAAATACCATTGATCTCTTTTCAGGTAAAAAACCCCCAACATTCTGAAATGCAGGAAAACAGTTATGCCGTGCAATGCTTTCTGGATTTCACCTTGTGATTCCTCAGCTCCACAGAAATATTGTAAGCAAACTAGGTGTATCAAAGCTGCTTTGGAGGTATCATTTAATATTCAAAGGAATACCAAGTCGTCTCCTGTTATATGCATAAAATTCAGAATCTTCTCAGAAAACCTGAACTTATTTTCTTTCCTCCTGCTTTTCAAAACCAACCAGGGCCAACAAATGCAAAGAAAAAAAGAATAAACTTTGAAGCTGAAATTTAAAGCAATGAAAGTCAGGAAGTTCAAAAGTTAATGTTCCTATGGCTGTGTTAACTTGGCCATGTTGCAAATAGATCATGCAAATACTTCAAGCTATTTTGTTAAAGGCCTATAGTACTGTGCCATAAAGCATAATAAAACATGCTGTTTTCTTTTCATGTGGAAACCAACTTGTATGAAGAACAGTACAGTGTATTTCTACTACCAATGCTGACTCCTCCACCACAAGTCAAGTATCTCTGCCTCAAGGCACTTTTCTGTTCTAACAATGCTGGTGTCTCATTGGAATCCAGCTTCCCCTTAGCTCACCCAAGAGCTTAAATACTGATCCCCGCAGGAACAAAGGACGACTTCTCTCCTGACTCGTTTGCCTCATCAGAAAATAATCTGTCTTTCCCCTTGAGATCAAAGAACACTTGTCACAATTTTTCCATCCCTCACTTAGATGAAATTCAAACAAATGGCCTTGTCGATCATCTCCTCCTTTCTGTGCTTCACTATCCTGGTTTTTACCAAGGAGCATATTGATACCCTAGTGCAGTAAACAACATGATCTCACATCTCTCAAATACTCATCCCCACTACAGATGATTAAATACATACATATAAAATACTCTGATTTAGCAAAGAATTTATTTTACTCTCCTTGTACTCTTTTGTTCGTCTTCCGTGTTTTTAATATATATATTGCAATGTGCTAAGGTTAAAGGAGATCAGCCCCCAGAAATGGTGCCTTATTCTTGGTCAAATATGTTATGTCTCTTAGCTGCATTGAAAGTTAACTTACCAACGCTGGGTCAGTTTTAAGTAAGCAATGTCTAAAACACCATCAGTTTCCCTATCCTCTCTGTCTTGGAGAATCATACTCATCGGCTGCATTCTTCATCCCAGAGCTAAAGGGACTTTAAAGGATTTAAGGACAAGGATTGTGGTTTTGAACTATATTCAAAAAGCTCAGGAAGAGAAAAACAGCTCTAATGTGTTCACCATACCCTTACTTGATGCGACCTTTGTACTAATTAATTTTCAAGCACTGAAGTCTTCATAGAAGTACAACCTGTTTAAGAATGAATGAATACCTGACTCAGATCCTGGTCTGACAGAATGGGATGGAATAATTTGGGCACACTGAAAGCATTGTATATGGATTCAGCTACATGACAACTTGATTTACTGGCAATCCAGAGTTCCTAGGCTGAGGTTTGAATTATTCCAGACAACACGGTAAGCTCTTCCTACAAGCTCTTCCAAGTTTAGCCACTTGTTCACTGGTGCCAATTTTGCTCAGATACTTTTCAGCCAACTTTTCTTCACTTTTGGTCTTACCCAAGCTGTACAAGCCAGATGTAGCGGTAGGAGACCAGTTATTACCTGCAGTGTCTGCCAGCATAATCCACCCTGCGTGACCTGTCCATCACACATATGTCATACAGAATTAGAGGTAACGTTGCACAGCTCCTTCAGAAAAGGAGAGAAACTACTGCAGATTTTCAGTACACTTCTCAGTGTGCAGCTAGTAAGAAGGACTCAAGTCACCTCTGTGTTTTTTGGATCCTTCTTCATCTCTCAGGAGAGACAACCATATTCAATTAAGTATTTTAAGTGACAGAAAGTACCAAGACGATGAGAAAATGAAACTGAGCATTGTTCACAGACAATTAAGAAAATCTGACTTCTTCATGATCTTAACATTGATAATTTTTATCAGTAAAAATACCTGTTATTCACTGTGCTCCTTCACAACCCTGAAAGGCATGAGCACGTTTATGCTGAGTAGGTGTGCAGAGACCTGAGGATGCAAAGAGGCTCTTTGTGACCAACTGCAATGACTGCAGGGTGAGATCCAGTTCTGCCCAATTCTTCCTGGCTTCAGCAACAGCTGCCTGAGGTGATGCTGTATTCACTCCTCCAGCAAAAGGCATTCCCTGAACAGAGGGGTTGTCAACCCTGGGACAAGCCCACAAAGATTTAAGCTTAGGCCTAAATCAGATGGTGGTGGTTTGGCCTGTTCCTGTCAATGCAACAGTTCAGAATAATGAAGGTGAGTCTGAATATGGCTTAGTAGGACAGGAGGCTCAATTAATGCCAAGAAGCAACAGGTGGACAGAGCAATAAGACAGCTTGGAAGGAGATGAAGAAGGTAATATGAGCAGGTAATATGAACATGATTTTAGCCCAGCACCTGTCTACCTATTAACAGCTGGCAGAGTCCTGTAGGCATTGTGGAAGATGGGAATTATGTTAAAACAGTACTAAAATAAAATAAAACTGGAAAAAACCTACCATAAAGCTCCGACAATAAAAAGGGTTCTGCTCTTCTGTGGTAGCTTTTCTCCTGGTAGTAGATCAAAGGTATTCAGCTATAAATATCTGACTATTCCAGAGATAATATCTATGAATCTGATCATGAACAAATAATTTGGTCCATGAAAACAGCCCAAGCTGAAGTCATCAGCTAATTGTACAACACTAGTATTTTTGCACAATGCACTGAGGCTATTACAATTAAAACCACCAGCTTTAAGTGCATGCAAATGACTATGCTACAAATAATTTGTAAAAGTGTGCTCAAAGCTTTTGAAAAAAGTGGAAGGAGAAGGTAATAAGTGCACATCATAGTCTAATTAGAGAATTACCAAGTAAATCTCCTGTACACTAACAGTGAACAGCTGTGTTTTTTCCTAGCTTCATGTATTTCTCTTCTCCCACATTACTGAAGCTAATTTGTTTAGAATTTTAGCAACAACTTCTAGCAGCTGTTCTAACAATTATAAACTACATCAGATAACTAAGAACTTCAGTGACCTATTCCTCTCATAGCAAGGATGCAAAGGATTATTTGTATTCCAAACTACTTGATGGTGAAAATGAAATAATAAGTTTTTTATGGCCCAGATATTATCCAACGGGTGAAAAAAAAATTTGTTAGAGGTCAGATAAAAGGACACACAGTGCTGCAGTGTAAAATCTCACAAGCACTGGATATAAACTAAAGAGCTATTCACATGCATTTGTATCATCAGGGAACCAAATTTACTTTGTTTTTGGTTACTTTAATTTTCAGTGCCTTTGGAACATGTCAGTAAAAGTGAAGAAAATGCTGCTAGGAAAAGAGTCCCTTTTTTTTCTTCTTTTTTTTTTTCCCCTTTTTTTTTTTTTTTTTTAAGGGATATAAGAAAAAGAATAACAATTTAGCAAAGGCAAACTACAGATAAAACCCTTTCTAATAAACACATAGGAAAATATACTGCACATACTGTGCACTGTAGTTACTATATGGTATTCAACATCACAGAAGCAAACTCCTATGTAGTGAGACTACTTTTTATACATATGATTTAGATTTGATTATTCAAATATTCAAATGAACATTTACAACACTACAACGTTTAAAACCCGGTAATATTATAGGGCAAAAATGTCATTCAGAGAAATTAATCATACAAGGATAAATTATTAATAGTATTTATACCCAAGAATACAACATGCATTTGATTATATACTAATAACAACAACAGACACAACTAGAAATAACATTAAGAATATTTAATTTTGGTTTTGTCACTTGCATTATGCTGTAGCTCTTAGCACAAGTCAGAATAGCTGTATTTACAGCATAAAGTATGTAAATAAATCTCAAACTAGCAGCTAATAATATATTTTTCCTTATTAGCCAAGGGGGACAACATCAGAGGCAATACAGCTCTTAAAATACTGCCACAAGAAGGAACCACATGGCAGATCATATTTCAGCTCACATGAAGGCCAATTTTGTCTCTTTTTTCAGGTTTGACAATTTGATTGGTAATATCTCACTATAGAGTTTTAGTATATCTAAAGAGATTTTCTTTTTTTCTTATTATTATTAACACTGTTATATTAAAATGCAAAATTTGAAAATATTTGAAAGTATGTTTTAATTTTAAAGGTGTTTTATATACAAAATAGTTGAACTAGTTTTCCAGAAGCAATCAATTAACTTTGTCAGGATTTGTTTTTCCAAATTCATACCATTTTGTTTATATATGCTGTCCTCCAGTAAATTCTTTAGCCAGCAGGCAATTACTTGGAATAAGGAATTCTTCCAATTTATTTTGGATGGGTTTATATACTCATCTCAAGTATTAAAGAAAAAAACCTCTTTAGTTTAGGAAAATATAACAACCAAGATTCCCTAAACTCTCAAAGCATTCAAAACAAAAACAAAGAGACAGCTTCATAGCGACAGATGAAATTCGCATACCCAGGGCAATGCCCAGGAGTTAAAATAAAGTACAATAAAGCACATTTTTAATGCATCTGCAGCCATTCTTCCCACAAGAGTCTGTGCATTCACCCCTATTCCAGACAAGTGAGCAAGTGTCCTTTGTCTCTGGCTCAACATGCCAAATCTCCGGCATCTTTCGACTCTCCTCCCTTCTTTCCCGTCTCCCCAACCTGATCCCGGAATGTTTTGGCCACGAGGTTAAGAAAGATTCCCCCATTTATCACAACCTGCCAAGCACAACAGGGTCACAGTCCCAGCCCCAGCGCTATCACTTAGCTAATCCAGCCGCGGCACAGGCACAAAACTTCAAAGATATTTTGCCACGGGCAAAAGTTAGTCCTTATTTGCTTTAAAATCCAAGTATCAATCAAGTTAAACTGTGCTTCAGTGGAGCTAACAGTTTGAATGTTCAGAGCAACATGGACATTTGGTTCTTAGCTGTGGCTCTAATTGAATGCAGAGCTCACCTGGGATAGCAGCATAAATACTTCAAGTACAGAAAAAATCTCATAGTGGGACAATTGATTTTATCCACGAGAAC
The DNA here is from genome assembly GCF_027477595.1 of Haemorhous mexicanus. Taxonomy (NCBI): domain Eukaryota; kingdom Metazoa; phylum Chordata; class Aves; order Passeriformes; family Fringillidae; genus Haemorhous; species Haemorhous mexicanus. The sequence goes on from NC_082343.1 coordinate 61,507,258, forward strand.
ACCCTTGTTGAAAAGAATTGTTCAATCATTCATGTAAACACACAAAAGCAACTTCTGGTGCATGTGTTCAAATAAATACAGATAATACACACAGAATCTCTGTTTATGTTAAATCACTTCAGATTATTCTACCTTCCAAAGGTTTTACTATGAGTTATACCAGATGAGCAGCCAAACTTATGTGATTGTAAAGGTCATTTAATGACTTATAAGTCATGACTTACCCCTGAAATAATTGTGAAGAACAATTACAGACTTACTATGAGAACAAGCAAAGGACTTTTCTGCAATACCCAGGAAGCAAATCATCGATTAAATCATCCTATATATGTGAATTTTAAAATAACAAACATATTTAAAATAATATGTGAATTTTACTATCCTGGGATTCTGCCTGGGATTTCTGTTCAGCCTAATGCAAACAATACAATAATTATGCTTTTTAAATCAATCCAGGTTCTTCTTCAATGTGTATTTTTGACCACATACTTCTGGGGCTAAAAAGGGATCCATCTTAAAATCAGCTTTTAAAAAAATCTTCACCTTTTCTGCAGATATTTACTTATAATTGAATACTGTTTAATTATGTATTAATTCAGAGCAATAAATGAATATTGCAAAGAGAAATAAACCACATAGATATTATCTTTCCTGTTAAGCTTTTACTGAAATGTATATTATTTATTTTTCCCGCAATATGATTGAAAATATCTTTAATAAAGCAAAATATAAAAGGAAGCAAGTAGCACATTAGCTACAGAATTAAATTCTGCAAACTGCTTACATACTTTTTGTATATAAATTTAATACAACCATGCTCACCCTTTATTTAAAAATACTGAAACAACATGTTAAGTTTTTAATTCCTTGCTAATAACATTTACTAAATAAGTTTTACAATTCAAAGCTTAAAAATGAACAAAGTGCTAATTATTTCCTCCATTCCCCCAAAGCAAATGTAAATTCTATAAAATTTATGAAAAATAAAACAACAGGAAAAAAAGATAAAAATGATAGGCAAGCATGCGGACGAGAGAGTATGTAGTGTGGTTTTTCATCTGCTTCTTCTGTTTAACAGGATGTTCAGACATTTTCACTAACCACATTCTGTTAAAGAAAATAACCCTGACTTCTAATTTCTGTAACAGAAGAATTAGCTTCCTTGCATGCACACTCTGACACGCATATATATGTGCGTGCGTGATCGCACAAACATACAAACATACAGATGTGTCCAAAGCCAAATTCAAGTTCTTTTGCTTGATATTATCCACATTCACACAAGGTTGCTGCTATTTGATTTGCTGTACCATTTAACAAGATATACCTTTATAAATTTCAAATTATCTTGGAAAAATGCTTTGGCAAGAACTATTTTTTAATTCAGGAATTTAAAATGTTACTTGGTTTATATCCCCTTTTCAAATTTACATTTGATTTACTTCAGAAGAAATTTAACGGCACAAAAGTTACTGAGACAGTCGAAAGCTGTTTAGCTGAAATGTGTTTCAGAAAATAGTGAACAGACCAAGAAAAGAAAGATGTAACTGGATCCTGCTGCTTGCTGCTTACCAGACCACAGGCACAAAATGAAGAACTTACTGGCTGTAAGAATTTATATTTTTCTTCCAAAGAGGTTCCCTACCTATTACAGATCCCTAAGGCTGTAAATGCCTGTTTATGGCTGAACCAAACTGCCTTGCGCTTTCTTTCCTGGGACTTTGCTTGCTGCTCTAGGATAATAAAGCAGCACTCCCAGAGTGATCCCTGGCTGAGTTTCCCTGAATGAAAGAGACATTTAAGAAGCAGTGATCCCCATGCCAGCTCCCACCGTGGCCTCCGCACCGCTGCTCTTGCTGCTGCGCGGACCCCACGGCAGGGAACAGCATCTGAGTACAACAGCAGCACATGCACTTGGGTTCCCTGAAGAACGCCTTAATCACCATATATTCACAGAAAAACTGTCTGTTCAATTGAAAAATGCATTAAAAATGATAGATGACATTACAGAGACAGCAAACTTTGGAGGAGGTAGGGTGGATGCTTTAACATATTTACACTTCAGCATTATTTGTTCCAAACGCGTGTCTAATCAACTTAGAAATTAAACAAATGGATTTGAAATAAGTATTAGGGAAATAAATTTATTTTGCTCTATCCACAATTTTTGTAGTTTAGAGATAATTAATTTGAATTCAGCTTATGTCTAGACACCTGTCTCAGCCTACTGGCCTTTAAGTGTCTCTTATAAATATGTTATCAAATAACACACCAAGGAACTGCTCACAGATTTGACAAAAGTGATATTTGCAGCACATTATAGAATGACATTTTATTTCTTACAGCACTTAACAAGTGGTAAACTGTAGTAAACAAAAGCTGCTCCTGAAAGAACCTGATGAATCCAGTCCTATAACCTATCTAAACTCCTGCACTCTAGAGCCATGAATGAATACCTTGTTCCAAAACCAAGTTTGAAACTGTTACTACAGAAATTAAAATCAAATCTCGTTTTCAGAACAAAATTTGAATGTGAATTAATACTCATTTTATATTTCCCATTTTATCATTAAACAACATTTGCATCAATATTGCAAATTAGAATCCATCATAACCTTACCTTAGTAGTCGCTGAAGAACAGAAACCAATTCCCCAGATATGCAAAGTCAGTTTCCAGGACAAAAAACCGGGAGAGAATATCTGTTTCGTTTCACACTAATTAACTTCCACTGTAGAGCAGCTAAGGTGTGCAGGCAGGTTCCCGGGACCAAAAAGCTTTTGCATCAGCCAGCTAGGATTTTTCAAACTCGGGAAAACTGAAGACACTTTGTTCTTCCTTGAACTGTGATGCCGAGCCTAGCACAGTCCGGTTACTTCAGTTAACTAGGAGGAGATCTAGATAGTAAACAAGCTTGGCTCTGTCCAATGGCTTTCCACACCCTCCTGTTTATAGTAAGATGACTTGCATTCAGAGGTCACCCCATCAACAGCTCCTGTCTTTCAGTGGGTATCTAATGTGCTGCATTTATCCCAAGGCCCTTTTAATGAAACCACCTTCCTGGTCCCTGCTCGCCTGCTGTCGCTATGACACATCTGCTCCTTATTGTGCAAAGCCCTATTAAGTGTTAAAATATACAAAAAAGTCATACCTGGGCATATATTCTGCAAGTAATTCAGGTATTTATAAGTGCTTACCTTGTCTGTGAATATTAGCAACAGAAAGTCTTTTTAAAGATCAAAGAATTTTGCCAGCAACATTCATCTTTTGAATAAAAGAAATTCAAGAGGAAGTAAGATGGATGTCATTGTTTGATCTGGATTTAAAACTTTTACAAATACTCCCCAGAAGGATAATGCATGTGCCTGTGCCAGATAATATTTACTTGAATATGTTAACATGCTGGAAACAAGAGATGAGGAGAGTCCTCGAGCTCTGCTGTAAAATGATACAGAGCCAAGAAAAACAAGGGTCAAGTGCCAGGACCCCAGTGAAAACACCAAGTCAGTTCTGGGCTGAAAGAATACATGGAATTGATGGTTCTTACAAAACACAGTACATCCGCAGCAGTGTGGAGCCTCCTAGCTCTCATTTTTTAGGCATACAAGTGCTACTGGTTACAAGAGGTTTGTGATCCAACTGGCAATTGCTGTTTTCTCTATACAGCGCTGCAAACCATAAGAATAAACCACCTGAAAATTGCTTAACACAACAGATAGATCTAAATTAACTATATCTTAAAAGGAGGACAAGGAAATGGTGTTTAGTATTTTCCTTCAGGAGTCTTACAAAAATACGAATTCCAAATTTCTAACAGTACTTTTCCTCACTCCTTAGCCATTGGGCAGCATTAGGAATTTCAGCCTTGTTTCAGTGAGGATGTGAAACTGAAGATGGCACTCTCTCCCCATGCAAACACAAGCCCGACTGCTGCTCAGAAATGCTCTTTGAGTGAAAGTTACACCTGTAGCACATTTTCGGCACCATTTTTTGTCACCACGGCAGCTTCAAAATGACAGATAGCAGCTTGGCTCTGCTAAAGCTAATAAAACATGATTGATGACCTGGGCTAGAAAGCCACGTCAGTTCAGATTAGGGTATTTGTGCCATCATTTGACAGGTTCCACGCTTTATTATTAGAATGGACTGTCAGGACTAGAAGGGCCACTAATAAATACATCCATCCAGATTCCCTGACGCCTTTTTTTTGTACTTAAACCTACTAATGAACTTTAAATATGAAATTTTTTTTCATGTGAAATCTCGCTCAATTTTTATAAAATACTTGTGCTTAGAAATACAATATACTTCCTTAAACAGGTGCCTGCCAGCTGCTATAATCTCATGCACTGAAATCCAAGTAATCCTCATTTTACTGCATTGTGTGGTATAATGAAGGCCCACCTCTTTGACAATGAAAACCCACTGAAGCATATTTAAAGTTCTGGGGAAAACATAATCAGCTTTCAGATGTTGTTTTTGACATTAGCTTTGGGCATAAGCTCATTCTTAACTGCTCAAACAACACATCAGATGTGGAAGGTGGCTAATCAAGATTGGGTAGGGTTTTTGGCATCAAAAGAATGGAAACAAAGGAAAAAGCTATTGCAGAAAATGCTGCCAAAGAAGACTGAAAGCCCCAGGATGTACATGAACAGGAGGGTCAAGGCTCCAATCCTACTGAATGAATTGCAGAGAGTGTTCAGACTAGTGGAGAGTCATCACAGTAGCAGATAAGGAACAAAATTTGTCTCTTCCTCTCCCAGGCATCAGGCAGACAAAAACCAGCCTGGGCTTGGACTCCACTAACAGTGAAGGAACACACCACAACTCCCTCTGCCCACCTCTGTGTGCAGGAAGTCCTCACTCAGCAGCTTCAAACCAAAGCAGATTATTTACCACTCCCTGCCACCATTTCACCTCTGTATTCCTGTCTTCTGTCACACACAAACATCAAGAATGAAAGGACCAAAGAAACAACCACCAGCCTTCCTCCTTTTCACAGGTACACAAGACAATTTTATTGTTTCTCAGGTCTGGATGCCTGGAGGCAAAGGACAGTCCCACACACTTGTAAAGGTGTTTATCACGTAATGGCGATAAAAAATTTCTATGCCAGAATTTGGTGCACAAACTAGTAGTGTCAAGAGATGACCAGAGAAAATTCTTACATCTACAGAATGTGCTCCTTTGTCAGACTGACTGACAGGGAAACCACTGTCCCAACATCCCTGCAATGGACTAACTTCTCTGCAAACTGAGATTACTAAGGGGAAGATGTTTTTTATTGACACGTGAATCAGAAGCTTCTTAATGCTCTTTATTTACAACATCACTCTAAGGACACAAATGTTGCATTTCTTACATAACAAATGTAAGAAGGGAAAACAGCAGACATTAGCAAAGAAAAATTGCAGTCATTTCAGAAAATATGAAAGCATGAAATGTTAAGTATTTTGAATTTCTCAATTAGTTCTGCAACCAAAACTGCTTGGTTCAGAGCCACAGTAGTGAAAATTACTTCTGATATTATTTTTTCCTGTTCTAAACTTTGTATTAGATGCCATTGTTCACTGTCTGCCTGCAAACCAGAGAATGCCAAACCAAAAAGAAAACCTTATCAGCAAGCCTTTACATTTTAAGAAATAAGACGAACTGACATTGCCAAGTTGCAAGTGAGTTGCTTCTCTGCTATTGCTTCAGATTTCACCATAGGATGTGAAGTACTTCTCAATGTATGTTGTAGGGAAAAACACACAGCAGCACTGCATTTTGTTGCCATTGAGCAACCTTCTCTAATACATCCTAAGACCCACTACAACCACTTCAGGTTTTGAGTGATTCCATTTTTCAAGCAATAGAATGACAAAAATCACAAAAAGAAGAATGTAAGTAGAGATGCTTTTCAAGAAAGGGATGCCTCTGAGATTTTGGCTTGGTCAACAGTTTTGTAACTGAAGATCAAATTCACTGACAAGTAAGTATGTTCCTGCATTCTTTAGTGGATCTTGCATTTAGAGGGTTGGAAGATGCTTTGATCAAGTGAGCTGCATCCCCCTCTGATTCTCCCCTCTTTGGGGTCTGTCCACATTTCGCTGGCTAGCTGGTGCTGGCAAGTCACCACAGGCCCTGGGGGGGGCAAATTTTAGCCATAGAATGGATAATGGTATAATGGCACCTCCAACATGCCTAGCTTTTTCAAAAAAAAAACCCAACTCAACTGCTTTTCTTGTTATTTGTATTTTTAGTTCAAAGATAAATGATAAATTCCCAGATCCAAGCCACCGTGCTTTTTCAAGAAATTTAAATTAGATTTAAATTTACAACCCTGTCCAAGATGGCTTTGTTGACTTGTAACTTTTGTTTTGTTTGTTTTTATCTGAGCTGTATTTTTGGCAATTCATCAGACTTTCTGGAAAGAAAAGCTACCACCTGAATTTCATTTCATGAGTGCTTCCCACCTGCTCCAGGACTTGTCTGTAAAATCAAGGGATCAAAATAAAATCATTCCTATCTAATACTTCTATCTACACATGATGCAGCATTTATTAGGCTCTCCAGCCACCACTAAAGCTGTGTTATGTTCTGCCTGGGCACTGACCAGCCTGAGGCTTCTAAGAGCAAAGTCTGTGGTTCCATCACCAGTTTCCCTCTCCTTATTCACCTCAGCCTTGTAGAGATTCTTCTTGGATACAGAGAATAATAACAAAACAGTGGATACTAGATGGATTTAAGAACATGCACTCTTTTCACAACTGAAACTTCTATCAAAAACTAAAAACTGAGTAAATCTCAGAAAAGAGATTAAAAACAGATGGAAAGATCTGTGATTCTATGATCTTAAATCTCAATAAAATAATTGAAAAACTGACGGAAGCCAGGTAAATTTTAAGTTCAAAGAAAAAAGAGACATCTGATCATATCAGATTTTCAGTGGCAACTGAAAAAGTTTATAAACATAAAGAAGAATTACACATAGTAAACAGAAATTTATAAGAGCAACAAACTGCACATATTTACAAATAACATTTCTGAAAGAGCTCTAAAACACCACTTTTAAAATAAAAGTTTAGAGGTCTTTCTATTTTGTCTTCTGTTTTCTCAGCATCTGCAATTTCTGATTTATTTCTGCAGTTTTGCAATTCAGCCTTTAAACCAAAATATCAAGCCTTTAACTTGAAACATTAATGACCAACACAATAAAATTATTGCAACTGGCAACAAAGTATTTTGCCTCCATCTTCCACTTCCACAGGGTTCATTGAATCTTTTTCTAAAAATTACCCATTTATGTGTCATTTCCATCTACCATTTTAAGTATCTGTGATATTAATTCTCATTTGAAATAAACAAATAAAAAAATCTGAGCTTTACAAAATGCATGTCAAGTTCAAGCTGCAGACTTTCTGAAAAGATTTTTCATGAAATTTCTCATTAGGGAAAGTTGATATATGGCACCCTTTCTCTCAAAGGCATCCAAGGGAAAAAAAATGGTAAGAGTATTCATTCAAAGCTCTGCTAATTATCATGTGTTTTTATCACCACATCTTCTAGGGTTACAATCAAGATGAGTAACGTGTTCAGCGATCAGTGCTAGGCACAAATATGATCTCAACCCTGAATCTTAAAGTTAGTTTTATTTATAGCTCTAGAGCCAACTCTAGTATAATCTTCCAAGTTTATTTTATGAGCAAATAAAAAGCTTATTTAAGTAAGTACAGGAGAGACTGTATGTGAAAGTTCAGAAGGAGTTTCAGTTTTTGAAGTGGATCTCAAAAGCTGCAAGAGAAGGAAGAGGTTGAACCATTCAGAGATTCTGACTTGAACTCCTTATCATCAGGCCCCATTTTCTCTCCTTTTAACCATTAAGTGTTCAAAGACACTGAGTGAGAGTGTCTGTGTGTCTGACTGCCCTCAGTCAAGCCTCCTGTTGTAGGTAACATCCAGTTTGAGTGCACAAAACACAGCCCATCTGTACCTCTCATGTTTTCACATGTGTACATGATCTTCACCGCCCATAAGTGAGCACTTCTTTCAGCTTTTCTTCTGCTTCTGTGACAGAACCAGCTCTCCTCCTTCATCCCCCCTCCCCCTGTGCACATGTGACTACTACAGTGAACACAGAATGAACCACAGTGATGAATGTCTGAGCAATGGCATGATGGATTTTTCATATAAAACAAGGGCTGTAGCCTTGCTTTAACTTACTGTTTATTTTGAAAGCTGCCTGGCACCTCTACAATTACCACGGACCGTCTCAACAGAGAGCTGGAGCAATACCAGGTTAGAGACATCCAAGGCAGGGATTCCTATGCTGTGGTATGCAAACCACTTCAAGGTGGTACTTCTGTGCCGGGGCAGGGAAAAGTAGGAGCAGCAGCAATAGATGCCGACCTTTCTGGGCGCACTGCTAGGACTCACACTGTTTATTTGTGCCTGGAGCAAAATCCAGTGGGGTAGGGGAAGTGCTTTTTGCATGATGGAAAAGATGGTGTTTAGGTTCTGACTTGGGAGACATGGGAATTAAGGAATGGCTGACTTTGAAAAAGATCCTCTATATGACTCTTTCCTAGCAAATAAACTGTTTTAGGCCTTCTTCACTTTAAAGGATTATTAAAGTCAGCAGTTTCTACTGAGGGCACTTCCCTTGATATGTAAGCATATATGAAAAATTCCATTTTCCTTTTTTAAAAAATATAAACTTTCAATGAAACAAGGTAAAATTTATGCATGCACTAAAACTAAATTGGTAAAAGTAATAAATATTTAAAAAAAAAAAAAAAAAAAGAAGAATAAAAAAAAAAAATTGCCAGTAGACTAACTATTAAACACAACCAGAGAAAAGTTCTGGTTTTGACTGAATGAAGCTTATCTTTCATAAATTTAGGGAAGCCAGTCACATAAAGATATGATTTTTGCTGAATGCAAAACTTGAAAGGGAGCCTTAAGTAAAACACAGCAGCAAACATGAGTTACATGGTGAAAATTCTTGGGCTTCTCCATCCCTATGTCTGGACATTCCAGGGACATATGTAGCTTACAGGTTGGTTAACTCAGCCTTTACTGGAAACAGCTTTTCTCAGGCAATTACCAAACACTGTTCTACCAATGTCCTTTAGCATTTTGAGCAAAAGCCATTTGAAAAATAAATTTAACATTTTTTGGTACAATGGTTTTATAGCTTTTATGCAATATGTTACAAATGTTTTAATAAAGAATCCATACTCTGAAAGTCCTGCTGAGCCATAATAACTACTGAGTTATTGAGGTCTCAAACTTTTCACAGAAAGAGGCCAACAGCTAGTTAAAAAAACCCCAAAAACCTCGGATACCACAGAGCCATCTTTCTCCCAAAGCTACAGATGACAATGTAACTTTTAGACAAGTTAATATTTTGCATTTTTTAGATATACATCTGATACTAAAATAATTTCTTAAAAGTGTAATTCTAACAATCTTTCACCATAAATAATTGATAAATTTTCTATAGTCTGTCTTGATCTGGGTAAGATGGTGCTGACAAATTCGTTCCCTTGAGTGTCTGTGTCTTTTTACTCATCAAAGGAGGATTTGGACGGAAGTTTCCATTTTTGCTTTTGTTTGTGTTGGCAGCTTTACCAAAGGGAATTACAAAAAATTTCACAGCCTGGCAAAGGGAGGAAGTGACATCTCTATACCCCAAATTATCCAAGCTTTCAGCAGCTTGCTCCTTTTTCTGCTGTGCTAAACTATAGCCTTTTATTCCCTTCTCTTCCAGTGGCAGCATACTGCTTAAGCAAAATACAATCCTCCCTCTCTTCAATTTTATCAAATTCACCCTTTGCTTTAAGCTGTTCCATGCTGAAGCCTAAGTTACTTTTTTTATTCCTAGGAAACAAAGGAAAACACAGGGTCATATTCTGTTCTTTAGAGGCATTCATCATTTTTTTGGTGGAATGCACCCCAGTAATCAGGAGCAGAATGTGGATAGTTTTGCCAAAATATCATGGCATTAAACTGATCACTACAGTGTAGCGAGTAACTAACTTAGTGTTACTAAACACTACATGGTTTTTAAATTTTTAAAACTCCAAAGAATTCTACACTCCCTCAGTTTTTTTCAAACATATAGATTTGCAATTGGAAATACAATGGTATTAATCACCCCTTATGACAACTCTCTCCTTGAGTAATGTATCCACCTAAAATTATCCATGATACAGTAGCAAAATCTGTATCATTATCCATGATACAGTAGCAAAATCTAGCAAAATTTGTTTTTTGTTTTTTTTACCTACTATTTCTGTGTATAAAGAATTAGCTTTCTGAGTATAAAGTTTTATTTCTTTGCATCCAGTTTTCTTCTCACCACACTTGCAATTCAGCTACAGTCAGTGGGGTTGCACTGTTGTGAGAACAAAATCTGGATCAGGATACAGATTTCAACACTACCCTCCTCAAAAATATAGTGTTTCAGAGTTTTTTCCCAACCACAACTTCAAAGGTGGATCATCTTACAAGTGACTAGAGCTGGAGAGCAAACATCCTCCATCATCATAACAAATCTCTCAGCATCAGCATTTGGAAGAACTACTTGTTTTACATCATCATCTCTATTTCTGGACACAAGTGCATTTAGATAAGTTGCTTTTATCTACTAGTTAGATCTGCACATATAAATGAAGAATAAAATATCACAAATCATAGTATTTTGTAACATGATTCAGCAGCTTTAATGAAATCAGGTTTCTGTCAGATCCATGAGAACTTACTTACACAGTGCTTCAAATTTAACAAAAAAAATTCCCACAGTGAGGGTTTTTAATTGTATACTTTAAAATTTATATTGTCCTAAAACTTAAAAACTGAGAATAAAATTTAGAAACTTCAATTTTCTTTTATTCTGCAGAGGAAGAAGTGAACTGAAACAAAAGAATGAACAAACAAAATGAAAGAATAAAACCTAGTAAATTTTGCATGCAAACAAAACTTCTGTCCAAACTGGGAGCCAAGCACTAAACCCAAATGGTTTGCACAAATAAAAACCATTGATGGTATTTCCTCGTAATACCTGAAAGCAATTTTTCCTAACTTTGAAAGTAATGCGGTGATTCTGGTCATGGGCCCTAAAAAGAGAGTACAAATAAACCTTTTTATTTTCCCTCAGACAACCATAACTATATTTTGACAATTTTGGGGATACAAGGAAGTGGTTCGGAGATACACATTTAAGCAAATTACTTTTTAAAAATATTGGTTTCTCTGTCAATACAAGTGTTCAACATAATCTATTAAAAAGCATATACATGTGATTATCTCTTCACATGTGAATTGTTTCACTGGCTTTAGTAAGTGTTTAATTCACAGTGTGCAGTTAGGCATATGTGTAAATCACCACAAGAATGGAATCTGAATTGAAAAAGTGTTAAGTTTCTACCAGGAATTTCAGTCTATTCTCCTATCCAGATTTGTAATACTCGTTTTCAACAAAAAAGACATGGCACTGTTCAAGTGCTATTAGAAATGAGAATTAACTGCTCACACTTATTTCTAGAGATGTACAAACACCTCGAGATATTACTAAAAAAAAAAGTACTTAGTGGATGAAAATATTACTTCAGAGATTTGAAACATTTCAAGCACACATATATTAATTCAAAATGAATCAGCTATAAATATCTTCAGTTTTAGCAAGAGTTCAAGGGAATATTAGAAAATACCAAGGAGTATTTTAAATAACTTAAGGTGCACAGCAGAGAGAGAAAATATGCAACTTGGCAATGAAAATATGTAGCTAAAATAAAGCAGAACTGTTTCACTACAAGAAAAATGGTATCACCTATTCAGAGTGGCTGACTGGGAAAAGCATGCATGCAAGGTTTATGGTGATGTGGCCCAAAACTGTGGAGAGAGCAGGGCATAACCCTAACCAGTACCCTGTTACTGGGTGTAACTGCAGCTCTGCTTTCTGTCTCTGCTGTGAATGCACAAATGCTGTATTAAAACAACTGAGAGATAAAAGGAAAATTGAAACAACCTCCCAAGTGCATTTAAAAAAATTAAATGAATGCCTGGCTATGCCTGCACATAAGGGCAGGGTAGGAAAACAGACAGTCCCAAGTGCAGTCCTCCTGCCCAAAATTCCTGTGTGAGAGTTTCAGGAGTGGGAACCAAAGCCAACAGAAAAGGAATAGACCTATTTTTTTTCCTCAGTGAATGCTGCACTCCAGAGATGGCTGAGAGCTGAGTTTAGAAGATACCAGCTGTGATATCTCTGCCTTCAATCTCTACTACGAATTAGATTACCAGATTAGATCTTTGTGTAATACAGGATACAATGAAATACTTATGAAAGTGGATGTTACTGATGATTTTTAAAGTAGATCCAAGGGTCAGCCCCTGGTCTGGTGAAGTTATGGAACAATCTGCCAGGACAAGAAGATCAAACTTATTTCTATAATATATGGATTTGTTGTTGTGAAATACAAATATTTCTATATGACCAAACCAAAACTATTTAATATTTGTGAATGTTTTATTTTTCATGAAATAATTTCAGGCATAGAGACATCCATGTTCTCTAGTGGCAGTGAATTCCAAATCTTTATTATGTGTCTGTAGAAAAATATTCCTTTTTATTAGGCTGAAATGTACTTCAGTTTCTCTTCATACTCCCTATATTGCATCACTTGACCCACTGTCTCTATTGTAGTCATTACTGCATACACATTACTGCACTCATCTGTCAACTACATCTGTCACAGTCCATAAAGGAGAGTTGGGGGTTTGAATATCTTTATTAATTTCCATTTCCCATATCTAAATTTTGTAATTCTTCCAAATCCTCAGCATGCTGAGCAAATAGAATTGAACACAAGGCATGGATTTCATTTTTTTCTTTACTGGGAAAGAAACCCAACACTATGAACCTTGCGGCTGATACTTTAATTTTTAGTTAAACAAAACCTAAAGTTCTGGTTTCTATAATGAGATTTACCATATAGACAAAAAGGGAGTGACAACCACAGATTACTATGTTAGTTTTTCGAGTTCAGAGGGATGCATTGTCTCAAAGCTGGTTATTGTGAGAGGAACACAAACAGGACCTGGAGGTGCACCAACTTTAAGAATAACCTAAGCACCAGCTCGAAGAGGAATTCTGGGGAGGAGGGAGACGAGTAGCTTGGAACAGCTACCACCTCAACAGAACGTAGGGAATCAACCAGATTTTCCCTAAGAAATAAGAGCTGAAGGACTGTTTCAAAGAACGTATGTGTGAATGAACAATCAACCTTGAGCATTTGGAAAACATTAACTCATGCCTTCCATTTGACGCTATGTGAAAAGATCATACAGCTTCCTACTGCATGAAAAAAACTCTGGGTCTTGCTTTCTCTGGATCTTTATTGTATGTACCTCCTCAGCACAGATAAGGATGAAATCAGGGGTCCTTAAAAGCTGAAGATGGAAAATTGAATTTTTTATCACATCTCTGTTTTTCTAAAAAAATATTACAGATTTTTAGATTTCAGAATTTAGTAAATAAATCAGATGAGGAGTTCTTCATCAAAATTAAGTTAAACAGAAGCCATTTTCTGAAGGCCAGAGAGCAAATTCATATGATTAAGTCAACTCAAAGGGAATAAAAATAAGAATGAATATGAACAAGAGCTGTGCTAACAGTAAAAAGGCGGAAAATGGGTACTACAAAAATGTTACAGTCTAGAAGATTTTTTTAAACTTACATAGGAATTTTGGGTGCTAAATCACGAGGTTTTTGACATTTCAGTCATTAAAACAGTTTTCATAGTCACTTCTTGGCTAAATAAAAGGACATACAACGAATTTAATCGACATGAAAGAATTAGAGCTGAAGAGTGACATAAAAACCCCAAAGATGTCCTATTTTGATAAAAGACAACTAAAATTCACTAACTTCGAGCATAAATCAGGATAACCATTATAAAAGAATGGCTTGATTTGTAAAGAGACCCTAACAACCACCTAGCCCCTAACCCACTGCCATTGGCAGTTGGTATATTATGATATACAACAGGTTACAGAGAAGCATATTTCAGATTTTGTCTTTGTGTTTAAATTTTGCACCGTTGGAAGGCTATGAAGAGCTGATTCATGAGCTGATTCACATGCCAGTCCAACTTTAAATTGGTCTGAAAGTCTACCAGGATAAGATTGAGGCACCGATATCACTCATGCAAACTGCCCAAAGGCGTGGTGGATATGGCTGTCTGGATATGGCTTTCTTTCTGTCTTGCTAAAGTGATGTCCAGTTTCTTCAAAGGGCTGTTAGAGTATCTGGAATGGTAGCAGAAATAATGAAAAGTATCAAAGCATTCTGAAAGACTCGTTGTGTCTAACGCATGCAAAAACTGTCAGAGAAGCCAGATTTCAAAGTATAGGCGTTTTCTACCATTTAAATATTTTGTATTTTCTTTCAAGTATGTTAAATTATATTTGTAATTACATGGTCCATATCAACACCAAAACTTACTACAATTACTGAGTGAGTAGAATTTTTTTAAAAAAAAAACATTATTAAACATATAAACAAGAACTTCCATTTTTAATCTCAGACAGAAATAGGAAGAAAAATTTGTAATTATACCTCATGACTAACTACACCCAATAATTGTAATTGCTTTACAATTCATAATACTTAACACTTCACAATTGTTTGTTTTTCAGAAAATATTTTGTTATCATCTGCAGAGAAATGAGCTTTCCTAGAGACTTCTAATTTCAATTTAAGGACTGACAGGAAAGTAAAGGAAATAAATTCCTTCGACCTCTAATGTAAAGGAATTCAATTAAGATATGCAAAAGCAGGAATTTTATTTCTTTTTCAATCCATATAATGGACAAAAAATTAGAAGCTGAGCTGAGCTTTACTAGTCAAACTAATATTTTGAAGGTTTCTGATACATGAATCTTCAAAGGCATCTAAGCAGGAAAAAAAACTAATTGTCAATTCAAATTCCTTTTTTCAGAGGTCAGCAATTAATTTAATTTGTAACATATGAAAATCCTCCTGTATATCCTTCAACACGTTTATATATCCAAATGGCTTTGAAAATCTGTCTAAATATGATGATTAGTTCACTTAGTATCTGCTATTACTAATTCTCTTCTCTAATAAATCCTTTACCCTTGCATGAAAATTTTTGTTATATATTCAAATTATATAACTGGCTTATTTTAATAAACCTATTATCAATAAAGTTATTTTAATAACTTTACAACTGGCTTATTTTAATAAAAGAAATTAAATGTTTTCCTGCATTTGGGACCCTGATTTGCATCCAAACTGCAAGCTGGTCCAAATAATTAGTTTAAATTTAGATTTCTACAAAATGATGATAAAAATAATCCTTGTTTTTAACAATATTTAAACTGAGGATCAGAGGTTGTGTAAGACTGCAAAATCAGTTCTTTTTCAGGACAGGAGTCATGTGAGGCGAGTACATATTTCTTGAATATATTGTCAAGGAGAAGGTTTCTAAGAAAAATCCAATTTTAAAATACTCATAAAAAGCAAGATAAAGTCTTGGGGTTTTTTTCTGATGGGTGATTCAAACTGCAGTTAGAATTGTTCTTTAAAACACTTTGACTGAAACCAGACAATGCTGGGAAGCTGAATGACTTGAGTTAATTCTACAAAGTCTAATAAAAGAACAAGAAGATTAAAATTAAATTTTTAACATCTAATCTTCCACCACTGAAGTGAAGAGCAGATCTACCATGGATGTCACAGGCCAGATCCTGTCTTAACTCCTGGGATGGCAGAACAGGCCTTAAGACTGGTATGAGTGACTCTACAATCATCAGATAGGCACATTTATGTCCATACTCATTCATGGATTGTAGATTACATCTTTATACGTATCATTTCTGAATTCAAGTTACTAAATATGTTTCAGCTTATAAAGATGTTGCTGATGCAAGGTAGGGTGAGGAGAAAGGATAAGCAGGCAATGCAACTAAAAGGAGCACACATTAATAAGTTAGTTATCCATTCCTATAGTAACTTACACCTTCTTCTGGCTCTTTGGTATGTAAATTAAAGCGACTGAAACCAATTTACATTCACATGTATGCAGCAGAAACTGGGTGGAAATCTAGATTGGCTGAACTTACAAATTCCAATTTCTTGGCAAGTTAGATATCTCACCTAAAATCTCCTTATCCATTTATACATTAGGAAATGTGGACAAACCAATTATGGAACAGAGACACAGACCCCGTGAGATCAAAAGCAGATCAGTATGCAATGTGATAAGCCTAATGAAAACACAGTTTCAAATGGCATATTTTATACTCAGTAGGAGCCAACTGGGACTACAGAACATGGAAAAAAAGGTAAACGGGTACAAGTCCAAATGCAGAGAGTTTAGGTCCGCATCCTGTGGGGAGCAGGCACTTCTCAGCAGTTAGGGGAAGGCTAAGTTAACACCACAGGGATTGTTCTGACTTTGAGCCAAGGCAATTTTAGGGGACTGCACAGCATTATGGCTGTCCTGCCCAAGAACACCAGAATGTTCTACAGAGCTGCACTCTTCCAAGTAGAAGGTGTCCCACTGGCCAAGGTTTAATTTTGCAACTTAACAATGATATTAAACATTTGTCCGGATCTCAGCATGTGCCTGACGAAAGAATAGGATAGAGTGTTAAATATATAAAGACTAGCCAGCATGACTCTCAAATCTGTCATCTAGTGAATGCATCTGGGAGAAGCTGGACAGAAAACTACAACCTTTAAAATAAATCCACAGATCACTGAAATCTTGCAATAATAGTTCTCCCTGGACGCTGCAGATGAATTGGATCAGCAGACAACTTTGCAAACACAGACACGCTGGGTGTGGGTGCACACCCACCCTCCAAACCAGATATTGCCAAGCCACTGTGCCAGAAGTGCATTCTCTCTCTTCTGACTGGACAGTGCTATTTTTATGTGCAGTTTGTTGAACTAAATAGTCTCCACAGCCTTTGGATAATGAATCCTTTAAATAAATCTAAGTTTGTGTGTGTGTGCATGTGTGAAACTGTGACTTCTTTGAATGTTCCCAGCCCTATATTATAACACTCGACTTGCTCCAAACCCTACAGCAGTTACTTGGAAGACTCCTCTAAGCATCAGTGAGCTTTGGATCAGCTTCTGGAAAACAAAGCCAACTTAAAGTTTGACTGTATGCAGGAATCCACCAGATGCAGAAAATAAACCTGTCTGCTGACACACAGTGGTACATCCTGCATTTCAACAGAACACAGCGACACAAGGGCCAACTGGCCACTGAGTTCAGTGGCTCAGAACCAAGTGAAATGAGCCCCTTTTAATGAAGCACAAGGTATTCTGTTTGAAGGCACATGCAGATCCCAAATGGATACACACTGTGCTAGCAGGGTGAGTCACACTGCATTCCTAGAACGTGTGGTCTCCCTGCAGTCTGCTTGGGAGACTGTGCTATTGCATTGTGCTCCACGAGCTTCTCAGACATCATCCAAATTAATGTAAACTTTTCTGCAGTCAACTCTGTTCAAGAACCTAAGTAGATATGTTCAAGATACCAAAAAATATGCATTGAGCTGATCATCCTGCCTTCAGCAGATGCTGAAAATATGTAAGAACAAGGAAATCATATAGTGATGTTTGCCCAAAATATTCTCCAATCTTCTCATCTTCAAATGTTAACTATTTAAACTGACACTTAAAAAGAGTCATTCTTTCCATTGTCACCCAATCTTTTTTGATCATTTCACTTGTTTCCTAATCTTCAAATTAAAACTTTATCCATCTGAGAACCTACCCTCTCCTCCCAAACCTGCCAAATGTCCTCAGCAAACAGTTCTGTGCAGAACACTTCTGTATGCCTTTTGAAACTACATGAAAAACAGATCAGCCAGATCTCCTTCTCCTGGGAGGATTCTAAAACATCAGTGAGGCATGCAAACCTTTTAACTCTCTTCTGAACAATTCCATAAAAGAGGAATGGGGCGGGGGGGGGGGGGGGGGGGGGGCGGGTGAGTGGGGGCAAGAGGAGACCTAAAATTCTTACTGGATGAAAAGTTCATTTTGAATTATACCAAAGGATACACTATATGTCACATATACTGAGAAATTTGTAAGATTTTAATTTAAACAAAAACACAAAACCAAAACCAATCTTCTTGCAGTAAAGAAAATTAAAATAATTTCATCAAGAGTTTGGCATGCTTCAAGTTTTGATGGTTTTTGTCAAACTTTTAGGATTTACTTTTAAATGAGACAAAGAATTCTTTTAGGCTGAGATACGCTTCTTTCTTTATTTGCATCTTACAAAATTTTACTGACTCACACTGCATACTCTACTTATTTAAAGCATAATATAATTATCCTGTAGAATACTTTTAATTACTCCTATCATATATTATAGTTTCTACAGAACAAACAGTCCAAACATAATTGTATTATGTAAATAATTATATCCCCTTAGATTCTATGGAAAGTTGACAAAAGAGTGAAAACTGTCCTTTCCAAAATCCTTGGCACTTGAGAATACTATGGGATGCAGACAAGAAAATCTCTGGAATGCAAATGATTCCCGTTACAAATAATTTTCAACAGTCCCAAAATAAAAGGAAGTAATTTCAGTCTGTTAGTTCTATCTGTTTCTGCTCTTTCCACTGCTCAATGCAAGTGATAAGTCATTATGAGGTCCAGCTGCTGTTATGGTATATTTATGTGAGTAAATTGGGAGGGATGAAGAAACAAAGCCACCTTCTACCTCTAGAAGAAGAAACAAAGCCACCTTCTACCACTAGGAGAAGAAACAAAGCCACCTTCTACCACTACCTTCTAGCAGTGTAAAGAACTTGATTACAAATCCCTTTATCCTTTCTAAAAAGCCACATAGTCATCATGTGACTGTGCAGTTTTCTAGGAAGGAAAGGTTACATAAAGGTGGTACTAGAATTCGCTACCTTCTCCAGTCACCACTGCCAACAAAGCCGGGAAATTCTCTGGGGACAAGTGCTGGGTGCCACTGAAGAATATGATAGTTACCTTAGCCTAGGACTCGATGATCCTTGCAGGTCCTTTCCAACTGTGAACATTCTGGGATTCAGTATTTGCTCCTTCTCTCATCCAATGAGGCCCAAAGGTGGGTTGTGCTATCAGGCTAATGGTAGCATACAAAAATTGCGATCAAGAGCTGCTCTGTGTGGCAGGCTGTTACTTACACTCCTCAGCATCAACAGCTCTTGTTCTAACTTTGGTCTTTTGATTCTTTCTGAAGCAAAATGATTTTTCAACAAGAGACAATGAAGGGAAACCAAATACTCATGAAATGCTGGAACTAAAGCAAATGGTAGTTCCTTCAAAACAAATATGGATGGCAGGTGAGCCTAACCCAGGAGACCAAAGAAGAAAACACTCTATGAGCAGCAAACAATCAACTCTGAACTTGTGGAGCCAGTTTGCAATTGGCACAGTGGTGGTCTGCTTGTTATTGGAGATAAAGGCAAAAAGGTTCAGTCCTCATGTAAGACTTGTGGAGCATTTGTGGCTGGCACCCTAAAGACCATATCTCCTATGCCATCCATACTTCCTTGATAAAATTCTGGTATGGCCAAGCACAGAAGTCCTTACGAACAGCATTCATAATACAAACATGAAGGCAGTCCACAAGAAGATGGACATTACAACTGAAGGTGGGAGAAGCTGCATACATGAGCACATGAGTAAACATAGGTGTGACAGAACAGACCAGCCCAAAGTCTCACACATTTTGGGCAGAGCCTCAACTAAACCCACTCTGCTTACCTCTAAAATATACTTACGATAATTAAATACTGAAATAAGAGTTTATTTCTTGAAGAATGAAGGTGGCTGGCTGTATAAGGATTGAATCAAATTAAATATTAAAGGAACAGTTAATCAACAGAAAGAGGACTAATACTCTGCCTCAAAATTTGAAACAGAAATCAAACTCAACAAAATAAACATCAGTATAGCACAAAAACCCCCATAACACAGCATCATGAAAAGCACAGCTCTTCCAAAGTAGGTCTTTTCTTAGAAACAGACAGACGCAGCTCCTATTTATTATTTATGGTGCCTTGTGTCCATGTCAGCTCCCGATTAATAATTAAAATTAATCTCATTAAGGCAGATTTCATTACAGGATAATTTAATTAAATGATGAATTGGCTCCCAGATGTCAGCATTTGTGCCATCTTTTAAAAGATGCTGCTGATGACACAGATTTATAAGGGTTTAGTCCTAACCAGAAAAGCTACATTATTTGACAGATTTATAGCAATTTTCATAAGCAAAGCACACAGCATGAAATATAATTCACATGAGGTGAGACAGGCTCTTCCAAGTACAAACAAAGGTCTATGGATGTCTCTGTGTGGCAGGAAGAAGTATAAGAAGGTCAGCTCCAAGTTTGTTCCAAGGAACTCTAACCTCAGTACTTGTGACGATCCTACATTTCATCGTAAGCCCTTGTGCTCCCTTGTACCACAAAGCAGCTGAGACAGCTGCAAAAAAAAAATCTATTTCAGATAGTTTAATAGAAAATTGCTCTGGATTTTCAAATTCAGTGTCTCAAGAACTGCAGCAAACAGACGAGTGAAAACAAGAATTGTCACTGGTAGCAGAGGAATATGAACCTGGCTGTATCAAACTTCTCACTACCTTTGTCATAATGCTGTGCAGTTTTTCTCTTGATAATTACCTAAAAAAAATAAAAAATAATCTGGTGAAATAGCAGCTGCTCGTAAATCAGCACAATCAGAACAGGCCTGATAATGAAGGTGCTTCATAAACCACAGAGCAAACAAAACAAATAGTGACACCAAATGCAGTGACATGCAGGTTCAAAACAGTGGAAAAGTGTTTTCTTTAATATTTCTCCAGTGTCCTATGTGTCAAAGTGACAGTTTACATTCCAGAAAACCTCACAGAACTTTTTAAAAAGTCTTAGTGTAAGGAAAAATGAAGAAGTAGGAAGCTGAATTACTGGGATGCACTGCTCCAATATGTGCATTTGTGGGCTAGCACATATTGGAGTGGTGCATCCCAGTAATTTAGGCAGTTGCATTTTGCTAAGGCATGACCAGCAGCCTGCTCTTGATCTGCTACTCTGCTGCTCTTGATCACTACTCTACCAAAACACAATTTAGTATATGAAAAGCACCACATATGTTTAAGTTCATGATCACCAAACAATTTTTGACTATATCAGACACAGAGAATAAGGCACAGAGAAGGCACAAAGTCCCCACTTGAAGCAGTATTCTGTTCACACCAGAGCACTCCAATTAAAGGTGCAAGTTATCCTTCAGAACTGAAACATTTCGGTACTGATACAAAACCACCCAAACCACTTTGAATGCAGAAGCTGTACTTCCCTTGGGTGCCCCTGAACCATTCAAACCATCTGATCTCTGCCACAGGACTGCTGTTATCAAAGCCTTCAGTAGACACAACACCGCTGCTTCTGTTTCTTATTGAGAATTAGCAAGGTAGTACTCACTCACAGGTGCTAGATCTGGTAGCTCTTTTGATCACCAGACAATCGTCCTGAACAGCCTGCTGGCTGTTATCAAAGCTGTAACCAAGAGTTAAATCTAGAATACCCATTTCAGATTTTTAGAATTAAGTAGAATCTTGAGTTCTAATTTACTTTTTGGCTCCATCTACTATCCACAGAGGTAGAAAGACAATGCCAAGGCAGTTAGCATACTGTAATCATCTACCTGGTCAGGTGAAATGGGCTTGATTGTTAAATCAGTGATCCACCACTTGGTGTCTTGGCTTCTCAGCTATAACACACCTGGCTCAGTAAGGTGCCTAGGGAAGACTGGCTTCTTTTTTTTTTTTTTTTTTTGATGCAAGGATAGTGTACGCCAATAGAAAAGTAAAGAGACAGTTTGCAGTAGATATAAACATATTTAAGCTCTCAGGCTGACTGATACGCAGCAAAAAATTTATCATGAAGGATGTTCAATTCTCATGTCCCAGAGGAACGAGAAAGCCTCACAGATGGACACATATGTAGATATATCCCCCAAGTGCCTTAATATCCTACGCCCCATGAAGTCATAGTTGGAGTTGGAAAACAACACCAAGGATTATCGAGTTAAACTCCTGGCCATGCACAGAACCACACCAAGTGTGACACCGTGTGCCTCAGAGCACTGTCTAAATGCTTCTTGAACTCTGTCAGGCTGTGACCACTTCCCTGGGGAGCCTGTTCCAGTGCCCAGCCACCCTCTGGGTGAAGAACCTTTTGCTAATATCCAACATAAACCTCCTCTGATACAACTTCAGGCCAATCGCTCGGGTCCTGTCACTGGTCACCACAGAGATCAGTGTCTGCCCCTCCTCTTCCCCTCATGAGGAAGCTGCAGACTGGGATCAGATCTTCCCTCAGTCTCCTTCAGGCTGAACAGCCCAAGTGACCTCAGCCACTCCTCATACAGCTTCCCCTCCAGGCCCTTCACCATCCTCATTTTCCTCCTTTGGAGCTTTCTAATGGCTTTTATGCAAAAGTGAGACAGGTTTGCGTGGAGTAGTACTTGCTAACATCTAAAACTGCACTGCTCAAAACCCCTGATTAATAGGTGTTATTCTTCTTGATGTTGAATCTCTTATTCTGCACAAAGCCAGAAATGTCTTAGATTGAAAACCTGACAAAACTCTCTTGGTTTATGTCCATGAAGCATCATGGAATGGTGCATCTTCAGTATTCTTGCAAACATCCGAGATTCTGTTTTGTTCCTTATCAAAAATATAGACAACATACAACTGCTCCTCCTTATTAAAAAAAAAAAAAAGTAAAAGGGAAATTACAGTACTACAAAGCAGCATTGGAAACAGCTTTTATACATCTATATATATAAGGTTCTAAACACCTATGCTCTACAAATCTGTTCTAACACTCTTTTACCATTTGCAAAATTAATACACCAGTCCTTTAACACCTTTTGACTAGATTCAAAGCAACAAACTACTATCTAAAATGGGAAATACAGTTTAATTTTGTCAGTTCCATAGTTTCACTGCATGTTGTAGCATCTTCTTTTCCTATAGCTACATTTTAGTTATTCTGAAGCACTGCTTTCACTTACATTTTCATTTAACATCTCACCATCAAAAATTATCATCGCTGTCAAATGTTAAGCATTATAATACATTTAATATAAAATTATAATATGTATCTCTTGATCAAATTAACAACTTCTCTGCTGAAAACACTACCCATAAGAAAAAAAAGAAAAAACCAAACAAAAAAAAGAGAAAGAGGGGGGGAGACAGATATGAAATTCCATGGCTTTATTTCTCTGAAAAATGAGAGGGGGAAAAAAATCCCACTTAATTGTTCTCCTGGTTTCAATAATTTTATTAAAAATGTTATTAGTAGTTATTAGTAGTTTTATAGAAAAAACATTGCACTCCATTTCTGGGATTTTCACCGCAATTAGAGTTGTTAAAGCAGTTAAAGCTGCTTCTTCATGCGTCCAGTTTCACACTCTATCTACCTTTCCACACATCTTAACAGGCAGGGCTCAGCACGTTGCTGCCAGCCTTTTAACAGCCCCAGACACCGCTGTGTACTCCTGCTTTGTACCACTGTGTGGTGCAGGCATGCCCGGTTCTTTTGAGAGGTAACTTCTCTAAAAAAGTGTCATTGCAAAGGAGAAAAATAAAGGCAAAACAAAACTGACATCCTGGATTGACAGCAAACCCAGACCAAAAAAAACCAAAAAACCTGTTACAGAGCTGTTGAAAATAAAGGTAACACACAGAGAAGTGATTTTCTACATCTTATTGTGCTTTTAAGATAATGTAGTAGTGAGCAGACAAAATTATATTCTTCTCTTTCTTGAAGAAGCCTTTGGCAAAGTGCTTTTGTACTCACGAGATTACACACCTGGTTTTCCTCTGGCACAGTATGAAAAAGAAATGAAAATGTGATGTATGCTCAGGGCTATGTCATCCTATTTTCTTGAAGAATTATCAAGTGCTCCCTGTGCTCCACTAAACTAAGAAAACATTTTGAGGTATTATCATGGAGTTTTAAAGATGATGATACTTTAACACCAACCTAACTGCTGTTAAATTAGGGGAAAGTGCATTAATCCCATTTATTTGAGCATGCATGAATCAATGGTCTCTTTTGCCCACCCTCTCTAGAACTCTGTACTAGTGGTTTAAGAGAGCAGCAACTACTAATTCAGTCAGTTCTACAATATTGTAGATCAAAATGGGTAGACATCACTGGTATAATGGTGTATCAGAAATTACACTCTGGTCACTAAACTAAGGTGGAGCAGAGCTGAGTTTGTTTTCTCCCTTACATACCTCATTCACTCTTGATTCTATCTCTACTTGTATTTTTCTGATGGAAAAGCCATTTCTCCAGCAAGGAATGACTGCAACTGAGCACAAGCAGAAAGCATGCAAAGACACAGGGAGAAGAACTACGGAGCCCACAGCCACCCTGCCTTCAACTTGGTAATTGCAATTATTGCTGTGTCTTGCACAGAAACCATTTTATACTGATAATTACTGAAGGAAAACTCAAAGGAAGAGAGATGCCACATTTTAGACAACACACCCGAGTGATTTCTCGGACCAGTCAGACAAGGACAACAGCAGTTGATGCTTGCTACTTCAGGATGCTTTACTTGGAAAGCTTTGGGTTTGTTAGGCATTCCCTGCCCTTATTCCCTTTAGAATCACAGAATTATTAGAATGGTTTGGGTTGGAAGGGACCTTAGAGAACACCTGGTTCCAACCCCCTGCCACAGGACCTCCCCCAGGCCCTTTGAGGGAAGAGAACAGTGCTCACCAGTGACATGAAACAACCCTGTCACCAAAATGAGATATTTAACTCTTTTCCACTCCCAGAGTCGTGAATTAGAAGGAACAGAGGTGGAAGAGGAAGAGCAAAAGGACTGGAAGAGGAAGGGGATGCACTCGCTTCTGTAATTCTGCTCAGTCTCTCAAAGCTCTATTTAAAAAAGAAAAGCTTATTTCACCTCTTGGGAGCTTTCCATCTCCTATAGATATTGATTATGATTCCTTTTGATTTTGTCTCCCTGGAATAATTTTATTTCATACTATATATAGTTATGGGACCACAACTAAAAATAGACTACCTTCTTACCAATTCTTCTTTGAATGACTTTCTTGAAGTTTAGCAATTCAGCAAATAAATGAAATTATTTTAGTACAAATTTTATCTTCATAGAGTTGTTCATATTACCTCAATTCAGCAGCAGACCAAGAAATTAGTAGATGTTTGTTTTGACATTCAGTGCTACAGAGACAACACTGCTCCGCATCCACTGGATACAAAGTGAAACAATAATTAATTTACATTTTGGTGTAAATATTTTCCTCCCAGAGTAATTTTTTCTTGCATCCATCTAATACTAAAACCAGCATTTTCATTAGCAGTCTTTCTATTACTTATTCAGCAATGTTCTGTGAAGACTCAGAAAACTTAATTATTAGTGAAGAGTTGAAAGTATGTTAGGGTGACACCGATGACCCAAATCTTGAAAAAGTAAGGACTAATATTTTTATTTTAGGATTTTCTAGTAAAACATATGCTGCCAAAAAATATGTCCTGCTTTCTAAGGATGAACTCACAGAGGAGTGAGCATGAAAATTTAACTCAAGAAGAATTGTTCTGAATTATCTTTTCTAAAAATGTGGGTTTGAGTCAGGTTCTTTCCATTAATCCCTTGCCCCTCTAACAGGAGTTAGGTGAATAGGTAAGGCTTTTTCCCATTTTCTGCTCAGCTGGGAACTTAGGCAATGCTTCTCCATTACCACAGTGTCATTCTGAAGCTACTTTAATTCTTAATGTCTTAATCACTTGTGCTTATTAAATTATTTAAAATGTGCTCTGAACAACAAAGGAAAGAAGGACCTTCCTCTGCAGCTAATGAAGCAAAGGAAAGTTCTGGTTTCACAAAACCTGTCAGGTTGAATGGGCAGCTGAGGAAAGATGCCCTTGAAAGGTTGTTTTATGCCTTTTGCCTTATTTTTCTACTTACAGTAGAAGGAAATTTAAAAAAAAAACAAAAAAAAAAAACCTAAAAAAATCACCCAGGTGAAACAGAAGCCACAGAGGTGTCATCTCATAATAAATTTCTTCCTGAGAGGAAATAATTATTTTTCCTGGTTATGTTGAATTACGTCGTCTCATGATCCCTTTCATATCTAGTAGCTCTTGCACCTCAAGGGTTGCAAAAACGAGGCTGCAGCTCCAATGTGACCACAGCACCTCATACCCTAAAGGCTGCATAAGGAAACTGCATCTTCTCTACTGATACATCCTCCTAAAAAGCTGTAACACAGGGAGCAGGCAGAAATACCATGAAAAGGGAGGAGTCCAAAGCCCTTCCTTTGCTATCAGGTACATGAGCTACAAACAGGGGTCTCCCACAGAGGACAGGTTTAAAGATACAAAAAAAGAGTCCATGACCACACAGGGGTGGCACATGGGCATGGCAGGAGGACCAGTGACTGTGCCAAGCTCTTGAACAACCTGTGCTCCAGAGGGCTGCAAAGCAGTGTCCAAACCCGCTCATTAACAACTGCTAACCAGGGGAAGCACATAATCCATCTTTTCTGCCAAAAATTTTCTTTAATGAGACTAACAGAGAGGTGGTAATGTTCGACCAGCAAGTACTACCAGCCTTCATGGAGAAAGTCCCACACTACCACAGAGAACACAGGGACCTGGGAGGGGTGGTTTGGTCACTCTCCTTTTTGTAGCCTTCCCCTCTGCTCCCAGGCTGTTTCCCTTCTAAGACAATCTCTTTAGCAAAGTTTACAGAGTATTAAACATTTTTCCAGGGGAAAAAAAAAAGCTTTCAATGTTAAGATGTGTCTGTGTGAGCAATGCAATAGATTGTTAACTATGCAACAGATAGGCAGTTTGGAAGAAACTTTGCAACTATGAAAAGAGCATAACCTCACCAAGACCACAGAACAGCTTTACAAAAAAAAAAAAATTAAACAATTTACCAAACTAAAAAGCCAACTTTTTTTTCCACTCATCTAAAGACCCTTTTGGATATATGTACTTTGTAATACTCCATTACATTGCCAAGTAAAAAGAATATTATGTGTTTTGTGAATATAGAGGCAAATCTCCTTGATTATTTTGCATTTTTTCCATTAAATACTCAACAGAGACCTCAAAGGAAACAGTGGAACCTACCAGAATTCTCAGAAGTGACAAGTAACACGCAAACTGCAGAGTTTATGTTATTTGAACAACCTCCCAAAACTGGACACCAAACAAATCTAGAAGCATATTTGAATTTCATGTATACACAACTACTTAAGTGTGGTAAATATAAGAACATTTGCAATTTCGTGATTTGTGACCTTTTTTTTCCTGAGTAGAAAGGCAACAACACTAAATCAGCAATACATTATTACTACACATTATAGAAATTATCAAGGGTGAAATCAAATTTATTGCAGCTGTAACACTTCCAAAAGAGAACAAGAATCTGGACCTGTGCCAAAGAACACACTTTGGGCAGTCGATCACATGATCTTCGAAATAACTAAATTAATTTTGTTGTAAAAAAACCCTAAGCTGTACTAAATACCAAAACTAAGGCTATGAAAGTGACTTCCAAATTGAGAAGAAAGCTTTCTTTAATTTCTTTTAAGAGTACCCATGGCATCTAGCTTTCTAACATGAAATGCAAATATACTTTCTATCGATTACAACCTGCATGTATTCAAAACAAAGGGATTTAAATGATGAATACCATGAATACAAAGCCTGATTCAGCTCACAGATGAATGCACTTTATCAAAATTTGAAATCATCTAGAGGAGGAGGAGATTTCCAGAAAGCAGGAAAAGCAGAAAAAACCTGGTTTGTCTTCTAATATCCACCCCCAGAATGTCCCAGGTGGGAGATTACAGCCCACATGCCAGTTACTCATGGGCTCCAATTCAGAAAAGCATACCTATTCAGGAAAGCACTTAATTAAGCACATGCTTATATGCTTTTCTGAATCAGATCCATAGTACCATAGGAAATAGGTATAACAGACATAAAATGCATGAGAAAAAATAACTGGGAACTTAGCTCCAGAGCATAAGCTTTCATTAATGTACCTTTATATTTTTTAAGATATGATGCGCTGCTTAAAGCTGAACAGCTGAGCATACTCCTCTGTGAAACGCAGCATGGACAAAAGGAGACCTGAGTACAATCAGATCTTGGGACCCATTTGGTATCTTCACATGCCTAATCCACTGCAGAAAAGTGCTGGAAAAGATGCAGAGCCCCTTTTGTTCACATTATTTAATTTTCCACCAGATGGACATCTTTGGGCATATTGATAAAAATGGGGATAAATGGCTGGTGGCCAAAGAGCTGTTTGTCACATGGTGTGAATCTACTGATGCACACTCAGAGCCAGCACAAAACAGGGAGGCAAGGAAGGAGACAAGTCCAGATTTCCTTTTTCATTAGCAGCAGTACAGAGCAAAAACTTTGCACTTTCCCTTCCTTTCAAGCCTGCTCTCTGAGAAATCCAAAGCTGCAAAACAAGGTGGCCCCCAGCAAGTGAAGTTGCTCAGCAGTTGCTCCAGGCAAAGTATTAAGCTGACCGAGGACACACAAGGGGCCAGATGGATTAAGAGCCACTGGCAAGGTCTGAAAAATGCCAAGTTTAGATATGTCATATCTGCATGTGATTATAAACCAGCAGGAAAACCCTGTGGTCCACACTGGGGAAACCCAAGTCTTAGAATGGTAATTATGCCTATGTATGGGAATACCAGACCCCTCATTTAGTTTCAAATATTTCTTTTCCTAAAAAGGGATAACCTTTTCACTGACTTTCTATTACTAAAAAATTATTTAAAGCTGAATAAAAGTATGTAACAGCAGATCCATTCAAAACTTTACACTAAGAGCCACAAAGTTCAAAAATATGCTGCTGCCCACAAGAGCTTTGATCAAAGAGATAAAGGCTAGATCTGTAATCTCCTTCAATGCAAGGGAAATACAATCTTAATATATGCTGCAGTTTCATTCCTTGGCAATTTTCATTAACACTAAAAAATAGCAGAAATTTTATTAAGCATTGGATACTCTAAACTTTGTATTTCACAAACCAGAAGCTACATAAACTCTCACAACATTACTAACATGTTTTTGCAATCAGTCCATCTAATAAAATGCAGAGGTCTTTGTACAATTCAATTGCAGTGCTATTAAGCATACTTATTCAAATCAATCTTGAAAGATTGAAAGCCATGGTAATGAGATATTATTTTTTAGTTACACTTACCAAATCATAACATCGTGCAACTAAACCAACAGAACAGGTTTTGGAATGGGCAGCCTTCATGAACTGAGATCCTGAAGGCCAACCCAGCCCTGTGAAATGGAAAGGTGTGCATAACCTGAGCAGAATACCAGGGCTGCAGATGTACTTCAGAGACAGAAGCAAGGTTCTCTTCAAATCACAGCAATGTGAAAAGTAGGTAGGACAGAAACAGCAGAGGGCTGCAAAGTCTGTGCACCACTTAATGCATTGCTACCAAAGTCTGACTTAAGTTTCCAAAGGCTTTACTTATCATCAGGCAACAATCACTGAAGGATCTCTAAAGGATCACATATCCAGCCACAGACCCATGTAATCATGCAGCAGCTTCTTTACTGTTTGCTTGTAGCATGGCAAATAAGGATGAAGAAGTTCCTCTTCTCTGAATATGAAGGCTGTAGTCTAACAGCTTCTCTGTTTGAGGTTGTTTCCTTCTGTGGTCCTCAAAGCCCATCACATCCTACAGCCATCCTAATTACAAATACTCTGGGTTGTACAATTTCATTGTTCCTCATGATTCTCTTCAATTCATTCTTTGCACCAATTTCTCTTACTAGCCAAAATACAGACACAGCAAGAATTTACAGATACATTCTGGGCACACATGCTATTGCAATGCAAAAATGTTCGATTACATTTCAAAAAATTTGCCGCATTTTCTCTCATCCTTAGGTTGAATTTGCTCAAATGACAAATATTTCCAGTATGAACTACAAAACACCAGCACATAAAGCGCACATACTTGCTAGTTCCACTGGTTACCATGTATTCTGTTTCTTTCTTTACTGTTATTTTGATGGTCAAGAATTTTCTAGTGAGTTAGCAGATGTTTACTGGCTTATCAAAATTCAATATTTAAAATATTAACATACTTCAGTATTTAAACAGTGTCTTCTTTGTCAGAGATGCAACAGATGTTAAAACCAAGTAATAAAAAAATATCTTCAAACCATCTCCACTAAATATTATACATCAAAATATTTACACTGAAAGCAAGTGTGAAAAGTGTGTTTCTTTATATGGTACAGAGGGACAGAAAGATGGTTGGATGGAACAAACACATATTTTCTCTGCTTTCTCATAATACCACCCAAACCAGGACCCTTTAATGCTAATTGAGCCACAATGATTTCTACTTCTCCGCACCAAAAAGTCTCATCTTCTTTGCTCTACATCTCTTGTGTGGGTACTGAGCAGAGAAAGCACAGCAGTAATCTCCCATGTTCTAGCAAATACTGTCATTAGAATAGTGTGTATTAGTAGCTTTCTTCAGGCAACTAAGGGAAGTACAAAAAGCAGAAAAAAGTTGAAGGATGGTTGCAAGCCCACATGACATCTACACCATCTATATCATTACTGCATTTTTTGTATTCACTTTTTATTAATGCAGAGTAGTCCAGTCTGTTCCAGGAATGGAAGAATGATTTATTCCATCATTTGCTTTCCATGTGGAAGGCAGCTACAGCCTCTCTTAATTTCTAAGATGGATCTTTTGTCCCTTTTCCCCTTTAATCTGACATCATTAAGTCTCTGACTTACAGGGAATTATACCTTCACAGTATGTACCATATGATGTTAAATGGGAAGCCCTGGGAATAAAGCCAAGTTCCAGTGGAGTTCATGTATTCAAACTCACAAGCATACGTTAGTCTGGAATTAGGTAAATCACTCATTGGGCTTCTCTAATTTGAATGGAGGCATTTTCTTCTGGAAAAGCAGAAAAATCATACATGCAAACTTACCAGGTGAGAAAACTAACATTTATAAATGAAAAGACAGTGCAGTCCTTTCCCCCAGGTGGACAAAGCTTACTGTAGACCAAAAAGTGGAAGAAAATGGCAGGAACTTTTTGGGTCTTCACATGACAGTAATCTCTCTATGTAGAAAAGTACAAAGGCCTTATCTCTGTAGCAGTATTCGTAAAAGGAGAAAAGATTACTGCAGAGGTCTTTATCACCACATAAAACACCCTTCTTTACACAAATGTACACACAAACCTTCCTTCCCTGCTTTACACAGTGGCATCTGTTGAAGACTATTTTCTGACCCCGAATTACAAGGGCAACTGTTTATGCTCCCCCAAGAAAGACATAAGGAAAGGTATGAAAAAAAATCCAAAAAACCCAACCTAAAATAAAGATTAAGCAGCTGGAGATTTTCTCTACATATACTAACATATTTGTGCCTCTAATGAACTTCAAGACTTTTATAATGGTCTGATTGTCTAAGATACATTTTTTTGTTAAGATTAAGCTCAAAAGCTACCACTGAGCAGCAGCAGAATAGCAGGGACTTATTCTCCCATTCTCTCCCAGCAGCTAGTAGTAAAGGATAAGGGAATACTAGGAACAGACAAAGTTAGCTCCAAAGATCAGACAATGTTCCAAGGGCCTCTCCTAGGTGGCATACGTTTCATTTTTCAAGTATTACTCAGTCATGGCACTTTGACATTTTGCTACAGCAGAAGCACTGAAAAGTATAAAAAATTAAGAGTAAACACAGTGGCTTAGTGAAACCAATAGCCAAGGAGCCCTGTCTGTATTATTCACCCCAGCAGGCAGCATTGCTACATATACTTGGTCAAAGTATCCTGACACTCATCATTTACACAGTTGGTTATCTTTCTCCCCATGGAAGCTATTTTCCATCTTTTGCTTTCTTTCAGCACTGAAAATTTGCAGGAAAATCACCCATAACCCATGCATTCCTATGTATACTCTCTATTGATTATTTCCCCTATGAAAATGTAAATTTTCGAACAGAACTGAGGTGAGTATTGCAGATGTTGATATTTTTTCTTATCATTTTCTGAAACCATGTTATGAGCAAGTATAATTTCTGAGGACCGTGAAGCACTCAGCTGAAAATTTCAGATGTTTTGAAGTGCTCCAGTGTTCCTGGTTAGGCACTGCATCACATATTCACTCAATACCTCAAGAACATCTCTTGAGTCTGCTGGAAATCCCAGGTCAGATAGTTGGTCAGCTCCAGCTCTTGGCATATGCCAGATGGATTTCTGTAACTGGTGATTTTAAAGGAGCTGGGCTGCAGCTCTTTCCCAACCATCTGGCGTCCTTCCTCTTCAGTGCACATCATGTTAGGTGAAACCAGACAGCAAGGAATATAGCACTGCCCCTGGGATAATTACATTTATTTCTCAGCTCCATACTCTTACAGGTAAGCATGCGGAATTTTGCAGCTTGATTTGCTGATCCACGATCAGGTCATATCTGCAGTAATGACTAATATTATTGCAAGACCAATTACAAATGGAACTCAATGTAGACACAAAATTTTAGAGAGGTCTTTTTGACCTGCACGGTAGGCATGAGAAATTCGTTCATCCATTAAGGAGCATGTACTACAAGCTTCCTGACCATTATAGTCTGGCGTTTATTACTATATATTTCAGCATGTTGACCACATCAAGATTTCCTTGTCTGAAAAAATGCACAATTTCCCATACACCACAGAACATGAAAGCAGTAATTAGCACAATTTAAACATACTTTTTTCCTCCTACTCTTTTTAAGTGCTGACATAAGCTTTTTGGATGGCAGTTCTGCTTGTTACCCTACTGATGGGCTTTCAACAATTGGTAAATTTTACAGCTGCATAACTATGTTGGAATCAGGTACTAGATTTGCATTCAATTTTTGTAGATGTAACTGGTTAACTACAGCTGCATTACTACAAAATTTTCCAAATGCCTACATTTTAAGCAATTCTAAGTCTTCTTTTATCAATACACAGGTATTTAGACAAAAATACAAAGCAGATCTATAGACTATCAACTGGAAACAAGTCACTTCTTCAAATCTATTATATTTGGTAGGATGTCTTGTTATGCAATGATTCAGTTTTATTTATCACAGCTGAACACCAAGACTTTCAACAAAACTCTTTATATGGTTAATGAGCAAAACAGAAGACATCCAGCAGCATCAGAAAAACAGATGAAGTGTAACATTATTGCAATACATCTGCTTCCATAGATGTTTTAAAATACAGTTTATTGCACAGAGAGATTTTCAGTATATAGTTCAGTATAAAGTTCTCAAAATGCTAGCTAATTCTACCCTGCTAAATCTAAAATTAGGTATTATTTCAGCCTGGGAAGTTCAGATCAATCATGTGTTTGCTTTTATCAAAATTGAATACTGTTGAACCTTAGCACTAAGAAGAAAGAACTGAAGGGTTTATGAACAATCAGGCAACGGTGCATCACATAACTGCCCTTGATCGTACAAGGACTATTTCCTCTACTTCTACTTTCAACTTGCAGTTATCTTCAGATTAATTCTTTTATCTTGCAAGGAAAATGTATAATTTTTCTTCAATTAATTTAACTCTGGGTTCCTTGACTGAAAAGCAAGTTATGCATTAAATGAGATATGGAATCAGCTTCTTGAAAGCCTATGATTTTCACTTGTGATGCCACAAGGAGTATGGTTTAAATCATCATTTACTACAGTTATTAATAAATATTCAATTTGAAATTACAAACTCACTCTTGCACCTTCAAAGCTATGGGATAAGGGGATAAAATTGGTTTTATTTGTGAAACTTCTAGATTCAGGTGCTACACTACAGAGGCTACAAGTTAATAATCAGTTTTACACTGATGCAGTAAAAACCCATTAAAACTCTATCAAAGCTGTTTAACCCAGGCAATGAATTTGAGAACATGGCAGACAAGCAGTTAGACCACAGGATAAACAGCAGGATATCTGCATGTCCAGAGCCCACCAAACCTCCAGCACCACCACAACCGCTATTGCTACATGGAAGAAAAAGTACATACAGAAAGATGTTAACAAACACAGCTCTTAAGATTGTTTAGCATGAACTGAACTTGGGAATGTGCTAATGACTTGAGCTTAGCCTGAGTAGCTAATCTCTTGAAAACTAGATAATAGATAGATAATGGAAGCTGAAAACCAGTAGCTCAGGGTTTGTATCAGAAACTGATTAAATGTACGTGAAGGGAAACTGTGGCTGGATTCAAGGTCCTGAACACTTGTACCCCTGTATGCAGCATCTGACTGACTGTGCACAGCATTCACTCTTCCTGTGTGCTGGACTTCCCTGAGAACAGAGGCTCCTGTGTCCAAGGCAGTGAAGGCTGAGTGAATCCAGTGCATGAAATTAAAAGCCTCCTGGAATGGTCCATGGCAACCAGGGAAAGCAAGGGAAGCTCAGGTGCCCCTAATGCATCAGGGGCTGTCAGGGTCAGGCTGTTTACATAAATGCAGTTAATAGTGATTGAAGCAAAACAGAGGATACCAATAAAACTAACCATTAACTACAGAACACATTGCTCCCTCTGATGGTAAAACCCACTGAATGATAGAAATACCCCACACATTTCATTACAGAATTATTTTAATTTCACTGTTTCAAAAATTGTCATACTATCAAGTTTATCTCACAACTGGAAGAAAACAAACCAAAAAGGAGGAGAGGAAATGACAGCCCATCCCACTCAAGCAAAGGCCTGAACTGCTGGGAAAGCAACATGCTGTATTCAAGGCACAGGCTGCTGGAAGAATTTTTACAAAGTAAGAATCTTTGAATGAATGGAAAAAAGAATAAGAAGAGGTTTTCCTAACTGCTCGAGAGCCACTGTGAGGATCACCATTTAGTGAGAAGTTCTTTCTCACACTTGATCCTATCTGGGCAGGTAAATGCACAAATCCTATTTGCACAGAGTCAGTAAAAAGGATCCCTGAAAAACAGGTAAAGCACAGATGACTGGACTTTGGACTACATGCATAGAGTTTTTATTGGATGGGATTTAGTATCTACACTGCCTTGTCTAGCAACACCAGGCTCCCAGGCTGTGGGCTGTTATTTTGTAAATCCCCAAAAGTTCAGGTGGCAGCCCAGCACATTTCACTGCAAGCCATGAGAAGTTCCACAGGGAAGGTGACTGCGTGACAAACTGAAACTTGAAAACCTGTACAATTTTTTAACAGCATTGCTAACTATAATAGGATAAACATTCTTTTTCATTTCAGAAATAAAGAAATGCTTTTTCAGAAATAAGTGATGCTTGCTTTAGCTCCTTCTCTTGTATACTTTGACTGAATCACATAAAGAAAAAATTCATGTGGCCCAAGACCAAAGACTAGAAATTTAAAGCCAAGTAAGGTTTCACAAAACCAGGAACAATAAAGACCTGAACTATAAAAGATGCTCTTTTTCATGACAGAAATCCCATTAGTCACTGTTTTCAGTACCAAAACAACAACGAAAAATAATAAAAAAACATGGTCAGCTAACATCCATTCCTCTGCTGTTATCACACACTAAAAAGAAAGGGAGAGATACTATGAACTAGATTTGCTGCCACATTTAAGAAGAGGTTTGTTCAGTGTCCACTTAAGCACACCTAGTTTCTTAGTTTCTCCCCTAGAGCTTGCCTTTGTAGAACTGGCACTAGAACACAAATCTCTGGGTCTCTCAGATGCAAGCTGCTTCATATTTGGGTTGGTGACCTCTTTGACTAAAGCACAATCACTGCTTTAGTCCAAGTGCTGACACAAGGCAAAGGAGGCTGCCACGACAATATTCTCATAGAGCATTAGGTATTGCTTTTAAGAGCATGGAGGAGCATGAACAATTCTTAAAATAAATTATTTAACTAATAAATAAATAAATGAACAAACAACATGAGTTCCAAATTGTTATTCCAATGGAAAAAATTCTGCCTTAAGTTATAATATGGCAAAACTATTTCCATTCAGTGTAGCCAAAATATTTCATTGGTTTTAATGTCCTCTTCACATTGCTAAAGATTTAACCAAATATAAGAGAGGGCAAGGATGTGAGTGTGGTGTAATGGGTCTGCATGTGCCCAATGTGTTTAAAACATGCTTTATAAAATAGGAAATTAGATTCTTTGCCAAGCATAATTTTATTATTTAAAAATTATTTAATATTTCTCCCTGTCAGTCTTCTCTTTTTTAATACAAGTTAATTTGCAAGTCAACCACTTGGATATGTAGGTAGAGCTCAGATAAAAACTACTATAAGGAGAAGAAAGAAACCATGACTGTTACATGATGCTGAATAAATATTAGCCACAGCCACAAATCACCCAGATGTATTTGCTAGTAAAATTTTTCTGAAATTATTGCCTTCATTTTGTATTTCCAAGTCTTTTCCAGAAAAGTATTTAAGCACTCGCCTAACTTAAAGCACATGAAAAATCCCATTGATTTAAGTGGGCTTAATCACATCCCCTAAGTCCCACACATTCTTCAGCATGCTGCTGCATCTGGACTTTTTATAATAATCAAATGAGTGGAACCTAATGTATGTTCAGTGTAAACCATGCTTTTCATGTGAAAATGTAGACTTAGTTATTTAATAGGCATGAAGGCACCGGGCATTTAGCCTTGCAAAATGAAAAAGCTAGAGAAGATTAATTTACTGTCATGTTGTTGAATATTTTGCTTTCATTACGAAACCCTGACCCCTTTTTACTGAAGAAGAAAGTATTTCTGAACATGTTAACTTCACCTGGACACTGTCAAAATCAGAAGCCTAAGCTGATGATGTACAATCTCTGTGCTAAAGAAACTTGTATTTCCATTTTGCATTCACAGATAGGTCAGATGTGGACACTTTTGGAAATTCTGTGAGTAATTATAAATTAAAATTCAGTATTAAAATCAATTAGATGTCCAGCATTTATAAATGTGGTATTTTAAATGCTTGAACAACTATCATATCCTACAAGCAAAATTTATCTGCCGAGCTTAGAATGTGTCTATCAGATTCTGATTTATTCTAAAGAAGCACCATTTATAGAGAGAGATAATACTTTTTATAGACTGACTCACATGTTCCAAATCATGCATGTACGCATGCATAAATACAAACCTTTTTTCAGGTGACTAGGTCCTTGTGGAAGATTCAAAGAAGGTCTAAGCTGGCCCTGTTTTCAGGCCTTGACAACTTTTTTCCATCTGCAAATTTTTGTTGTTATTTTTTCTAGTGGTGTTATCTGTCACAATACAATAGAAGTCACCTCTGTTATCCATATCACATCAGGGCTGTAACATCACCAGCAACAGAGAATTTCATGCTCCAGCAACCCTGGAGATGCCTGGAGAAGAAGATGGTATCTACCTTGAGGAAAGTTCATGTAGCTGATGGCAGTGGCAATTTTCCCAAGTAGTTCTATCCCTAAAATTCTAGTCTGGGGCCTCTCTGGAGCCAGAAATACCAGCCATAACAAACTATATAGTAGCTATGTGTCAGTCCTTGTCAGCAGTCCAAGGACAGTGTGTGACAGCAGAACATTTTCTTTTATTGGTTTTCCTTGTTATTAAATGAAGCCCATACAGTGTCTTTCCATTTAAACCTCTGATACTGACACAGTAACATCTTCCAGGAGACAGGAAGAGAGCTGAATCAGAGGAAACATGACAGTGACAATGACAGGAGCACTTCTGTTTGCCAACCCCTCTTCTCATCCCATCCTGCAAATTTACAAGCCGTGGATATTATTCTGTAGAATCCTCTTGGATACATTTTTAAGAGATTGCTTACTTAGCTTTTAGAGAAACGTGCTTTCAAATTAGAATTTTAATCAACTCAGAAAAAATGCACATTTCTATTACATGCATGTCAACAGTGAACATTTGTATCTTTCATGCCAAACTATTTCTCCAATGATATGCACTTCACATGACACACAAGTCTACTCAGTTTATTCTGCATGTCAAAATGCATTAATTGCTTCTGAGTGCTGTCTCATTTGGTCTGTCCCATTTGGCAAATGACAAAAATAAAATATATATAAAACTACTATGTAGTTCGAAAAAAGTGCCTTCAAATTTAACAGTGTGGATTAGGGTACAGAAATGACAGAATGCTGAAGTGGTAGAGCACAAAAGAATTGAGCAAAAAAAAAGTGTGTGTCATAGAAGTTATGTCATATGTAAAGGTCTTACAGCTGAGAGAGAACATTGATGTTTCTACCTCAAATTCCTATTAGATGAGAGAAGAGAAATTATAGTGCTACATTTTATTTTTTATCTACTGTAATTCAAAATGGGTGACAATTTTGGATCCTCTATGACAAACACCTCTCTGTGCCAGTTACTGTGTCTGTAGAAAGGAGGCAGTAAAATACCTAAGCAATTCTCAAAAATACTCTGAAATAAACCTTCAAAGAGGCAGCCTGATTTTCTACCACTTTCTATTACAGCTGAGTTGAAGTTATGGCATTTTTCTTCAATGACTGCTTTTAATTAAAAGCAAATAATCACTCATTAAGAAAACTATTTTTTTCTTACTACATCCATAATTTCTTCACTTACCTATCTTAAACGTTCCTTGCTTTCATAACTGAAGCATTTGTGCATACTGCCAGCATTTCACGACTAGAAGCTAGACCAGATAAGTCCCACATCTCTTTCAAGCAACATTGCTAACCTGAGAAGGTAAATTGCCTGTAATATTCCAAGTCCTGCTAATACTGATATAACAGAGATAAGAACCACACATGCTGTGTTGCAATGCAGAACAGTGAAACAAAGCATTTTAAAATTCAGATAAAGAGTTAAAACTAATTTTTATTTCTTTGCAATGAGCTCCAGCCAAAGTGCTAGCAGGCTGCTCACCCCAGATGTGGGGAAGATTAAATGCTGCAGGTACAGGGCTCGTGCAACAGAGAAGTAGCTACAGCTGAAAACTGATCTGCAAAGGGATCACATCAGACAGCTTCACACATTAAAACAAAACAAAAATGGGGAAACAACACTGTCCAAAAAAGGTTGCCAAGGATTGTCCATCTGCAAGTGGGCCATAAATGCAAGTAACAGATATAACAGTCTGTACAATCTGATAAAAAGCAAATCACTTACCCAGGGCACAAGGGAGATGATTGTCCAAATGTCACAAAAATAAAAACCTGTTCATTCAAGTTTAGCTTCACATCTGCTAGTGTCCTGTCCTACAGCACTGCACTCTATTGTTTAATTCTAGGTTTAAATGAAGTAATCTAAACATGCAGTCTGTTATATAAAAGGGCCAGGGGATGAAATTACACCAGTTTCTAATAAGGCCCTTTGAAACCCTAAACTAGCAAGTTAGCAGCCAAATTGTTCTTCTACTAATACAGACTGAACAGAAAATGATGACTAAAAGAGACAAAATAAAGAGCATAAACCTGTAGTTCTCAAAACCCTAAGTGTGTCTGCTATACCGAAGCACGGCAGAGAACTATTTAGGTGCTAAAAAATTATAGTTTTATTTTTCATCTCCAAAACAAGTCTGGAAAAACTTTTGTCTCCATATTGATATACTCTTCATAAATACAAGATCTGTAAAATTTCCTTCTCTTCCATTTCAAAACAAATAGAACTTATAACATAGCTCCATCTGTCCATGTAAGACCAATTAATGTGCTTTTAAGTATTCTTTCACTTGCTAAGCAGTAGCCTGCACCTGGAGACAAACCTCACACCAGAAAATGAAAAGGACCACTTGGTTATTTTCTTCTATCTGTGCAATACACATCTTACTATTTTCCTCTTTTTGACTCAGAATACTATTAATTGAGCCATCCCATAAATTAAAAAAAAAAAATCCCATGCATGGATGTACAAATATATTCTGTGTCTGAATTGGAAAGAAAAAGAGAGTTGTGAGCTTTCTTGGACACACATCCACCCTAGAAAGCACAGTGGCATGATAGGCCTCATCCCAGACTGCTCCATGCCAGCTGCAAGGATCCACTGGATCTCCGCTGCACCTGATGGATCCCAGCTCGCCTCTGCACCAGCTAGTAAATTGCATCATTTTCCTGCTGGTCTTCAAAATAGAGCTATTCACCTACTCAGTTGTGAGTAGAGAGAGGAAAGCCAAAATATAATAAATTCTATTCTGATTCTGACTCTTTTTCTCACTGAATGATCTTGATTAAGACTTGATTCCCCCACC
Organism: Haemorhous mexicanus; assembly: GCF_027477595.1. Classification (NCBI taxonomy): domain Eukaryota; kingdom Metazoa; phylum Chordata; class Aves; order Passeriformes; family Fringillidae; genus Haemorhous; species Haemorhous mexicanus. Next base: position 61,547,583 of record NC_082343.1, read on the forward strand.
TCTGCCAACAAGGAGAAGGCAGAGTAAAGGGGGCACAAGAGGTTTCCCAATACAGAGGCTCTACAGCACAACAATTAGGCAAGTAGACTGACTTCTGGTTAAAAATAGGAAAAACAAATAAATTACTGACATAATGTGTATATATATATATATTTTACATCTAATCAAGCTGACATCTCAGAAAAGGTCAGCTGCTCAATTCAGTCAAACCCAACTCTTCAGAGACTCTGAGAATGGAGGAACACAGATTCGTGAAGCAGTGTGTGGTCATGCAGTCATTGCACTGAGACGAAAGGGAAATAATTTATTTCTCATGTGGGATGAGAAATAAACAGGGATGCTGTGAAATTACTCTTAGGTATGATGATATAAGTTTCACCTAACTGACATAATTTCAGGATAGGAATCACAGAACCAATAATTTCTTATGGGCATATTTTTTTGAGATAAAAAAATAATAGTGATCTGAAACTTACAGAAAAGACTGTCAGAATAAAAGCTACATTACAGTATATCATGCTTCATTAGGATGATCTACTCTCAAAAGTTAGAATAATTTCCTTTCTTTAAATAAAAACCTGAAAATTATTCTTGTTCACTATACCAAGTGCCTGGCTTCTTTTCCCAAGGATGAAAGATTCTTTAACAGAATTCCCCGGGAAATTAATCCAATAAAGGAATCTTTCTCTTTAGAAAACTCAACTGTCCATCAAACACACCATGCAAAAGCAAACACCTTCTAACCCATGCCAGCTGCAGAGAAAGGCAGTCTTTGAAGTAACCAAGGACTAGACTATTCGAAGCCAAGGCACCAGCACAAGTTTGAGCACAGGTCTCGCACTCATGCTTATTCACACAATCTAATACACATGCAACAGAGGCTAGATCCTTATGCTCCATGAATTTTCATGATCTAAATATTATGCATTTAACTCCGAAAAGAAATTTTGAGGCTGGAATGAAGTACTTATGCTCCCTGAACACATCAAGAATTAGAAATCCTGCTTGATGGGCAGAAACTGCCCAGAGCTAACCAGTACAAAATGCATGAACCAGTACAAAACAGCACAGCTGCACCTCAAGCAGATACATCTGATACCTTAGAGTTTAAACCACCAAAGCCTCCTGCTTCCTGGGATCTTTAGCCCACAGACATGCCCTGTGGCTTTTAAGGAACTAAGCCAGAGATGCTATTTTCTTTTTTGAAAATTGGCTAAGACAGGAGTTTAACCATGATGTAACAGTGAAATGGCTTTTGAAGTTGGGAAATGAAGGCTTAGTGCCTGCTCTAGGCAGACAGGCCTCACACAATTCCCAGGACAGTGCCCGAGCTCTAGGTGAGATTTTAGTCTCAGTGCCCACCTGGATACAGGGAGTGATGAAATGGCTCTCCTGCCCATTACCTTCAAGTTCTGACACTGTTAGTGAAGAGTGAGAAGAATAAACTTGTCTGGAATCATGACTTTCTGTGACATTAGCATAAAGACAGCAAATACTACCTTCATATGCAACACAGCACAGATTTCACCTCAGCTGGTAATCTGCAGACCATTTTCACATGTAGCATAAAGCTATGTAGGAATTACAAGAAATACTACAGAGATTATACTATGATGGGGTAGTAAAATTGCTTCTAAAATATGTATTTATCAGGCATCCAGTGTTGCAAAAACATTTTAACTGCTATGGAAATGTTTTTGCTGTAAGCTGAACCAGCTCATCTACCTCCTATTAATAACCACATTATGAATACTCCACAGAAAAAGTGTTTCACAAGAGATGAACTTCTGCCTAATCTTTTATGACCTTTATAAAACTTTATTAAATTATGAAGCCATGTAGCTTTTACAGGCTCTAAAGTTTTGCTTGGGAACACTTTAATACATAAATATGTGCAGCTGTCCCAGGTAGTGCCACCATGGGGACTTAAGACACTGTTAAGACTTTCCAGTCCTGCACCATTTAAAATCGGTAATAAAACTCTAGTCCAAGATAAAGTCTCAGATAGGAGCTACCCAGCCAGGAGCAAAGTACTCCTTATTAAAGAAAGTTACTGAAGTTACATTTTAGAAATACATGCAACTCTTCCCACTTCCTTGCACTTGTGTTACCCATAAAAGTCTCTAAAAAAAAAAAAAAAATATATATATATGCATTCAAACTAGTTTATTGCATGGATAACCTCTTTCAGCATGTCAGAAACAGAAATCCTAAATCCCTTTGTTCATCTTTAGTACACTAAGTCCAACCTGAGAAATGTAGGGATCATGGCAAAATGGGTCCCTATTTAAGTAGTAAGAAACAGCAGAAAATCAAGATGCTGAAAAGCCCAATTCAATGGATGGCAAGCCCAGATAGTTTTGAATTTGCTCAGAGCCTGCTGTCCCCTCAGAACTGCAGTCTGGTGGTGAGGAGATCTGAAGATGATATCCTTAAAGGCAAGAAAAAATACGAAAGGAAAAACGAGAAGAAATGTCCGCCTCATTTTTCCCAGAAATGTCATCAGTGAAAAGAAGAATCTGTGTCTGACATGGGACAGGGGATAGACTACCAATTCTCACAACCCTCTTGAAATCCAAGAGAATCCTGAAAAAATTAGTGTATGTCATCTGCCTGTCCGACCATTTGAAATATTTTGCTTCTGTTTTTGGTAACCCTTGATTTGGAAAAACTGACAGACCACTATGGCGATACACTTTAATGCAATTATTTGAACAAGGTTTATTCTTCCAATGTAGCTTAATTATATTCCTCCAATGATTGTAGTTCAGCGAAATCTTACATAACAAAGATCTTGTTCCTTCCAGCAGGGAAAAAAGATTAAAACAACTCATTTAATGTACAAACCAAAAGGTTTAAAACTAGGAGCTTGGAAGATTTCCCCAGATCTTACTATAATTTTCAAATCCAAAGTAAAACCCTTTCACACAACTTGGTTGAACAGAGTTCAATTTATTCCATTCAATTTAGCAACATTTGTACTTACTGACTGTTCACTTAGATCCTGAGAGTCTTCCATTGAGGTTATTCACCTTTCTTTTCCTCCACAAGCAGAAATTATCTTCCTTTCAATTTACAGCTCAGTAGTCTAAATTAAAAGAGAAGATTAAAAAATGACATGTTAGTCTATGGTTCTCACTTCCAAGACAAATCTGCAATAAACAAACACCCTAACTGAGGTTGCGGTTTCACTAAAACCTGAAGCAAAGTTCCCATATGAAGGCTATTTTCATGTAAAGTGCTTCAACACTTTCAGTATTATTTTGGGAACTATCTAAAATACACCAAGAGAAACAGACTTTTCTTTGACTCCTTCAAGAGAAAAAAGAGTTCTGAAAACAAACCAATAAAGAAGCTAAAATGTTGAATACAGGCAGCTGTTTAAGTAGTCAACAAATGGTAACCCTTGAGAGAACATCTTAGAAAGACAGTTATAGAACAGGACTGCTTAATACGCATTTAATGATAACCTCTTAGCCATTAAGTGTCTGGCATAAAAACAGGTTATTATGCAATTATCAGCATGAAGTCCCTTCTCTAAGGTTCATTAAATTCCTTTAGGATTAAATTAAATACACAAAGTGGTTTCTAACAAGCGGCTCCCTACAAAGTGCTAAATGACAGACATTATCCTAATTATCTGTTATGTCTATACCTTCTCTAATAGGGTGAATCATTCTCATTGAGTATGGAGATCTTCAATAGGAAAATCTTATTTTCCAGGAGTTCTGCCCATGAATGATCATGGTAACCCTAACTATAAAGCCACACTATTATTTTACAATCTCCATTCTCAGAAAAAATCCATTTTGGAGTTAAACAAATTTGCATCACTTAGAACAAAAAAAAAAGTGACAGGGATATTTCATATATGCAATAATCATATCATTAACCAAAGCTCACGTTACATTTAAAAAACCCCAATATATAAACACATACATTCAGGAACCCAAACATCCTGGATTTGCTTATCAATATTACCTAGATTTGTTTATCAAGAAGGCACCACAAGGAATTACCATGGACTGTGCTCAATAATATAAACATATTATGGATCTCTGTTTTAAATTCTGACCAGCAAGCACTAATAAATGCAACCAAGGGTAAAACATGGACAGCTGTATTGGCATTTGCAGAATATTTGAAAGGAACCAGAGCCATGGAACCTATGTGGAGCAAGCCATTGGCACCCACATATTCTCATCCACTGCCCTGCATTGCCCTGTGAATACCTCCTCTCTCAACCTCAAGCGCCACTTACTTGCCATACCTCCACTTACTCCCCAAAATGTAACTCCCAAAAATTAATTTTGTTTTGCATTAGATATTTTCTAGAGCATACACAAATGCACAGCCCCAGTCTACTTTGCTTTCAGGTTTCACCTGGATTTTTCCTGACACCAAATGACACCCTCCTGTCTTTCTTGCTTAAGTTTCAAAATTCTTTTCATTCACATTTCACTAATGTTTGCCATGGTGTTACAGAAGGAAAAGACAAATTTCAAGAAAATCATGTTGCACGCATTTCACTATATCATACAGCTGAAAATAATTCATGCTTTTCAAAATGATTTTAGTCTCCTCTCAATTTCAGAGGGATCCAAGACATCGATGTCTTTCCCCACCAAAACTGTAATCACTTCCATGATTTTTTGGTCAAAGTGGATCCCACACTCCTGTATTTGTAAATATCTTCTCCAGTCTTTGTTCAATGAAGCTAAAAGAGGAATTGAAGGGCTTCTTTAAAATACCCACTATAGGAAATTTTAAGAAAGGAACCTTCCATGAACAATGGATATTTTAAGAGAAAGCAGCTCTACATGCTTTGCCTGCAGCAGTTCAAATCAAAGGAGGCAACTGCAAACACAGAGATTCATTCTTATGACTGATACTAAAATATTCCATTAATAACTTAAACATAAAATCTGATTTGATTTAATTAAAAGCTTGCAGTGTGTTCATGTTATTGCAGTGGTAAGATTGCTTTCAGGAAAAAAAGGTCAAAATACAACATTTGTAGCAAATTTTACTGATTTCTACTTATACTGACTGAAAAGTCAATACCTGACTTGCATTCAAACAGCAAATGCTCAAATTCTGTAAATCAGTCACTGAAGGTGGCAGATACTTCACTTTCTGTATAAAACTCAGCTATAACTCAGCTACAGAGCTACACCAGAACAGACAGACCCATGTTTCTTTCCCCACTGATGGATGCTTAATCAAAGCACACTGGATGGATGCCACATTTTCCAAAAATAAACCCAGTGAATCAAAATTTTAAATGCACCATGATGACACAAATCCAGTAGGAGTTTTACTACTCAGAACTGCCAATGATTCACCCGCAGTATGTGTTGTGTCCAAAAATTCAGGTGGGTGTATTCACTGGAATACATCATTAGTTAAATAAGCCACTTGTATTAGTCACCTTCTTAAAAAGACCAACTTCCATGAATTTTCAAAGTTATTTTACTGAATTTCAAGACAAAGACAAGCTTCTTTAAATCTTTGTAGAAATACAGAATGTGTTTAATACATCATTTGCACAAACATAGTAAATTATAAGTTTCCAGGGTACTGCTGTTCATCTTTACACTGCCTCAAAATTCAGAAGTTCTTACTGGAAATGGAGCTTTTGGAAATAAAATTCAGAAATAATATTTTATCAGTATTATTCTACCTATCAACAGCTAAATTCTGCTTCGTTCTGAGCCCAGTTAAAGCGGCTGATTATAACCAACTGCTAACACAAAGATTTTTATAATGGCAGTTATGCCAATTGCACTTAGACCAAATCCTTTAGGGTTTAGTTTTATAAATTTGTAAAAGGGGAGAAAAACCATTAGAGAAGTCAGTGATTTAAATAAGACCAACATTACTCCCTAATAAAGATATAAAATTAAAGGATAATAGTAACCTCGTGCTGTTTTATGAGGCAATAATCCAGTTACCAATTCAACCTTGTAGTTTATTCCATCAAGAGAACCAGATTAAAAACAGAGGGAGGGAGGGCACTTTTATCCCTATTATATTGCAAGTGTTTCTAACTTGGTTTAAATCTTTTTAAAACTGTTGTTAAAAGCCTTAAACTCACAGACAAGCCAGAATGAAGAAAAATGCCTGTTTCTCCTCTTCATCCACTCCTTGCAGATGTGGCTTTAAAACTGATGAAGTGTTTTATGCTCCCAGATAAAAATTTTACCTTTCTAAGAAATGTCTTAATTAGGAGGATTCCTGACTTTCCTCATCAACAAATGCATTTAAATCTAATTTTTTATTTATTTGTTTTTATCTGGGGGAATAAAACACTTCATCAAATTTAAACTGCAACTTCCAGGACTTGACCATGAGGAGAAACATGTGTTTCCTTCCAGAGATACACACATAGGTTAAAGAAAATAAACTACTTGAGGATCTGCTGCACACTGCATTATAAATGACTGAAAATGTAATGCAATTTCATTTTCTAGGGGATATCTGCTATGATTCTGGGCTGCAACTTCCACATCTCAAGATAGAATGTGAATCTTGGGGACCCACAGGTAAAAACCAGCTTTAAAACACCTGAAGTTTCCCAGGAGTTTCTCAGGGGCTGCTTCAGGCCCTCCAGTTGGCCAGACAGGGATGCGGATCTCCATCATCTGGAAGAAGAGTTTGGCCATCAGACAAAAAACCTTCCCCATTTCTCTTCAACACAAAAACTTGGGAAGAAAAGTCTTCTCTTCAGCCACTCGGAACTAGTCTTCTGAAATGAAATTCAGGGGCAGGGGGAGTGTTGTCCTCAGTTTCTACCACATTTTTTTCACATTATAATCGTCTTGGGCACATTTTCATGTTCTTTTTATTCTGTTTTATCTAAAGAATACCTGCTTCTACTGAGATTACATTACATGATGCTCCCTAGTTCTTCCAAGGCTGTATCATGTGACAATCTGGCAATATAGTTCAGAAATTTCATGTTCCCAGGCAAATATACTATACTGTTTTACACATTTTGAAACATGTTGGTAATAAGCCTAGCGTAAGGATGCTGCTGTGGTTTACACAATTCATCCAGCCTTAGAAAAAAAACTCGTTTCTGTCACAGCCACAGGTTGGGAGTCAAAATGTTAAGAGAGCAGTAGTTACAAATAGAGCAATTTCTTATTTTCTAATGCTCCGCTTCAGAAATCTGTGATAGCACTTAGTGCTGATAGCTGCCACTGAATTAATGCAGGATGTGAACCAGTAAGTGAGGATGGGCTCCAGGGCCCAAACTCTCACAGTCTCTCAGTCAAGTCTCACTTTGGGTTTGCACCACTCCTACAAAACATCTGAGTAGAGTAAAGCACATTCAAGACACTGTGAAAGATTAGGCAAGGCAGGTAATGAGAAAATTGCTTTAGAATCAGTACAAGAAACCGGTGTATACGCACTGCAATCTCATTAAATTACATTATTTCATGCTATTTGTTTCCCGTGAAACCTGTTTCTTTGAAGGAACAGGGGAAAGGGAATGGGCAGTAAGAAACAAGCACTGCCTACTATTCAGTAATTTCCTACCTAAGAAAACATCCTTCTGGTTGTATGCCTATAACAGAAAGTCTCATGTAAAAAAGATATAATATAAATGTGTAAAAGATAAAAAATACTTGACAAAATAAAGTATCTTGGAAAAGATAAAATATCATTTTAATTTCCTAAATTAAAAGGAAACCAAATGCTGATTTATTAGAACTTTAACTTTGCCAGACAAAAGAAGCTATCCTGACAGTATGGCCTTTTCAGGGACACATGTTCTTCCCTGAGGAAAACAGGCAGGTGAACAGAAATAAATTCAGAATTCTTAAATTATTTTAATTCTCAAATTTTACTTTTTTTATTCCAGAAGGATTCTTGCTTCTGGAAGCAGAAACGGCTCAGGAATTTTGCCTGTGTATTTAGGTTTAGCTGAGGCCCTTTCCTTAGCTGGTATCTACTATCTGATATCAACATGAGTGAAACAAGCCTCCTGAAAAACTCCTGTTTCATTATAAAACAAATCTTGCTCCACAGACCAGAGAATCAATGAGAATATAGTCTTTCTCTTCCTCTTCTTCTAATACTCTTTTCCCCTTCCTTGGGCCCTCCTGTGTAGAGGTTAAATATGGCTGTCTTTGGATCAGTTTGATTTCAGTCCCCTTTTAGCCTGCCGAGGATGAGAATTTTACACTCAGAGAAGTTTTAGAGTGTTCTGGAAGCCTTTGTAGCCCATCCAGTTCCCACTTCTATATTAGTGACTTCCAAAAATGGAGCTCCTTCCTCACCTGGAGCCCTTGGTATGCGGTGGAGAGGACAGCAAGCCATAACATCATGTACCACCAATTTTAGCTCCAGGCATTTCCAGCAAGCCCTGATGGAATGGAATAGTCCTCCCTGGGGTTTGTGTTCTGCTGAGCACCTGCCTACATCGATTTGCATTTGCAGATGCATTGCTTAAACAGAGAAGGTAGATTACTCCTTATTTTGAATAATCTTAATTATGCTGGGATTTCACAGGACAGCTAATGCAACTTAACTGAGATGAATACCCTATTTTAGCCACGTACCCTGTTGTGAACAGGGAAGGAATTCAGGAGGAATTTCCAGGATGAGCTGAAAAGCAAACGGACCCACCCAGCTGCTTTCTCTACAAATAGCCCTCATTTTCACAGTAAATACTTGGGTGACAGTGTATGGATTACTTGGAGGGGGCTGTGCAGGGCACCCTTTAGGATAGGTTCAGTGTCCTCATCCCAACGCATATCCAGCATGGATGTGCATAAGAACATGCATGTGCCTAAGCTGGGTATATGGTATATATTCTAATGTATATAGAGAGTGTGCTTCTGAAATTAATAAGCATCGAGGTGTGATCAGACATTGCTAGATTACTAGCAAGAGTCTTCTTGCTACAATCCCTGCTGGAGATGAAATAGTGTTTGTTCCTGCTAACACAACATTTATTTTCAGATCTTGGGTTAGGATGCATGTAAGAACAGGCATGGGATCTTCAACATCCACCATACATTTAGAGTTCTGAGCTCTGAGCTCGTCTAATTTCCTTTTACCTTCTCCCTCTCCTGCAAAAAAATAAATTTTTAACTGTGACATAACTTGTTATTTCCATCTTCCTTCCTGAGCAAGGGGAATTCATGCCAGACATTAAATACAGTAATCAAAACAGACACAATTCATGCCACCAAACCACAACAGACTGAAAACCCCTCAAAATTCAAATCAAATTTTTGACTGTCACTAGTCACAATACATTTGTTAGATACAGTCTTGCAAACTCTGCATGGTCTTCAATGAATATTTGTATAATTGTAAGTTGAGTGTAATTTGAACTGATTTTGCTGAAGGGTGGCATTGCTTGTGTAGCATTTGTGGACATTTTATTAAAAAAAAAATTAAGATGGTATTGCCACTCTACATCAGGTACTTCCAACATAAAAACAAGTCACAGCACCACAAAACCATCTGGTACCAAAAGCTGGCATCAAAGCAAAAAAAGCAGAGCAACACAGACAATGATGTCCCTGCATCAGTTAGGTATGTGAACCAGGTAAGAAACAGAAAGGGTCTGTGACAGATCTGCCTGCTGATTCTACCATCATCCAACAACAAATAAAAAAGGGGGAAACAGAAAGACTTCCTGGCAAACAACTGCGAGCACTGGATCTCATTTACTTTAGTTTTGTAAAAGAACATGTTGGTGTGGCATTTGTCTTCTGCAGCTCTGGGTTCCAACTTTACAGTCACCCAAATATGACTAAAACTGATTCCCCTACTCTTCCTACCCCTCCCATCCCATACCTGTGTAATTAATGACTTTGAGAATTTCAGTATACAGAATTTTAACCCAAACAATACCTCCTTTATCCTAGCAACATACAACACACTGTGAAATTACTAAGATTGAGACCAGAGCTACAAACCCACTGATGCTTGAGGGCTTCCCACCTGTGAGAGACCTCTTCACTCTTGCTTAGACAAGGTATGCAGCTACACAGACTTCATCTATCTCATTCCAAATTAATCAATTACAGAATTTTCCAGAGAAAAATGAATAAAACAAATGCTGATACAGTTTCTGGCCCCAATTTATAAACAAATCTAATCTAGAATCCCACAGTGTTCCCCTAAAAATAAAGAGAAAAAAAAGGTGGTTCCCAGGGAAAAGAAATAAAACCCAAACAAGTAATGCAAAGATGCCACAGATAGAAGCATACCCTTTTAAATTTTCTAATTAAAATTTTTATTTTATTTTCCTACTAGCAGGCCATTTAAATGTTTTAAACAACTAGATTTTTTTAGGGAGAAGGATTTTGGTTTTTACTAGACAGGGTACTTTGCTTAACTTCTGAGACAATTTTCTTCTCTTTTTTTTTTGTAGAAAACAGCTGTGAACAAACCAAAGAAAACACTTCAATTATTTATAAACAAGCCATTGAAAACAGAAAGAGAAAGTCTGTATTTGGTTAGCTAGAATATTTAAAGACACACTGTCAACTTGAAAATATTAATTATTTCTTATTCCCTCTCCCTAAAACACGTCTAATTTGCCTTTTACACATAAAAAAACCCTCAAAAACCTTGTGACACAAAATAAGCATAAAATAAAAATTAAGGTTTTTTCTAAAATGGAAACATTTTAGAATTTAGGAGAGCATGAAAATTATATCTACAAGGTAAAACCAAACAGCCGTTTTACAAGGCTGAAAAACTTAATGCAAAGAATCCAGCCACACGGTATCATGAAAGCTGTGACAGCACCCTGCCTATTCATCCTACCTGCTTTAAAAATCATGCCATAGTTTGAAGAGTGTATTCAGCAGCATGAGGATGCAATCAGAGTTACTGTAGAAGTTCAAATTACTTGCTAGGCATACTAGAAACATCCTGATGAAGAAGGAAGTTTACAGCATGCCCATCCTTTCGCGGTGTGAGAGTCATTGCTCAGCAGCTGCTATTCCTGTTACTGCCAAGTATCTCACATGAAATTCTTGAGTGGAACATTTTGAAATGTCAGAAATACAAAGTAAACTCACTGAAAAGAAACCTGGGTACTTTGGTTCCAGCTTGGGAGAAGAAATGAAATGTTTTTCTTAACTAAAGTTGACAGTAACTCCTAAATACTGCATTTTAGAAACTGTTATTTCTTCATTCCATGAACAGTGGAAAACAAAAAGTGTGAATGCAGAACTGTCCCAGAATACAGAACTCCTTCTGGTGCCAGCATGCAGCTTGGGTGCTTTCTGACAGAACAGAGTAATTATTACTCACCAAAACTAACACTGCTGCACCCCAGCCGTCAAGTCAAACTGAAACCATCAGAACACAATGACTGAAAGTAGAAAATTTTCTATGTACCACCTTTGTCCAGCACAAAGAAAATGCAAAACCCCATACCAGATGTCCTGTGTAATCTTCATTTTTATGCTGCTGATCCTCACATGAGCTGTCTGCACTCATTTCGGCTCCTGGCCCATCAGCAGTCCCCGTAGGCAACTGAAATGCTGTGACATCCGTGGAACAGCTTGCAATCCTACAGGCAAATCTCTTTTACTATGAGCCAGCAGTAAGTGTGCCACACGAAGTAATTGTAAAAAACAGGTATTCTCAGATTTTAGCTAGAACAACTGCTTTGACAATGCATCCTTTACCACATTTCTGAGTTGACATATTTATTAGCTGTGATCAAACTATGTTACATTCTCCTTTGGTCAACTAAAATTTGTTAATTCCCTGGAAGAAACATCTTCCAATGTTTAATTACTCCTCTGGTCTTAAATCTGAAACCTCATTTTTTTAAAGCTTCCTTTCTAAAGCTAAGAAAGGGTACAGCTTTGCATTAGTAGCTGCATCCATACTACCTACACAGCTAATGTAACCCCCCTCACTCTGCTGAGTACTTAGTTTAAGTTATTACTCCTTTTTTTGGCTGCAATACCATCACTATAATTTTCTATGGCCTCCACTTGTTGTTTATTTGGTTGGGTTTCTTTTTTATAAACTGCTGACTTGTAGTGAAGTACATGCTGTTTGCTTGCTCTCAGTTTGCTCAATGAGCCAGACCATTCTCATCAATCTGCTCTTGTCATTATTTACCCATCCCTCGGTCTTTGTAGTAGCAGTACTTCAGGCATTACAGTCTAACAACAGAAGTATAAGGAAGTTCATAAGAAGAAAAATATCTTTCATTATGTCAGCAATTGTTCTAATCAAGGGTATTACTTCTTGTTGAACTTACTAATCTTGGTGCCACTGGTAAAATAATAAATTAGTTTTGATTTGATGATTGCCCCCTGAAAAACCCTTTGTAATAACACGCTTTTTAAAGACTCATTAACAAGTAACTATTTGTGAAACCTATGCTTCAGTTTGCTTTTTAATCCATTTCATTTGTGCCAAGTTGATTTTGTATCCCTCAACTTTATTAATCAAAAAGTCATGTCAACTCAAGACAGACTTACAGAACTTTATTACATCACTACACTTATCTTTGGAAATCAAACTTGTACTCACATCAAAAATAATATCACTGGTTTGGCTTGCTTGAGTGTTCATAAACCATGATGTGGTACAGTATGCATATTTCAGTGTTATATGGAAACAACATAAAAAAAGGCATTTGGAACGTGATAGCCTGTAAGTCAATACTTTGTGACAGTGGAGACTAATAAAAAATAGTTGCCATAAATTAGGCACTTGTCTACAGTGACAGCTATGTAATGGCCACTTCTGAGAAATTATTGCACTTCTTTCCCCAGGAATAGTGATAAAAGAATGCAGCCTGTCACGAGCGCTGCAGCCCTTGGCAGTGACGTCCTACTTCTAGAGGAGTTATGCTCCGCCTGTTCCCTGCAAGCCCAGCTTTTGGACAGCAGTGCAAAGATCTGGAAAAGTTCTGTCGTCTGGTATCACATCTGAACTTTCCTCAAGAAAATCACAGCTGTCCCCTCCAAAGGCCCCAGTAGTTTCCCTATTGTTTTAACTTGCACGTGTATCTGCCAATTATTTGCAGCTACTTCAATTTTAGTCAAAAATCCCTGCATCAACACAACCTTTTGATTAAAGATCAAGGGATGATTTTTGTAGACAATGTTTTCATTCTGAAAAATTCCACCTATCCCACAGACCTGACCCGGCACTTCAGTTAATAGAAGTGGCAGATTAGGTAACGGAGACTGTGGTTCTGCAGCTATTTCTGCAGCACCGCTGCCAGGCTCAGCAGCTCGGGTGCTGCCTCTCATTCCGACCTTTGCCTTGCTGCCAGCACAGCTGTTTGTGAACCACAGCAAGAGTGGATCCAACTTAAACGAGTGGCCAGCAGAGGCGGGTTAAGGGGCTGCTTTAGAAGCGCTGCCACCAAATGTGAAACCATGGCTTCACGCTTTTCTGTCCTCTACCACAGGAAACTTCCACAGATGGAAGAAGGACTTCAGATGAGGTTACTGCTATTGATGCTTACATGAACCAATACCCCTATAAAATGATGTAAAAAGAGCAAAATGCTGGATCTCTTCCTACAGACCTTACAATCAAACTATTTCAGACTTAGTCCCGATTTGACAGCATCTTGCAAGCTGTTGTTCCAATCCTGGACTTTCTTCAAAAAGCTGGGCAGTTTCACAACTACCGGGGAGCAAACTCTTCTATTTCATTTGCTTTATGCCAAAAATTTGACTGCTTATCTAGCCCTTGGAGAAATCAGACTATCATTTAGCCAGAAAATTGGAAAACAAGCTGAAACATAGCTAACTAGATACCAGAAATTACTAGGAAACATATCATCTAGCCATTTCAGCTGAAACACGTCATGTTGCAGGTAACTCCCAGACATACTGCTGCACAGTGAGCACAGGATTCAGATGGTACTTTGAACACAAAAATTGTTTCTCTGAAGGTGCAATTAGATGAAAAAAAATTAATTTGATCATTGTATTACATCCTTCTACCACACCAGATTAGAATAAACATAAAAATAGGTGGCTGAGTGGAAAAGTACTTTCATCTTCCCATTTGGAAAACCTACCACAGTTTAAATCTTGCCTTCAGATGACAAGAAATGTTATTTTCAAGACCCTATCCCAGAATATAATCACTGCATTTGTAAAAATTTCTGTATCATTCAGCCCTATTAATTCTCAACTTCCCAGTTCTCTGTGCTAAGAGGACCAGAACTGAAATGCTAGGTTGAGTCTGAGTTGCATTGCTGGAACTTGGTGAGGAAACGTGCACAATCTCCCTGAGCTGTGCCTGGTTTTGTGAGACCACGTCTATGCTGGGACACTCAGGAGAGCTGGAAGAAAGATCTCATAATGCAGCATGATGTCAGAATGCATAAACTGAAGTGTACAGAAGCTGGTTTAGCTGCTCTCTCTTGGGAGCAAGGTAAACTTCATTTTCTGTGATGTTCTGGGAATATACTACAGTGAATAAAAAGAAACATCCCGATGGGATTTAATATGGACTTCACGCCTTTCATTGAATAGGCTTGGAATTAATGAAATGTCCCTGAACAAGCACAACCTAATTACTCATTTCTTTGAGCAACAAAGTTGCCTTAACAGAATTTAAAAAAATACAGACAACTAGCAATATTTCTAACTGCATCATTTTCAAAAGTGCAGTTACTGTAAAAGGCATTTCTGTGGTCATGTATAAAATGCTACAAAAAATGTTCAAATACAGGAGTATGAAAGCGCCTTCAAATAGAAGAAAAAATATATAATTTGGACATTTATACTTAACTCTCTTTTTTATTTTCCTAAGTATTGCAGGATCACTTCTCTGTGCATGTGATCTCACACATATAATATACATTGCATTACCCCACCAATAGTGCAGACTGAACTAAGAATAGAGGACTAGATACTCATCTGGCATAATGTGAGACCACTCCAGTAATTTCAGCATTCCTACTCCAATTTGCAACAGCTAAGGATCTGGCACAAAACATCAAGTTAAGTTTCCAATTACCTCATGCACCAGCATTGATTTCAATAGTTATATACACATAGTCATAGAGGAGAATTATTTGAAAAATTGCAAACTCAGCTCTGTGTTTCTTTTACTTTTATGGTCGAAATCAGACCTTCCATGGTATTTTAATGTAGGTTTTTGTGGTTTAATTATATATATGTCAAGAGCAGACTAGTTACTTGCTGATCTACCCAATTAAAAAAAAAAAAAAAAAGGCAGCAGTAATTTTTCACTGCTGAGAATGTGAGCTTATACTGGGGTCACATCACAATAGTATTTCATTTTAATGCTGCCAAAAAATCTAGAGCATATTAACTAAATCACATAAGTAATAAGTTAACATCTACACAAAAATCAGTCTTTGTGTGAATATTTTTCAGGTTGCCTTGGGAGGTCTTTTTTGTAATTTTCTGCTCCAAATTAGTCAAATTTTGTATAGCCTGGCACAACCCTAGTGCAAAGAGAGTTTTCAGTCAGCCCAGGCAGACTGAGTTCTTTAGAGACAGCATTTAAATTACATCCAGCAGAACTGCCCTCCACTGTAGTTCTACAGACATCCGCTCAGTGAAAAGTCACTGTAATAGTATTTATTTAGTTAGTTCTAGGAAAAAGACATAGATCTCCAAATTAATTTACGCATAAAAATCCTTCAAACTAATTATTTTCAAATCCATGGTAACTGCAGCCTAACTCAAACTTTAGTGTTTGCTACCCAAGCCTAACAGCCTAAAACTAAAAAAGTCTGACTGGCTCATGGAGTGAGAAGCTCTGAAGATAATCACTAGTCATTATTATCTTCCCTTGGAGAAATAAGGAAATTTTTAACAAATTGAAAATAAAATGCTTAAACTGTAGTATTCCTCAGACAGCCATTAGCATTTGACATTTTGCTCAAAAGCCTAATAACTAGCCTATACAATCCTGTGACTGAGACTGCCCAGTGATACATTTCAATATAGGATAATCAATCATCAAAGTAATTTTCACTGTTTAACATTAAAACGAAAAGGCAGCCAGCTATTCGACACATTTTTCAGGCTTAGAGATAAAAAGAAGAAAATTCTTTAAAATAGCTTTTGCCTTTAAGGTCCTATATTACAGGCATCCCAAAAGCAATCCTTCTGGCAGCATTGCAAACTACAATGTAGACTAAAAATGTGAGTTTTACTGCCTTTTCAAATAGATTTTATTATTTATTTGACATACAAGCACTCTTCTTATCTGAGCTTTTGCATTGCAAAGTGAGTCCAAGTCCACTTCTGATTTAATGACAGATTTAATAACACTGCAACACAGAAGTGTGGAATTGGCCAAAAATTATTTCATAAAAATGTGACTTCTGTACAGCAACGTCTAAAATGTCACCTAATACATACAAGTACGTCAGAAAATTTCTAATGTATATTGTAAAGCCTGAGGCTTTGATAGGTAAAACATCTACTGACTTTAAAAGACCATAATTTATTTTTAATAACCATTTTAATTTAATTTTTCAAAGAGAAGCAGTTTATGCCTTCAGTAGAACCATGCCTTGAAATCTCAGGGGTGATAAAAAGGCCATGCCAAAGCTGAAAGGTTTCGAATATCAAACTATACTATTATGTCAGGGTCAGCAAGATCAATTAGCGCTTTTCAATGACAGAAAAAGGTTAAGTTGGACACACATTTACACAGTATTTAAATCCAAAAAAGAAAAATAGCACTTATTAGGCGTACTTATAAACCTCTTGATCAATGACTGAATATCAATACTTTTCTTCCAGTTGCATACCATAAGTGCCAGGAATTTTTAACACAAAACGTCAGGAAGATTACAGATATATTAGGTAGCAGAAATACTACCGTATTCTCAAGTACAAAGAAAAAAAGCAAAGACATCTGAGTGTTTCTGCTACCAGACTTGGTTTAGTGGTGAACTTCGAAAAAGCTTTAAAAATACTCAACCTACTTGACATATGTCTGTCAGTCATATGTCCCTGTGTTTGCATTTTTCCTGCAAACCCTGACAGTACCAAAAATGAAAGCTAGTGAGCAAGTAAATCTATTCCTATGCTCATCTAAAAAACAAACCTAACCCCACCCCCCAATTGGAAAATACTGTAAATAATCTGCAAATTAACCCATCCAAAATCTGGAAAAAAGCAAGTGTGCACCTTCTGCAACTAACAGTCAGAAACATGCACACCAGGAAGCGAGGAAACTTGTATTTCAGTTCTTAGGATCACAAGAATACTCACTGGAAGCACAGGTATGTTAGAAGTGAATTCAACACCTGTTAATTCAAGCGTTGCCATCATAAACATAGCTTGAGCAAAGTAGCTGGTTATGATATCAAATAAAGCCAGCATAAAATCACAATAAAAATCCAGGAGATTAAGAAAACCTAACGAAAAAGTACACTGTGTTGAAATCAGTGATTTAGATTGGTATTGCACTGAGTAAAAGCAAAGCAAGATTACTTCTTCTCAACGATATATTTCAAAATGTCTCTTTTTAAAGCCCATTTCTTCAAGGAGCGATTTGAAATATTTACTACCAGACAGTACCTAATTTTAGGTTTTAAGTGCTTTAACAGCTCTATGAAATATGATCAGCAGCTGCAATATAGAAGTATGCTGAATAAATGCTCCTTATAAAAAGGGAGACCTGCTTTACCCTGAGTTCATAAAATCCCTACTTTCAAAAAGGAAAAAGATAACACAGGAAAAAATTGAATAGCTGTGTCCTAGAGCATTTAACAGAAATTCCAGGAATTTTTTTTTTCTTTCTGTGGTAACTTGCATATTTAAGAGTAAAATGCTTTTTAAATTTTAACACTGGAGGACTGCACACAACATCGTCCAATATCACCAGTTCATCAAGGAAACAGACAGGTACCTTTCCCTCACCAAATGCCAAAGTTTAACATTAATTCTAGGATTTGCATAAAGTTTAAAGAGTTGCATAAAGTTTAAAGAGTTAAACTTTAACACTTGCATCAGATGCTAAAAATATGCCACATGATACTATCTATAGCTGTATTTCTACAGTTGCCTTGTTTGAAATATTTTCACTGGGAACTGCAACTAACTAAGAACCCACCAGTGCCCTACTCAATACACTGCTTGTTTAGGGTTTATTTCTTCTATTGACATTATCCACACAGAATAAATTTATACTGCAAAGTGTTGTGAGGCCATTAATAAATACAAATCCAGCAAGAGTAACCTTCAACTTAATTTATTATCAGTACCATCATATACATGTAACAATTAATAACTGCACACAAATTATCTGAACAAAAATACATAAAAGATTCGTCAACATACTCCACTTTAACTTCTATTAAATCTGGTTGAAGAACATTTGGTAACATAAATACCGCACTTAAAAAAAAAAAAGAAAGGAGCTGTTTCAGACATAGCCCAGCTAATGTTAGATGTCATACAGAGAAAGAATCACCAGGAAGAGAGAGAAATGTCAGTCTGTATTTCCACTTTACTCATAGTATGATATATATTGCAAGTATGCAAGCATTTGTTATTCGGCAGCATTTTCAGAAGAAATGCTAGGGGAAGAGTCAAACCCGCAGCAATTTTACGAAACTTTTTTTGAGTGTTCGGGAAATGAAACAAAGATACGGCCTGAGCTTTATTGCAAAGTACATGCTTCTAACATCAAATCTAAACCTCTCCGAGGTCAGACCAGAAAATCTATCTGCCAAACAGAAAAGATACCTTCTTGGTATAACTCCCTCTAAATCTAAACCGCTGATTAGTTTACCTTAGATACGCTTTCTAGTCTCGGGAAATGAAACACGTAAAACAAAACTCAGAAAACTGCAAATACTCGTTCCTTACTGTTCTAGCATGACTTCATACTTAAACTGGAACCGGCCAGGTCGCTCCCTTGTCTGGTTCAGCGTGCGTCCCAAGGTTTTTGTGAACACCAGCTATTTCACACCGCCACCCGCGAACCGAGCGCGTCCCTCTGTGTGCTCGGCTGCAAGCCCTGCCCGCGGGTACGGAGCCGGCAGCACCGCGCCTGCTTGGCTCGGAGCACCAGTTTCATAAATGTAAATGAAACTTCAGATGCCAACTACCGATTGGCAGCGGCGATGCCGTGGGATCCCGCTCTCCCTTCCCGGCGGAAAGCGCCGCGGGGCAGCTCCCCGGGCAGCCCTGTGTCCGGCCAGGCACGGCGCGGAGCCCCCGAGGCTCGGGGAGAACCGCCGTGTGAAATGCAGCCGGCGGCTCTCCGCGGGTATCTGACTTTGGAAGTGTCTGTAATGACAGCAGGAGAAGGAGATTAATGGCTAAGAGCCCACTGGGTTTGAACACGGAGAATCCTGTTACCTCCTTGCGGATCCAGTACGCGCACACACCCGCACACACCCGCACCCGCACGCGCGCGCGCGCACACACACACACACACACACACACACACACACACACACACACACTCAAGGCTTACCCACGTGGAAACTCTTTCTAACCAAAACACAAGTCCCCGCATCGCCGGTGGAAAAGGCGGCGGGACCCCCGCGCCGGGGCTTCCCCGCGCCCCGTTCGCCGGCGCAGCGGAGACCGCGGCGGGGGCGGGGGCGCGGTGGGACGACCCGAAGATGCAACGTTTTGTCTTTAAACCATAAGAAAAACAAGCCGGGGCGGGGGAGGGGAAAGGCAAGAGACATCCCCCAGGGAGAGGAAACGAAGAGGAACAAAAAGAACGGGTAGCTCTATCCCCGGTCCCTTTGGACACTCGAAAAAGTGGCCGCCGGAGCCCCCGCGACGGCTGCCGGCCAGGAGGCAGTGGGAAGCAGCCTGCCCCGTCCGCCAGCACCCCGAGCGCGGCACGCCCGCAGCGCTCCGCCCCGGGGCAGGCGGGCAGCGGAGACCCCCGAGCGCTGCCGGCGCCGGGGCAGCGCGGGGCAGAGGGCAGGCGGCGGGACCGAGCGACTCCTCTGCCGCTGCCGGCCGCGACCCCGCGTCCCGGCCGGGCTGCCTTGCTCCCGCGCTGCCCGGAGCCTTGCTGGAGGAGCGGGGTTTTCGGTAAGGGACTGCCATCCCTACGTGTTTTCATGCCGCTCTGTCCGGAGGGGACGCCGCCACCAGAAATGTTTCCTCACAGCCTCCGGCCAAGCCGCCGCTGGCTTCGCCGCCGGGCCTCGCAAGGGCAGGCGGTCGGCAGAGCCCTGTAGCCCAACCCAGGCGGGCCGGCAGCCCCCGGCTGCTGGCGGGGCGCAACCCGGGCCCCCCGTTTCCGCCGCACAGAGAGTGGGCGGGAGGCGCAAGCGGGGAACAATGCGACGGCAGCCGTCGCGGCTTGCTCCTGTCTTGGGCTTACCCCAGCAGCCCCGGTAACACTCAGTGGAAGAGCGGTCGAGGGCAAAACAGCAGGGAACATCACCTGGACTGAGGCAGCAAGTCCGGCTGGGCGTGGAAAATGTCGCCCGGTCCGCACGGAAAACCAGTTTGGTTTTTTGCAATTAAACTCGCGTGGGGCCGGGGTAAAAGCTCATCTCTACCCCGCGGTGGACGGCTCCGCTGCTCCCTCCCATCATATTTGTTTTACAGCAACTTTGTTATTGTTGTTGTTGCTGCTGTCATCGAACCGACATGAAAACAGTGCTAAATAAACGCTAAATACAAGGAGACGCACACACCCCCTCCACGGACACATGCACATGCGACAGGGAACCCGTTTCCTCCACCTCCGAGCAGAAGGGGTGGGAGGGAGATGCAGGGTCGGGAAAGTCAGAGACACTCACCTTCTCGCTGCCGGGATATGCCGCTACCTTTATTTTAGGGCCGCTCCTTATTTATTTATTCTCGTACCTTCTCCGAGCCAAGGTTCCCCTTTTGCACTGTTCTTCTGGCCAAAACAGAACATCCCCCCTACAAGTCGTCCCCCCCACCCCTTTCTCCACACACAAATAAAGAGCAACTCGGAGCAAAACGGGAGGGGAAGTTCGGGGCGGGGGGGGGGGGGTGTAGATGGAGGAGGAGGCTGGTACGGGAGAAGTCAAACACTCCTCGCACTTCAGTGAGTGCAACTAGTTGCCTCTCACGCACAGGAACGTAAAAATTCTCCCTGACAAGGGACGGGACTTCCCTAAGAAAAGGTAACCCCCTCCCGCCCTCCCGCCCAAAAAGGCCGTCCCGGGAGCGCGGAGGTGAGGGGCGAGGAGCCGGGAGCCAGCGCAGCCCCGGGGCGCCGCTCCGCACTTGTGCCGGGAGCTGCCGCAGGGGCTGCTCCCCGTGTCGGCCCCTCTCGGCACGGCAGCCCCGCTGCCCACCCGCCGCTGCCCCGCTCAGCTCGCCGGCACTGCCCTGCCCCGCGCTCGGAACACCGGGGCGGGCACGGACCGCCGGCTGACCCGGCCAGCAGGCAATTCCAAAGTGTCCCTCCCGCGGTCCTCGGCCTCACAGCCCGGGGCCTGGACCTTTTGCCTTCGCTACTCCTTGACATCTGCAGTTAGTAGTGATGGGAGCAA
The DNA here is from genome assembly GCF_027477595.1 of Haemorhous mexicanus. Lineage (NCBI taxonomy): Eukaryota > Metazoa > Chordata > Aves > Passeriformes > Fringillidae > Haemorhous > Haemorhous mexicanus. Next base: position 61,569,049 of record NC_082343.1, read on the forward strand.
AGGAGGGGGCCCTGAAGGGTAGGATTGATTAATGTCAATCCGCTGGAGTACAGGTAGCGAAGTCTGCACTTCATTTTTTCCCTTTGTTTTTTCTAGAAGAAGCCAACACTATAAAGTAATTCTGAGTTTGAATGATCAAGTATGATCAAGTGCTGCACGACAGGACTGGTTGGCATAACCTTTTATAGGATACATTTGTCTCCTTTCTCTCAGGCTGGTCAGTGTGGATGAAGGCAAAGTCCTTTCCTGCTCTGAAACTGAACACTCTCCTCTGCAAGAAATTCAGCAGCTGCATTTGGTCCTCTCTGCTCCATTGTGTGGGGAAGCGGAAGAAAATCCCTAATTGCTTAGTCACATTTCATACTCTTACCCTTCACCTTGTATTATCTTCTGACTATAATTTCACTGTGTGGATTGAGTGGCTCTTGTTCAACCAGCTGCATCACCCTCTTTCTGTCAAGTTAACTTCACTCTCCAAAGGGTCTAAGTAAAAGATTTAAAAGAGGAAGCAAAAGTTGGGCCCTATATTTGGAGAGAGATGTGAGAGAAAAGTCTTGGGCTTCAGAAGTCATGAATGTTAGAAGCTTTTGAGGTCAGCAAGTCACCTGAAAGGAGGAGGAAAAAAGTATGGATTTGTGGAAATTCTTTCCTACTCGCTGTGCATTTGGTGATACTATTTAGAGCTACTTAACTTTACTCAAGCCTATGAATTTAATAATTTGCATTCAATGAATTCTACTATCATGGTCATCTTTCTCCTAAAGAATTTCATATTTCAAATGACTGAACCTTCATGAAAACAAGTCTATAAAAACCCTGTATTTGCTGTCTTGGGACACTCGCCACTCAGAAAGAGAGCAGACTTGGAAAACTCTTTTGACCTACACAAATACAGCTACAAAAACTTTTAAGCTAAAAAAGTGTCCAAAAGCCAGCCTTCAAATTGACATAGTGTAGGACAAGCCAGAAATAGGAAATTAATTTTGAAAATAAGAGTTTAGAGAGTAATTGGAAGGGGAGAAAACTCAGATTTGTAGGAATAATTATGATTGACAACCCTGCCATAGTCTAAGTTGTGACTAATGCCAGCACCCATCTTGCTAAAAGGCTCCTTCTGCAGGGAAAAATGCTAACAACTCCTTCCTTTCCAGGGGACTTTGGTGAGTGGCAGCTTGGTGGTCTGTTGTGAAGTACTCGACCATGGTAATGAAGGTTTTGTGAAGTCTGCTTTCCTTCCACTTCAATGAAGCGAATTCCTGTTGTGGGGAACAGTCCTGTAGTAACACTGGTTGTTTTAATGGACATATCACGTTAAAGCAAGCTCTTAACCATTTGTTGTGCTCCCTCTGAAAATGTACAGCTGACTTGAGAAGGTGTGGGAGGCCTGCACTGCTCGTACATGGTGTGGTCCCAAGGCAAATTTCCCAGTAAGGAGCCTTGTCTTGATGCCAGTGAGCCATGCTGCTGTTTTGCTGTTGGTTTTGGTGAGGGCAGGCAGAGTCACACTGAAACTGAGCGTTGCATGTACTGAAGGGAGTCCTACAGAAACTGATCTGATAATCAGACAATCAGAAACTGATCTGATAATCAGACAATTTATTGTAAGTATGACTCACAGGCAGTAATTAAATGGTGATTTTCAATAAATCAATGTCTTTAAGGCTGAAGTAAATTCCCATGAGCTCAGTGGAAGTAAATTCAGAAGGTGGCAAATACAAAATGTAGCAAAATGCATTGGTTCACATAAATGATTCTGTATGACCATGGAGAAGGTCGTGCTAGAAATAGTCCTAATAGAGTCCAAGGAAGGGCTGCAGGATCCACTTTTACACCAGAATAGCAGAATAATGCCTTATCTATTTAAAGCAACATGGGAATGTAAGTAGGCAGGATGTAATTATCTAGTCTGGTATTTGGCCGGGCACTCCTACACTGGCAAAAACTGCCATAAGGTGTTTAATGCTCACAAGTGCTGGTATCCTTGGTTTTACCTTTTAATTAAAGACAGCACTTGTGATCATATTCTTTCTGCTGGTTCAATACTGCATCAGCAGAAGAATGCCACACTGCACAAATACCATTTCATAGAGTAACCTGGAATTTCCTTGGAAGTCTTCCATGCAAATACTACAGACCCAACCCTACTTACCTTGTGAAATCTAGTGAGGTTACAGCCATAAGCAGTATGGCTCCAGAGAATCATGTTTGCATATGTTGCTAAAAACAATATGGGGTTTGGAATATTAATAAATAATTTTAAAATTAAACCAATATTCTTTTGCATTGCATCTCAGTGACAATGAGGTTGTGCTGCTGTTTAAGCAAAGGGATTATGTTAAAGCTATTCTGAGAAAAGATAATGACAGAGAGACACTATTTTGGCAATGGATCATTATTATGATTTATTTAAGTGCCTACCATGTCCTGCATCCAGATGAGGTACCTGTTGCAAATTTTGTTTTGCAAAAGCAGGGCTTTGAAATATGGTTTCTTATTTTCAGGTTCAAGTATGAAATCCAAAAACATGTTAATTAGGCAAAGAGTGTTGATCTATATACTTAAGGTTATTATTGGTGCTTCATGGCTTTATAGTCATAAAAAGAAAGAATGAATGGGGGTTCTTTTGACCTGGTTATCAGATTTCAGGTTTAAAAAGAAGGTGACCCACCCTTTTCAGTAATTCGACATGCAGGGTTCAGCTGTGGGTTCAAAAACAGGTTATAACTGGCTAGTCATTGTAATCGTGAAATGCCAACTGTGCCTTTAAGTATGTTATATAACCTATTTTTTGGTTTCAGTTTTCAAGTATGCCATCATTTCAGTGTTACTTAGATTTTCATATATTTTTAAATCCAAACAAATCTGACCTCAATCATAAGGTTCCATGGCTCCAAATAGCTGAGCTTTTCTAATATTTTATTTTGAGTGCCTACGTTTCATACTTCATCAGAGAGATATGTGCTGCAGACAGTGCCAAATACGGTGCCAGGGATGTTCTCAATTGTCTTCAGTGCTGACCAGGAGAGGGCTCTGTTCTGCACACCGCACACAGACAAAGGCCCCACTGAAATTAGTGCAAATTTTGTCTCTAAAGCTTGCTTCAAAGGAAGCCGGCTAAGTGCAAATAAAAATCTGCATTGTTTCAGCTGCCTGTGCAGGCAGAATGAGGTGTGCTTGATAATTTTAATTTGTATCCTGCCATTTCACCAGGATCTTTTTTTTCTTTCCTGGGAGACAGCCACTCTGCTTCCTGCAATATGCCTTTCCATCATGTTTCGTGGAAGTTTCATGAAGGTTCATTTGAGTAAGCTATGGAGCTGACCCAGAGAAAACGTTGGGCCATATGTTTTTGTTTGATGATCCATGTGTTCCCTGGTCATTGTGGAATACAAAACCTGTGTCTGCACTGATCAGGGCTAGCACATGGATCTGTTAGCTTACTTCTTGTCGTAGGTTTGTTCTCACCAGTTAGGGTTCTCCTAAAAATGCTCCAGTCCAGTTCAGATTGTGGTATGGGTCGAGGACCATTCCTGGTTCTTCATCTAGTCCAGGCATCCATCCTGTGCTGGAGAATGAGAGAGCTGATAATGAGAGTTTTTTGCCTTACAGAAACACTGCTGTGACTGATGGCATTAGGTCAGAAGAGCAATCTTCAGAAAATTTCCTTGTGCAGATGTAGCCTGAAAGTCACTCTGACGTGTTCCAGAGACAACATTGGGTCAGGTTGTTGGGGAGGCAGGAGAAATGTCAGGGCTGGCATTACCTCACCTCCAGAGCCTCTGGCACGGTGGGAGGACTGAGGGTGTGCCCCACATCCATCCGTGTTTATTCTGGCTGTAGAAACTTGTTTCAGATTTCATTTCATTGCAAATAAAATGAAGAGCAATCCTTGGATGATTTATAAAAATGTGAACATTTTAAGCTGTACCATTAAATGTTTATGCTGCTGCTTAGTGTAATTCCTTGAATTTGTTTTTTTATGTTAGAGTTTTATGTTAGATGTACTTTCTTCACTTCTGATTACTTCTAGGAATTTCCACCATCTTTTAAAACTTCTCTCTGGTTATTTTTATCCATTTACAAGATTCTTTAATGGAATAACTCTGAGATAGCCACGATAATATTATTAAAAATCTATTTAAAGCAGCTTCAAAATCAGTGGGATGTAAAACTTGGCATTTTGAAAATGGTTTTTGATTATATATATAGGTAGCATAAACCAGAGACTTCATTTTACTGTCACTGATCAGAAATGGTTTGGGGAAGTCAGTATTTGTGTTTGTTAGTCAACTTTCAGGCATGTTGAGGTTTCCAGTGAAACCAATAGCGAAGCATTCATCAGTGTCCTTGTCAGCAGGATAGAGCTTGTTATGCAATAAACTCAAATACAGATTCATACCAAGATCTTTTTACTACACTGTAACTGGTGTCGGTTCTGTATTGCATTATAATATAATAACATATAGCTGGCAAGGAATGATTCGCCAAAAGTTTTTTAACATGTTTTATAGAAGTAAAAATGTTGTTGCCAAGTGACGCTACAAATGACAGTATATATTGCCATCACACTAAAAATAATTCTGTTACTTCCAGAAGCATGATTGCATCCAGTTCTCCTTGTAGCGTAAGATTAAATGAAGCTCAGCAATTTCACTCATTTATTTGCAGGTGGTGTGCAACAGAGAAAGGAAACAGAGAAAAACTATAAAATGAAAAGCAGAGATTCAAAAAAAATTATGTCAAAGAGTATTTTCAGAAAACCTGTTTTATTTCAAAGTACAAGTTCCTTTCTCCTGTTAAAATGTTCTGTTCAAAGACTTCAGACATTTCTGAACGTGTAAGTTACAACTCCAGTATAATCTAAAAGCATTTATGGATTTAAACTGCTAGCTTATTTGCTGCACTGTCAAAATAGTAGTAGGCAGAAAGCCAGGCATAGCATTTAGGGGCAATTACCCTTCCTTTATAGCAAGTATTGCAATGTTTTCTTGCATTGAGATACTTCTGACCAGACTCTTTAGGTGTCAGTTTCTGTGAGCACCTCATCCTGAATCTCAGATGTATAAATTAGAAATAAATTGTTTAAGTTATTTTAAGGGCATTTAAACAGAAGTTGTAGAGGTCTCTTTTGTACATGTCTGTTTGTTAATCCTGAGGTCACACTTCTTATTAAATCATTCTTTATGCAGTGAAATCTTAACATATCCAGCAAGAGGAAAGTTTGTTTTGTCCTGGCAATGAAGTAAAATAAGTGTACTCTGAATGGATCAGTAATGTTCACAGTTTCTGCATTCTTCCAATGGGTCCAGTCTGTTTATGTAAAATATTAGTAGTTATTAATGTGGTTATTATATTTAAATTTGGTTACTTATTAGCATTTACTCATCATTTATATATTCTGCTGGGAGGTCCTTACTGCACTTGGTAAATGCAGAGGTAGGCCCAATCTCTACCCTGTGGATCTTACCAGCTAGCCCCATGTAAACCACTTAAAGAAGTCACTAATATAATTTCCTCTGGCATGATAATCTACTGATTGAACTTGACATAAAGAAGCATTTCAATTTTAATATTAACTGGAAAATGCCTTGATGTATATCTGTAGGTTTTGTTGGGGGCATTTTTACTGTAACTACTGGACTGCACAGATGAGGGGACAGTCTTTCAGCAGAGAAGTGTCTGATTGTTCAATGTACTTTCTGAAACCACCAGGTCCTAATTCTAAGCAAGATAAGAAGATACTTATATGAAACTAGGTAAGGCCATAATAACTTTGTTTTAGCTAACATAACAATGCTGAAATATCCAGAGCTGTGAGAGCTACCTGAGCAGCACTTTGCTGATTTTCCCAAATTGGATGAGTAGAGATTATGTGCCTTAGTCTTTGGGGTAAAAGAGCTTGTCAGACAGATGGCTGTGTGTGATCGAGTAGTGATGCAATGGTACATGCACATCTTTCTCACCATTAGCTTGCTTTTGGGCAACAGCTGTTCTGGGACAGGAAAAGGCTGCTTTTAACAACAGTCCTCAAAGCAGTCCTGAGTAGTTTAAAAAAGGAGGCAGAGGTTCATCGAGGTAAATATGTTCTCTCAAACCTTTATCCTTCCTCACCCTTCCCATTATATTCTTCTTTTCCTTGTAACAAATACTTAGCCTTTTTTTAAGCAATTAAAACCAAATGGTGTCGGTTTTGCCACAGCTCTAAGTCATTCTGAGACTTACAAGTGGCTCCTTCAGCTCTGGTTTCAGAACATCTTTGCTACTACGGTGAAAAATAGAGAGTGGAGGAAATGGACACAAGGGAGGTGGACCTCAGATGAGAACAAAGCAGTTAGTGTAAATCTGCGCTCCTTGCCCTATAGCACACCACTTCATTAAAAGGCATGCAAAGTTCTCTTCCTCACCTTTTCCATTAGCTGACTACACTTGGGACTGACTGTGAATGTGAGTGCTTTATTAGCATTTGAATGACCTGTACTCCTGTGTAAATGCTACTGAAGATTGAACTTCATGGTAAAAAAGGAAACAAGAAAAACCGAAACACATATCCTAAAAGACCTGTGTTTCATTTTCACTGCCCCATATCCTGTTCTGGGAGAACTTCTCTTCACTTCTGACTTTATAAAAGCATATACACATCCTAAGATTTTTTTTTTTTAAATACACATTTTCGTTACACTTTTGAAGCTCTGAGAGAGACCAGCTTGAAGGACCTAAATCCTGGGGAAAGTTTTGTTCTGGAAACAATTATTTTTGTTGAGAACTATTGATGAGGTGATTACCTAAGAATTCAGTAGGAAATTGAAGAGGAGGCAATTTCTGAGTTTTGAAAGATCATCAATAACAAGTGAAAACAAGTCAGGTTTCTTCATGGATTGTTTATACAAGAGTAGTTGTTGATAAATGAGCTTCAGATTGGATATTAGAGGTACATAGTGTGCAAAGTGTAATAACAGTTTTACTGCTCAGAGCTTGTGAAGACTGAATAATTTATAGGCAATTTAGTCAACCTTAGCATACAAATAGTAAATCCTTATAGCAGTCCTCCTCATCATGTATCCTATTAATAATATTATCCTTTTTTTTAATGTATCAATTTTCCTTAAGTTTTGTTTTTGAAAACAGGCAACAACTTTTAAAATAATTGCACACTATTATGAATGGAGTTTAATATTACTGACTTGGGGGTGGGAATTAATTAATAAATACTTTCATATCTTAGGTAATATAAACCACAGTTAATGATGCTGAGACATATGGTATCATGGCTTTGCTCTAAAAGTGTAAGAGTAAATATATGGCAGTACCATGGTTGTCAGCAAGAGGAGATGCTTTTTCAGTTGTGTAAACATGCAGTTAGTTATGCAAAATCAGAGATTAATTTATTTTGATGAATTATTAAGAAGGAGGGCAACCAGTGCTGGAGCCCTTTCTTCATCCATCTGGTTCCAGATGATGGGACAGACATGTTTTCTCTCATTCCTTCCTGGAACCTTCACTTCTGAAGTTGAATGCTAACAGCATGTATGTCAGAGTGCTAGGAGAAAATCAGGAATGTTCTTGTATCAGATTTGCTTTCACCTGTTCAAAAGTTCCAAAAAGTCTTGCTGTGATGAAAGACTTTCAGGAGGAATAGGTTAAGAGAGGGCAAGTGAGGTAGTGAGCTTGCTCAGGTATCCAGGACCCTTTTTACTTGTCCTGTTTGGTATCATTCATACAGCTGTAAATGAAACGTAATGGGAAACAGGATTTCTAAAAGTGAGCAGTGCTGCTGGAGTAATTAATACTTTCTTAAAGAATAGATTTATTATAAAAAGGGGTTTATTTCAGCAATTGTTATCAAGTAGAAAAATGTGGAAAAGCAAAGCAATATTGCCCTGACCTACCTGCTAGTTACATACCTATAGAGACAGACATACCTACAGAGGGGATAGATTTCCCCCATCAGAAAAAAAGAATTTTCTCAGTCTCTGTAAGTAGAAATGTGGTGAGGGTTTCTCCCCTATTGTCACTAATATTTGGATGAAAATTAGAGTAAGAAAAAGTGATCTTCATAATTTTAATTCTGGGAAGTACTTGGCAATTTACATTCTTGCAGATTTTAATGATGAAGAAACAGGCCTAAAGAAGAGCACTAAAAGATGTCATTGGTGGAACAGAGTTCTTGCTCTGAATTCTGCTGAGGTTCTGTAGTATTTGCAGCCTGTATTATTATCTGCAAGAAATGTCCATGGAAGAAGGAATTACAGTCTTGTAGCAGCTGAGTTTAGTGAAATTTATAATGCTGACATTACAAGGTGTTGACATTGGCCCATGCTTATTCCCCTTGTAATCGCCTTCTCTTTGAAGTGACTCAGTATGTATCACGTTTGTATTGCAAATATCACACCTGTAGTTTGTACACAAATGCTTGAGAGATTTATAGCCCTTGTTATATTTAATTCTCTAAATTATATTTGTATTTCAGTTTAATTAGAACTTTGTGTCAGTTTAGCAAGATTATTAGATAGCTTAGTAATACTTCACATTTAGTAGGATTTCCTTTGAGATTAAGGCACCATTCCTTATACCCTAATTTAGTCTCTTGAGTACAGCCACTTCATTTTCTGTCTTTTTTCTCTGATTTTTTTTCATTTTAGTTTTTGGCATCTTCCACTCACATTGTAACATAATTCCATTAGTACTTTCATAATGTAGAAGCTGCATTTAATTAAAGGAATACATAACAGTTTTAGATATTTCCATGACAATTATACATCAATGATGTAAAGGATATCCCTTGTAATGTGCATAAATATTTCTATCATTATTTTATGGAAAACAAGGAAGTAAGGCAAGAATGATTATTTTCAGGAAACTACAAAACCTGAGTTTGCAAACCTTGCAGAGGTCCAGAGCTTTGGTTACCCAGGTACTGCATGTCATAAGGCTGTAAACAAATCCTCTGTTTACAGAACAGGCAGGTGGTGAATGCTGTCAACAGGACTTCTTACACCTCCACAGGAATTCTAAGTTAGTAATTGCCCTACTTCTTGGGCAAGTGGTAAATAGTAAGTGTGTCAAAAGTCAAGAAAAGAGAAAAAAAAAAGCCACGGATGTGTAAAAAATAAATCTTTCAGATATCAAGAGGTTTAGTGGCTGTTTCTTGTAAACCAGTGATTCTAGTTCTTAAAGTCTATACTGCACTGGGAAAGGCTAGATTTGATTTCTATATGTAGGATAAATATGTTCGGTACATCCTTGAATATTCTTATTGAAGCTGCGCATTTTCCCCATTAGAGTTGCCCTCAACAGACTGATTAAAAACCATTTTAAAACCAGGAACTACTAATTTTTGGTGTGGAAAAAAACTCTTGAAAGCATACAATTCTAATTCTTGGTTTGATCTAATTTTTTGTCTGGTAAAATAATCATTTGTAATTTTATGAACACCAAAGGTCCAAGGTGTTTTTCAGCCACCATAAAATTCTTGATTTTGTTTTTATGAAACATAGAAAAGTTGTTTTACTACTAAGGCTGTTCAGCCTTTTGCTTTCTTTTTCCCACCACACCTCTATTCTGCCCTTCAACACAAAAAGCACTTTAATTTCCATCCATGCACTGAAAAGTCTAACTGGAGAAGAGTTTTTTAAATTCTTGTGCTTAACCTTCTTTTTTTTCCTTCTAAGTCAGAGATTTCAAAAAGTACAACTAATAAAGTCACCATGAATTGTTAAAATATGAATAAACTCCATTTTTCTCACTTACTTTTCACTTAAATGTATAAAGGTAGTGCCATCTTTAAACAACTGAGAGTCAAAAGTGTTGCTTGTCACTGTCGAGGGTGTACAGAATTGTAAATGTACACAAGCTTGAAGTCTGCAAAGAACTCCTGTGGAAGCCTAAAGAGCATACACTGGCCAAAGTCTTCTACTTAACAGCCTCTGGTAATGTTTTTACATATATAAAATCACTGTTAACTTCATGTTTTGCCATTATTTCTCAGAAAAGCAGATGAAACATCACGGCTAGTGCAAGACAAGGAGGTGATCTGAGACAACCAGCACAGTCCCACTTATGGACAAGTCATGCCTATCCACAGGGGCTGGCATTGGAACTAGATGGTCTTTAAGGTCCCTTCCAACAAATGCCATTCTAGGATATATACTAAAGACAAAGGATTTGTTTGATAAGGAAAAATGATGGAGGCAGGCTCTCTAAAGTAATAGTATAGAAGAAATTATACTGTGGCTCTGAAAGTGCTTTGATATTAAACTGTATCTCAATCACTTCCACAAGGTAAAGAGAGTGGTCCTTGTATTGGATTGAGTATGAGTATAAACAAAAAATGCATGTGTGGATGCCATGGGACAGGGAGAGAGAAATGGCAAGCGTTTCTCACAGCGGCTTGTGAGAAGTTTAAGGGAGCTGGAAAGATGTGATAGCTTGTTGAGTATAAACAATTTGCAGGTGCTGTTTTTCTACTTTATTGTTCTGTTCCTCTCAAGGACAGTGCATGAGAAAGATGTTTCTGTTAGTTAGCCAACAGAATAGAACCCATCGTACCACTCTATAAAAACCACGCGGTTCTTTTGAATAAAGCCTTCTTTGCCTTTCTACCATCCTGCCTCTCGCCTGTTCCTGCCCCGACCTCGGCGTACAAGTGACATGCATGGGATTAAACAATGGAACTATCCTAAGAACTTTTCTATGTTTTTCTTCACCTGTTAGGCAATTGGGTAAAAATTCTGCATAAGCAGTGCCTCAGTGTTCAGTTGCCCTGAAATTGGTGCACTTTTATCTCACATGGCAGAGGTCCTTGTGTAAGAACCTGAGATTATGCTTTCTGTCCCTGGTGGCAGCCAGTGCCACCAGGCCCAAAGATTCAGGAGGGGTATTTTTAGTTTAAGTGAATCTCCTCAGACTGTCTTACAGAAGCAAAGCAGAATCTGGCATAAGAGAGAATTTCTTTTAAATCTCCACTTGCTAAATTCTTATCTTCTTGAAATATGTTAACACCATAGGACTACATTTGTATTAAAGGAAACTTTATGCCATGATGGAACTATGAAAACAAACTTCAAAGACATATCCCTAAAGTTGAAAATACTTGCCACAGATGGACTGCTCTTCTCTCTTTCTAATAAACAAGTCTAAAACTTCTTTGAGTTGTGAAAGGAGATAGATTTCACATTGTAAAAAGCACTGAAATTACGAAGACAAGTGCTAGAGAAGATGTTTGGCAATTTCTCTAGCATATACTTGCAGAAGGAGAATAGGATGTCCTAGCCCAGAAGGGAGTCTGAGAAACATTTCACAAAATTCTTATTTTTTAAGTTTTCCTAATGCTGAAGGAACCTGAATTAATGGGAGAAACCAATACTTTAAACAGTGGATTTTTCCCCATGGCATATGATCCATGATACTTAGAAATTAAACTACCAAAGCAGGAATCATTTATCCAATCATCCAAGCAATCATCCAAGAAAAGGAATGAGAGTAACACAGAGCTCTGAAAAAAGAAATCAAAACCCCACCAGAAACACAGGATAGGAAGTCCTGGGGCACTTGACAAAAACCAAAGGCAGAATTACCATTGACTTCTGCTGGATCAGAATTTCACTCAGCATGAACTTAGAGTAAGGAAAACTAAATTATGTACATGCTAGCAAGGCCAAGATGCTGTAATTTACCCTTGAGAAAGTGCCGCGCCATCGGCGTATGTACAATGCAAATACCATTTATATTTTAGTTAACATAGATCCCTCCATAAATTACATGAACGGTGAAATCAAAGGCAAGTGCAACTAAAGATAGAACTGTAGCAAAATATCTTCATGAATAATTTCTGCAGTCTAGGTTTTTATAATCTCAATAGTAAGAGATGACTCAAAGTCCATTATTATAGTGGTCTATCTTAAATATACCTCCGTGGCTGGAGAAGTGTAGGCAGACCAATTAGAAGACCAACGCTCAGAAAAGAGGATGAAACTGCTCAGTTTTGTCATTCCAAAGGAGATCTCTTTGAGGAAGATCACCTTAACAAAAATGATCTCAACTACACCAGTCTTAGAAGGGTAATTAAGATAGCCCACAGAAGCTACTAGTTTTGTAAGAGCAAGTGCTAAAAGTGAGTAACAGCTTAACCTAAGATCTCCACTGGGGCAACTGTCAGTTCTGCCATTCCTATTCAAGGAAAAACTATTTCCACAGGGCTGGAAAAAATATAAGGGTGTAAGAATCCTTAGGCATAAATATAGTATTGTAACATGGAAATATCTCAGCATTCATTAACACCAAAAGTACAAAATCATAGCATATATTTGCTATGTTGCACAGAAATCCTCCATCAATATAAAAATCCACTCCATATATAAAATGGGATTTGAACATACTGCTGTACAAATAAACCTATTAATGGAACATGTTTGCTACAAGTTTATATACTATGACCAATAGGCAAGTGACAGAAGAATGGAACTAATAAAAATGTGCCAGTTTACTGCTTTTCCCCTCTTATTTTTGCCAGGTTTTACCTGCATTTTATCTGCTTGCAGAGCTGTACTGAAAATATTTTCTGCATGAGTAATTGCAAATTGTCAGGATTTGCAGGCTAAGAAGTTTTGGCTAAGAGCTGTTGGCAGGGGTAGGCTTGGCTTTGGATCCCATGAGCTATACCATGCAGTCTTTTGTCTTAGTATATATCTTAAGCTCTGAGGCTTCCTTTTTTTTCAACAGATCTGCCTATCCTGCTCTCTAACATTTGCTTCTCTAGTATAAATACATCATGTGAGTACACACTGTGTTAGCCTGTGAATTTATGGATCAGAAATCAGAAAGAGGGGCTTTTAAAAACAAAATCACCATGAAGTACTTACCATCTATTAGAGAGACACACATGGTGAACATTCCACTGTATTCCAGTTCAAGTGTTACATCTTGAAAACAATCACACTAATAGGAAACCCCGTTAAAATATTTTCCCACCACACAACCCTCCAGCCGGAGACTGTTTCAGACAATGGTTTCACTTTTTAGTAATTATATTCTTAGCAGTCCCATTGTTCTAAACTAGTCCCACAGATATCTAATTTTTAGTGGCATAACATACACTATTATAACATATCAGAATTTTTAACCAGAAAATTTTCCTCCCACTTTACAGACTTAAGGGCGCTGTGTCACCATATGTGGTTTCTTGCATATTTCTGACTCCTGTATTCTAGAACTAAACAAACTTTGTCACACCAGCCCTATCCGTAACAGATTTTCACTGCCTGGGAGTATTTATGGACAAGAAATAAGCAGTCTGTTTTAACTCATCAGAAAGTGAGCCTAATGAATAGGCTTAAAGCCTCATCTATTTACTAGCATTTAATTATTTGTTAAACTGTCTCATGGTGAGTGCATTCTCACCACTGTACTTAGCTAATGGCCTGTCAACATTTCCAGTAGAAACTCTTTTTGAGAAGTCAGTGGCTTAGCTGAAAATGTGCAATAGTGGTGCCGACCTAGAATACTAGTTCCCAGATGTGGTTTGAATATTTTTATTAGAATTTTAATATGAATGCATGCATATGATTGCTAGTGAGGAATGTTAATGGTCTTGTTTAAACCAGACAGTCATTGTACAAGTTTCAGCTCCCTGTGATTTAGCCGGTGCACCTTGGGCTTCAGAAGCAACCTGTATTATTTCAGTTTCCACGTTCTTTGAAACAGTGAAGTGCCTTAAATCAAAAAGCCAGGGTTCTGCTATCTGTGTGAAACTGGGCCCAAGTACACTCACAAGGGCCATGAACGCTGCAATGGGCCGGCTCAGACAGCACTGCCAAATTCACAGCCGTTGGGGACTTCCTGATGTTTGTCAGTCCTATCCCAGTGTCATGCGGTGTGCAATATGAGCTGCTTCTTGCTGAGTGCAAACTCCAAAGTGGCGTCATGAGCCCTCTGGGGAACACAGACATCATCCTTTTTATTAAGGACCTGGCTGGGACCCATCACACATCCTGCCCACTTCTTATTTAAGAAGTATCTATGTGCTCTTTTCTTGCCTCTTCCCTTAAAATTCAAGTACCATCATCACCTCTGAATATTTTCCTCCAACTACCAAAATCAGAGCCGGTCAGGAAACTTCTTCAACTTTTGTAGGCTCAGAAATATTTAGGAAAATAATGAACCGCAGCCACACTGGTCCAGTCTGACTGGTGGACTGCACAGGCTTATAACAGCACATTCATCACTAAGCAGAGGCAGCTTATGCTAGCAGGACCCTTTGATGTCCCTTCCCCAGATTAATCTGCATCATGATTTTTCAGTATGAACAAATGGTTTTGAAACTACTGGTTTTCATGAAGCTGCAGGAAAAGCAGCGGTCCTAGGGATACCATGATTTTCTCCTCAAGCATCTCCCTGACACAATCCAAGCATGAGCTAACATAGATCCAGCAGAGGTTAACATAGCCCATGAAAGGTCTAGAAAACGTGTATGAGGAGAGCTGATGGAGCTGGATTTGTTTATTTCTTCTTAAGAAGAGAAAGCTCGGGGGGGGCCTCATTGCTCTCTACAACTCCCTGAAAGGAGTTTACAGTGAGGTGAGGGCTTTTTTTTCCTGCCAGAGGACCAGAGGAAATGGCCTTATGCAGGGGAGGTTCATATTAGATATTTGAAATTTTCACTGTTAGGGTGATCAGGTACTGGAATAGGTTGCCCAACTGGAGATGCTTTAGAGGTGTCTGGATCTGTCTCTGGTTGATGTGATTTAGTGGTTTTAGAGGTTACGGTGGCAGTTGGACTGGATGGTCTTAAAGGTTTCTTTCAACCTTGATGATTCTATGATTCTATGATTTTGGTAATTCTAAGTATGTGGCTTTTGCTGATGTGAGGATTGCAAAATGAATAGTTAATGTCATTCCTCATTCAACTAGAAAAACCATAACTTAGTAAAACAGCGCTCCTATAAAGGTGCAGTGACACTTCAGACTGTATTTTTTGGAAAACAGTAGCGTTAGTAAGGCCACTGCTTAATTTTATAATGTTTGAGACCTGATTCTTTTTCCAAGATTAAAGAGATGACAAAAGCTTAGGCAGGAGTAAGGTAGCTTCAGGTGATGTTAGAAACAAGAATCACATGTGGATTCTTCAGTTACTCCTTGCCACATCAAAAGAAAGGGAGGACCCATGATGCTGGTTTGGAATTTACCTTTATCAAGACCTCTTTAAGTACAGGGTCTCATCTAGGCAGTGTGTCTCTACTATGGCACAGCCTTTACTCTTCACCATGGCCCTATTTCCCAAGTGCAAATAGGAAGCAAATCATAGCTGAAAGCCAGACAGGGATGTCAGGAACATGGGTCTTGAAGCTGGAGGGATTCTCTCATGTTGCTCTGTGACTACATGATATATAGATGATTAAAAAAGTAGAAGCTGTTATACAACCCAACAAAAAAAAGTCTATATTGGAAGGAAACTAAAGGAAATTAAAGAAAAAGAGAATCAGTTTAAAAGGCTAACTGAATAAATATAAATATTGCATTTAAAAAATAGAATAACTGCAGTTAGACCTTCAACTCTAGCTCTCAGAAGATGAGAGAAGTTGAAGTGCAACCTCATGCCAGGCTTGCTTGGACACCTTTGCTGTTTGGGGCAGCCACAGAGGAGCAGTTGCATTCTTACCCTGAAAATCAGAGCAGCCACATGCTCTCTGTGAGACTGTTGTGCAATACTCTGACAGCAAACATTGGGAGCCCATTCGAGTTATGGGCCCACATTTTGTCATCCTGGTTCACAGGCTATAAATAAACATGTAACTGATCCCTCTTCACAGAACAAACTAGATGCCTTCTGGTGTCAGCTTGAAGTTAGGAATTAGTTTCTCATTTTCTTTGCAAATATTCAAGAGTACTTGACCAAATTCAGTTGGTAAGGGCAATGCCATTTATTTCTTTACTAATAAGTGAATAATGGAGCTAAATAATGGTTTCACAGGCTCTTTTAAAATACATTTCTAATCTTTATCTTTGCTTATTCATAAATTCAAGATGTTAATTCCTATTCAGTTGTTGCTTTTCAAATCCTAGAACTTTTTTGTTGTCCTTAACTTCATGCAAGGCATTTTCTTCAAGAGCCTTGGACTTTGGCACAGTCTAAACTAGTTGGAAACAAATCTCGTTCCAGGAGCATAACCAAAAATCCAATTGATTTCAGTGGAGACCACTGGTGGTGTGCTTCATATTGTTGATGTTCAATGATATTTGGTGATGTTCTGATAAAGAGGAATACTAGATACCTATTGCATGAAAGAGGAGTACTAGATACCTATTGCATGTGGTATGAAGAATTAGGAAGAACAAATGTGTAAAATTTAAATGCACTGAAGTTGAAACCCATGTATTTTTATATGTAAAGGATGTTTGTCCTTGGAACAAACTCCCTAAGGAAATAAAACCTGCACCATCGCTTTGCATCTTTCTAAACAAGTCTCGATGCTATAGTGAAAAGCATAATTTTGCCCATGAATTACAGCTATACTTAATTATATAATTAGGATATATATATTCTTTTGGGGTCATCAAGCATCATTTCCCCTTCTAGATTTAAAGTCTATAAATCTTACACATTTGAGATAATATGGATGATAATAACAAAAATAATTTGATGTTTTAGTGAATGGTTCCTGTGAGAACAAAAAATTTAATACTACTGAGGGGTTTTGTTTTGTTTCTTTTTATTTGAGGCATCCCTTTATCTTATTAAACTTGTTTAATAAAATAAACTATGCCTTTTTAATGCTTTTATGTTAGTTACTCAGCTAGCATTTCTCCACAACTTTCTGAGTAGGCTGAGCATAATTTAGATTGAAGTGATAATGAATTACTGGGTATAGGATATACCAAGCAGATTCTTTCTATAGAAGAGGGAAGGCTTTACATCTGGATTTTACCACAAGGATTTTGGACATGCAGTGCAAGCACAGTGAAGTACTGGTGGGAGTTGCAATGTAAAGTGAAGTTCTGAGCCCAAAAAGAGCTCTGAACAATCAGAGAATGTTCTAAAGAAGATTTCCATGGCAGATCTGAAAATCAATCACCAACACAATGCTTCTCAGGGGATAAAGCACACATAAAATAAGTAGAAAATGGAGTGTTCTTCTCCCTTTACAAGAAGACTGGGAGTGTTGTTTCAGGATACATGGGAATTAAGTCGCGAGCTTTGAGCAGAATCCACTCCACGCCTTAACAACAACCCTTAACCAGCATTATTGCTACTCTTTCTGTTATAGCAAACAATTACAGCAGGTCTGGAAAGAAAAGTAAGGGAAAACAAACAATCCAGTTTATCAGTCTGTTTTATTTTATCTATTTCAGTATAATTGCTACTGCAATGTACATACTCTGAGCAGTATATAAAATGTTTTAATGAACAGGACAGGGAGTTACTAGCTAAAGGACAATTAAGTGGTTACCTGCTAAGTTGCCTGTAACACATTTACATCTGGAGGGAAATTGTACTCTGAAGGCACAGCCTGCAAAGGGCTCCTTGGCAGAACAGGGTGGTGCTCTGCCTAATCTCAAGCATCCTCGGGCCAAAGCATAAAAAGAAACTTTGGCCTTGTAATTCTTTCCATGGCAGTGCCCGCCTGCCTGAGGGCCTGGAGGAATTCACAGCAGGTGGCACAATGAGCAGGGACCATGATGTGTGGTAGGTGTCAGGACTTTCCAGGGCACAGATGCTTTACCCTGGCTGCAGGGCAGCAGGATTGGTGGTGTCCCCTCCTGTAGTGAGGTACCTGGGAAAGGTATCTTCTCTTCTTTCTTTTTTTGACAACCTAGGATTAGTTGTTTAGTCCTTTCTGAAGATTTCATAGGAGGAATTGATGATTCTCCTTATGTTTCAGGAATTCCCCAATCTGGAAATATATGGGAAAGTGCAAGAAACAGGATATTTGCCCTCAGAGCTGTGCTTGTGTAGCTATGCCTCCTTTTTATATCTGTCCCTGTTCTGCTGAGGTGCCCCCAAAGGCTTTGCACAGTCACGTTCAGAGGCTGCGTGCAGCACAATCTGCTGCAGGCTTGACAAAACACAGATGAAGAGATCCACAATGTGTGATGTTTAGCATGCTAGAAGCTTCTCAGATATTTCAGAATGTGCATTAATCTTTGTGCAGTGCAATAGTTTGAGGTTGAATTCAAAGTGAAACAGAGTGAAGTGACAGTCCTGATGGAACATTTACACTGAGTGCATGGCTGTGAAGAGGAAGAGGAGAAGAGAAGAAGTACCCAGAAGTTGATGCTAAAGTATCTCTGTGAAACTTCACGATCTTGCTCCTTAATCAAGTACAAACTGTAAAAATTGTATGTGGAATAAAGTGGAATATCTAAAGAGGCATTTCAATAAGTACAGTCTTAGAGCTGATGACTATCATGCATCTCATTCCTTTATCTTTTGTTACCCAGTGGCTTCAGTGCTTCCCACTCTGGGTTCAGTACTTTCCTTTTCATCCTGAAGTAAATGTTACAACAGCCAATCTAGAGGCTACACTGGGAGACAAAAATAAATATTTGAATATACTGGCCTAAATAAAGGAAAAGTTTGAGTACAATCAGACATGTTGGCAGACTACCTGAGAAAAGAAAGGAAGCCCTGGTTTCCAGTTTTACTTCTAGTGATGGCTTCTTTTGAAAGCCTGGAATTGTGTTAAGAGGAGGAAATTCGTATTCCAGGACAAGCAGTAGTCTTGTATATGCAATAGGCAGATAAAGGATAGGATCAAAGTTGCATAAATGTTGTAACCACTACTAATCTCTTTGGTGGTCATGGTTTTGCTCTGCTTGAATATTTAATGGTATTAAAGAATTGGCTACCAGAGCAAATCTCATTTGAGAATCCAGTGAGGCTACAACTAATTTGCAAATCACATTGGGCATCATGAATGAGAAAAATAGCAACCTGCTCAGTCCTGTAAAAAGAGATTCCTGGGCATATCCAGATTTTTGGCTGTTTAGAAATTTTAAAATAAAACTTCAAAATGGGATTGGGCAAAAACTGAGAAGGAGGTAAAAAATCTTTCTGACAGACAGGTTCTTCATGGCTGTAGCTCTGAAGTGGATCCATGACATCACCTATGAATTTCTCACATCTAAGCTTGGACCTGAAATCTGGGCATGTTTGGATCTGAGTTTTTCACCAAATAAAAATAGTAAGTTTGAAGCTCTCCTACCCATTCCAAATAAAATTAGGAGAGGTTTTGAATGCATTAATTCTTTTTTGTAAATATTCAACCAGGCTTCCTAGTTCTGGGCATTCTGGATTCAAACAAAATCACAAAGTTCCTTTAGAAGCACTAACAAGTAATGGGATTCATTGCCTGTTTGTTTCTGAGGGTATTTTTTCCCCAGCATTTAGTATCTATTTAGTTTACACCAGAAAACTCTTGGTGAAGAAAGAGAAGCTAAAAACTCACAGTGTTTATTTAAAAAAAAATTAAAATAATCCTTTCAAATGTGCATGATATTAGGGCTTAGGTTCCTGGAAGAACTGTTTGAATACGGTACAAATAGGAAAGCAGAACTATATTTTGTGTCCTAAAGGTTAATTCTTTCTCAAGGGAAAACAAAAGGATGCTATGAAAGCCAGTAGAATTGGTATTGCTGTGCTGGAGGAACACAGGAAAACTTCTGTTGGTCCCAGTGATGGAAGAAATGCCCCTGGATCAGACAAGAAGGTAGGCATAGCTTTTCTCTCTTTCTTGTACTGTGAGGCAGCCAAACTGTCTGTTTTCACAGTGCCTGTCTTCACTTCCTTAACCAAATGTCATCTCAGGCTAGGAATACAAACCCTAGGAAGCTCCTTGGGTGCTTCCCTACTTATACTGGGGCTTTGCAGTACCCCAAATCAGCCTAAACCTGCAAGGTACAAGCTGGCCTTGAGTGCTGTACTCCAAATAGCACACAACAGTGTTCTTTCAGAAGGGACATCCTCCCTTTTGTAACTCTGTGTCATTCCTTCTGCTATTAATGGGAGCTGCTAAAGAGGGAGGATAACTCTCTGAAAACAGTGACTGCAGCGTGACGCATGTCCTTACTTAAGCAGTTAGGCAAATGCAGTCTGCTTCTTCTCTCTTCAAGGGCCACAGAACAGCTGAGGGACATTATTATTTCCCAGGGCCACCAGAAGGGAATCCAAAGGTCCAACAAATATTTTCTTTTCACTCTATACTTGTTTCACTGCCCAGCTCCAGTGAATTTTTAGTTCAATGTCTCTAAAATACAGAAAGGAAAAGTACTCCTTACAAATTGCCAGTGATGTGAAGTCAAAGTGTAAGCCATACTGGAAGTTGAAAGCATCATGAATTTTCACCTGTCATAAAAGAACACAGTGTTTTTTAAGTTTCAGAGAAGAGATCAGAAATTTTCAAAACTTTATACTTTTTATCCCACAGGAAAATTTTCAGGGGAATGGAAACTCTCAATTGGAACACCAGTTCAGTACAATATTTTGGGGATCTCTTGGGTCCAAAACTTGATTTCCTAATCAAAATTAAAGAGAAAGTGAAGGATATGATGAAAAGAGAGAGCATATGATGAATAGAAACCCCAGAATAGTAAAAAGCAACTAAATCAGAGACAGAGAAGGTAGTTGTCTAAAGAGTCAGCTCAAGTTAGTGTTTACTTTTACAAAAATATAGATGGTTCCTCCTGGATAAACCTGTAATTGTCTCTTTTATGCATCTTAAGCATCCAAAACTGCAATGACAAGTCACTTTTGATTGTCTTTTTTCTTTACATGATGTTATGAATAGAGTTTCAGAGAATCTTGAATTCATGACAAAAACATTCATGAAAACTTAACAAGTTTCGTGGTACAAGAACCATGTTTCCTGCTCTACTTTACGGCAGGTGTTTAATTTTTAAATTAAAAATTTATTGCAGCATGATAGTCTGCAGTGTGGAATTTTTCCCAAATATTAAATTCAAAGATTTTCTACCAAAAAAAATTAAAAAAGGAAAGTGAGCCTTATCAGACACCAGGATGGCCATAATTATGATTGTCAGGATCCTCAAAATTAATTACAATTTCAAGCTGTGACAGAGCCTAAAATAGCAAGAGCTGCTGCTGATCCAAAAATCACTCACAGCATGTCCAAGCTAGTATTTGGCAGAGAGCATATGCAACTTAAAAAAAGAACATAACCCTTTAGGCCCATGCAAGCAATTAAGCTTTTTGTGGAAATGTCAGGCCATAAGTATGAAAAGACCTTTCAATTGTTTATGCACAACTTTCCTCTAATTAGTGAAAACTGATTTTAATTTTTGCCCCTTCATTTTTCAAATAAGACCAGATGGGCTTAAGTTTGGAGGGCAGCTGTTCCGCTCAAAACAAAATAAAGAAAAAAAGGGAGATGATTCTTGCCAAGTCAGACTCCATGATTCTTACAGTGAGGGGGTACAAGTAAATGCCAATCAGCTTAGCAGCATTGAGAGATACGTAAGGAACTTAGCCTGAGAGCCCTGCTGACGACGTAAAACAAGAAGACATTTCCAGAAGTGTCTGTCAAACAAAGTATAAAAATAATCAGAGGCTGTTGGCACAAGTTACTGTGACTCTAGCTGATGTTTAAGTGGATGAAATTTAACAGCACTTTGGTGACTTTAATTTCATTGTTGCAGTGCTTCTTGCTAATGTTATAAATGCAGTGATCAGTGAGGCAAAAATAAACTATATGACCATGTTTTATCAGAGCCACCTTAGAAAACTAATGGGAAGGATTTTTCTTTCATTGTAAAAGCTGTTGATCACTGCTGTCATATTAACCTGTGCTTTCTTTGCCACTGTTCACAGCTCTTTCATGTGAAAGACAGTGACTTAGTCCTCCTCTGTCTCCATCCTGTTTTCCTACACCTCTGAGCCTAAACTAACACACTTTAAGTCTTGAGAGTGATGACCCCAACACTGAATAACTACAAAATAGGTCAATAGAATGCAGAGCAAATGTCACCTACTGAGTAGGCAAAACCACACATGTTGCTCCTGGAATCTTGCCTTGGCTTGAATTCTCTAGAAGAATGCTAAGCCAGTCAGTCTCCTGACTTTCTAGGCTTCAATATGTAAATTGAGTTCAGTATTTATCCAAGCACTGGAGAATGAGGAGCTTGCATTAAATGGTAGTTGTTTAAAATCCTTGGGTGAGAGACTAATCATATAAAAGCTATGACATCGAGAATCCATTTATAAGAGGAAATACTTAACACAATGTCTTTCAAAAATCTTTATGCAGTTCTGCTAAAAAAAAGAGCCAAAATGTAGGAGTTCATTTACATATTTTGGTGATTTATCATCAAATGTAATTGTGTTATTCGGAGCTCTTTCTAGAATTTAGATGAGTTAACTTGTTCACTTTGCCTCTGTTTTCCTTTACATCTGTGGTAGGTTTTATCTGTTTGAATTAGAAGCTCTTTGCAGCAAGGACTATTGCAATGTGTCTGTGGTACCTAATGAGTTAATCATATTTTGGCCTTGTTGGCTCAGCCTTAACACATAGTGCTAAAAATTAATCAATTTAGTGCTTAGATTTACAACTGCGGTTTGATGGAAAGTTAGAGTCCAGCAGACAACTGATATCGTCTTACACTGGCAGAGCCTGCAGAAAAGTGTTCCTCTCAGTAGGTCAAAGCAAGGAAAAAAAAAAGAGAGAGGGAATGTGTATGGTGGCAGTGCTCCTGCAATACAGAGCTGAGGCAGAAGCACACATCTCCAAGAAACAAGTAATAAATGAGCACTAAGAACATCAAATAGATCCCCTTGGTTCCATGTGTTGATTGCAGTCTTTTGAACATAGCTTCTAAGCGTTACCTTTATCTTCAACTCCCACTGAATTTTGTTCCTTGTTCTGATTTCTTCCTCTCACCTGGTGCATCTTTATTTTTATATATGAGAAAGCTGAATCTTAAAAGCAATCCAGGACACATACACCAATATTTTGTTGATGACACAAAAGGAGGGAAATACTGAGTTTTTGTTCATATCACTACTAAAACTGTAAAAAGATGGGATCATCAGGATTCTCCCTGTAACATGGCAGCTGGGGATGGGTTATGCTTCAAGGCATCTTATGAGACTGGAGTGTCAGGATGATGAACCCTTTAGTCCTGTGACAACTAACCACAACAATATTCAGCACTCACATTGGCACAGAGGATGATCTCAGAGGTTATTAATTTGCCCTAAAAATCCAAGGAAATACAAATTAATAGCAGCAATGAGAAACTGGCCAGTTGAAGCAGTAAGCCAGTTGTTGCCTTGAATGGAAGAATCAATGGCAGGGCTGTGTTTGAAATACCACAGCCAATGCACTAGCACAGAGTAAAAGCATGACTCGTTCTTGTGGCAGATATAGCTGTGAGTGCTGTCTGGAGAGTCTCTTCATTCATGATTACATTTAAAATATGTAGGAGGCAGCAACACAAGCTGGGATCCATTCTGCCAACTTCATCACAAGGAGTTTGGATCTGCTCTGGAAAATGTGTCTCACCAAGTTCTTAGGAAGGTGTTAAAGCACTGACTGTGGAGCATCTTCACTCTGCCTGGTAAGGATCAAATCTAGGGAAAAAAGAGAGTACTCAGTCTGTCTTCCTCCTTGGCTTGTCTGCAGAGCCTTCAAAGGAAGGGGGCATAAACAAAAGTCCATTTCACATGTATTGCTGAGAAACAACTGGATGGCAAGGACTTCCACTCCTTTACACCAGTCCAGCCTGAGTTTGACACAGCAAGCCCAAACCAGAAACCTGTGTATCTCATTACCAAAACTCTGAACCATCCAACTCATTTGACTTCTCATTGTATAGACTATAAATAACTTGATTCCAGACATTGCCAGGTGGTGCAACAGGGCGAAGGCCACCACAGAGGAGCGTGTGCTCAAATCAAAGCCTGTATGTGAAAGCTTGCCTGTATGTCTGGTGGTTTATGTTGAAGGTCACATGCCAGAGGTGGTATTTTGCTGTCTTTTCGATGGGTGTTGGCTGCTTTTTGACTTGGGAACTGTGTTTCCCTCAGGCTTCAGAAGGAAAATATGGTACACCATCCCCAGGAGTAGGAAAGCCAGGGGGCTAAGCAATAGCATACAAATGCCAGGGAGCTGACTTTGATGTAGTGGTTAAGGCTCCACAGGAATTCCAAGGCCAAATCCCATGGATCCTGCTGCTGGCATGCAGAGGAAGTTTTCCCTCTGGCTTCCTCGCTGCTCTCAACCTCTTTCGCAGCACGGGCAGCAAGGTTGTGGGGCTGCCCTTGGCTCCTGGCCAGCACCTGCATACTGAGCCCTGGGCAGGAGGTGACCGACCGCGAAAGGCTGGCTAAAGCTGCTCCCAGGAGAGCTAACATATTCCTCACCATGAACTCTCACTCCCAGGAGAGGAGTGGTGTGACTACTTAGTGCATTTGTTCACCTTCTCAGTAGCAGCCTCCACATTCAGCAAGTCCTGTGCTCCTGCTATGGCAGCTGTACCAGTTGATCTACTTTGCCCTGCTTATTACCTTGTCTGTAGTTATGTCTAAGGCAATGGATGCTGGTGGGTGGGATAGCTCCTAAAGCCATCTTTCCTATTTGCAAAACCTGCAGCCTTTCCAAGGCACGTTTCTTTGCAATTTCTTTCATAGCAGGCTTGCATCAAATTTGCCACCGTGCAGTTCATATCCTGTGTTCTCAGCATGCAACAGAATGGCTTAGGAGACTGCTTCTTTGTTGGAATCAAGAAGAATTACATTTTATTTTGCATTATATTCATGCAGCAATGGAGCAAATGTTGTTGTAGTGGTTTGGATCATTTGCACACATTGTTCCTATGGAAGCTACCTAGGTGCCCAATAAAGACAGAGGGATTCAGGTACCCAGTTGGTAATGGCTAAATTAGAGCAGTGGTCGACAGTTGTGTCTGTCTTCTGTCCCAGTAGTAAAGTACCTAGAGGACATCTAGGTACTTTAGAAGATGAGAAAAGATTAGAAGATGAGAAAAAAAATCATACAGACGCACCTAAAGTATTGCAGTATTAGCAGAGCAAGTCCTGCTAAGGAAGGCTTCTAACTAATACGAACAATTCTTTAGAAAAGAGCCACAGTTTACATGTGCAGTCAGTTGCTTTCTAATTGCTACAGCAGGCTACCACTGGGAAGAACAAAGGAAATATTTAGCACATCGTAAATTCTTCTGCAGCCCTGCCGAGTGGCTGGAGTTCAGATTACAAGTTTATAACCAACATTTGAGAGCAATTTCTCCTCCACTTTGAGAAAGTGGGTGGGGAAGCTGTTCGACACTTTCTTCAAATGCCTGAAGTAATGTGTGCCTGAAAGAAATGCGGGTTCAAAATTCTCTTCCACTTGTCTTTTGATTCAGGCTTGTAATGTACTGTTATATATTTAAATGCTAAAAAAAGCCCTTTTGCTAAAAAACAGATGAATTTGCCATTGTTGTTCCTGTTGCTATAACTATTATCTTCCAACTTTAGTGCTATTGTGGGTGATTTGCTGGAATCTTACTGATCAGTATTTGCTCCCTTCAATGGTTAGGGTATTGCAAATTGTGCAGGGGGATGTGTGCTGGTAACAGGAGAGGAGGTATTAGTCTCCTTCAGTCAGTACTTAATCATGCCCCTGTCTTGTGAATGAGGTGTTGAGGCTCTGACAATTGTAAAGATTTCATGATCTAGCAGAAAATAAGCTGGTGCCCTGGCCAAGACAACACCCTCCTTAATTTGAATGCTAGGTGAATTCAGATGTTGCTTAAGTTTCTCCTGGCTTCACAGAAATAGAATATTCTCCATTTAATATTAGTAATGAGAAATATTACTGTATACTCAGCAGCTGCCGGTAACGTAGAAGAGGTGTAAGCAAGGGAATCTGCTGTGTTACTCAGTTTGGAGGAATTTTGGTGTTAACCCACTTCAGTTCAGTTTTCTGATTTCTTTTTAAAGAAAAAATTGTCTTAGAATTTATGTTAGATGTTTGTCTACATCATCTACTTTGATATGCTAGCTTTTTTTTTTTTTTTTTTTGGTGGGGTTTGTCAATAATGCAGTATGTCAGCCAGCATTACAACCCATGTGTATTTACTTCCTGCCTCCCCAGCTGATTTAAAAATGCAGCACATTGGAGCTGAAAAATTCAGACTCCTACATGTCTGTAGTCACATTAGAAAAGAAAATTTTAAAAATAAGGGATTAAGTGTAGCTCTCGAAAACGACTTTGTAGTGTACAGGGAGTATATTTACATGTAATGTATTTTTTACATTGCTGGCCAGACAAAAAGTTTGGTAAACATTCCTGTATTCTGTCTTAACAACTTCATAGGGATACATCAGAGACACTGTCAGGATCTCATTCAAAGCAGAAAAACACAAAAATACAAAGCAGAAAAACTCCATTGGAAGTCCTCCATCAACCTCTAAGTACATAACTCTGAAATTATACTGTATTTATGAAGCCCACTCTCAGTCACAACTTTCTGGGGATGTATTCCTGTGTGAATGAGAACAGCTGACAGTCTAATCACTCTCAACTCTATAGAAGATATAGAAAAAGATATAAAAGCCACTGGTTTAGTATGGTCTGGCTCTATTACAGTTACTCCATGACAATTAAGTAAGATTAGGTAAACTTTTAAAAATAGTTCAGTGGGAGGAGATACAGCAAAGTTTGTGTCATTAGAGGAAATATCCCAGTGCTTGGCCATTGTGGGGAGGCTTAAAAGCATGAAGCAGAAATATGGAATGGCTGAGGTGCTCTGTGGAAGTCTGTTTCTATTTATGTCTTTCTATCATCAGCTTTGCACTCTTCACCCCCACACACATTACTTCTCTTCCACTGAATAAATTGAATATTTCACCCATGAATAACAATCTTCTTTCACTAATCCAAAAGTGCCACACAATGCCTTCACACCTGCAGCATTTACAAACTGCAGGTCCTGTGGTCATGAAAGGAACTTAATAAGCACTTCACAGCTGAGATGGCTGCAGGTTAGAAGCAAAATGTTTGGCTGAAACCTGAATTTTATCGTTTCAAACCATGTAATTTTGCCAGCCTTTTTGCTCCTACAGCCCATGGTCACAGCAAAACTATTTCCGTGACAGTAAAGCTATCTAGAGGGCATATTGTAAATGCATTCACTTTTATAGTTTGTTGCCAGTTTGGTAATCCCTGTTTAAAAGAAATTGCGGAAGTGATTTTAAAGGTTGAAGAAATGTGCAGACTACAGGACTGGACATGGAGGGGCTGCCCCCACCTTCTGCTGTTAAATGAAATGACAGATGGGTGAGACCTTATATTACGAACATAAATGGTACTCCAACAATTGATGTTATTGCCACTCTTTTTCCCATTCATGCTTCATCAGAACTTTTTTCTCTCCTTTCCTGTCTCTCCTTGCTATTTACTTGTTTTGAAGCACTTGAGTCTCCTGTGGGAGACCTAAGCCTGCAAGCACTTCATGTATAGGGAATAATGGGGTTTTACTATGTGTTAATATTATGGTATCTGCTTGTCTGAGTAAGGCAAGCAAGTTCAGGCTGTGCTGATGACCTGCTTTTGCTGGTCTTGTCAATTCTAGCATTTCTACCTGAATTTAATGTAAAGCAAAATGTGAGTCTCATGAAAAAACAAGATTGCTTTGGCTCCTTTTATTACTTTCAAGGGGTGACACTGGACAGCAGCTGAGACACTCAAAGGCTCTTAGATCTCTTTGTTTCATTTTCTCAGATGACCCTAAATTTCTTCTTAGTCTATTCAAGCCTTTGTTGGTGTGGCCACATTTTGCAGAGTTGTAAGGTGTATGGGTGACGGGCAGGGAGCCTTAGAGAGGAAAGGATGGGTCTGGAGTAAGAGATGTCAAACACTCTGGAGGGCTCTGTGTCTGTGTTGATCATCTCCCAGTAGACGTAGAAATTGAGGCCCAACAGATTAAAGCTGAACAGGGATAAATGCACAAAAAACATGGGTGGCTCTGCAGGTGTGTGAATGTATGCAGGGACACAAAATGGAGAATACATATAATGAGTAATTGATAGAATAGATATCCTTAAGTGTTTGGGTTTGTATCCACAGCCATACAATATTTAAGTCTGTGTAAAATGTACATTGCTTTTGGAAAATAATTGTGTACTTGTGTTTTCTGGCACACTCTGCTAGCTAACTCTTGTAGGCACCAGCAGCCCTTGAGCTTTTCCTCTGAGGAGATGCCGTGCAAAGCCAGTAACAGACATAAACCAGTCAATTTAGGCAAAGAGATGAAGCACAGCCCCGAGACTTGTGCAGGAAGGGAGTTTACTCTCCTCTGGGCTCTAGCAGAGCTTGCAAAGGTACATGTGCTGATGAGAGTCTGGGAAAGTCTTGCAGCTGGTTAGTGGGTCAGATGTTTTCATGCCACATGGGACTTTTTGAAGCATTGGATCTTAAGTGATCATGTAGCTTTCAGAAGCTTGAAGTCACCACTGTCTGGATGTCAGCTCACTTTTGCTGTTGCCATTGCTCCAAAACAAAGCTCATATTAAAGGCTTTGAGTCTTGGCATGACACAGATCCCTCAAACCACATTTATCCCATGACCAGTGATGAGTGTGCAGTTCTATTGTTAGAAGCAAACCACTTCAAAACACCAAAACATATGTTTTACACATATTTTCAACCATTTGCTTTGTAAACAGCAAAATGTATTTTTTTAACTTTTTTTTTTCAAAGTTTTTAAGACCTCCACAGCAAGATCTTGGTTAGTTTTTGTCTTAGACATGAGTATCTTTTAGACAAGTAAGTGTGTTTTGACATCAGTTCTTTTTCTTGCCAGGCCTAAAAGTTCTGGGTGCAATGTATTAGTTATGATGTCACTAACACCTAAAACCAGGCATTTTTCTGTCCTGATTTAGGTGTTAATGACATCATCATTTGCTACAGTGGAAACAAACACCTAAAATTTAAGCCTGGGTATGTAAATCGAGGAGTAGCTGGTTTTTGAAATACTTTGCTTTAAAATGTAGTATTTAGTCTAGACACAGATTCTGTTAATGATTTGGGATCACAAGTGTTCCATGTACAGGAGAATTGCTGCTAACCTTTAAGAGAAAAGAAAAAAATATTTGAGGTTATAAAATGTTTTTACATACCTGAAAACAAGAACTGCTTCTCAAATAAATAGGACCATAGTTAACTGACTCATAGGGCAGAGTAATCTGATCTGCTTTATTAAAGTTTATCAGGGAAATATGAATCAAAATCACCTGAAAATCTTTAAAATTTTAACTATGACCTCTGAAACAAATGGAGTCATGGCAAGAGAAAAAGCATGAAAAAAGACTAATTGGGTTCTATGCCATAAAAGTTGTGTTTCCAAAATGCTCAGGTAAAGTTTAACCCAATCTTCTCCTTTGATCTGGGTGACCACAGTAGGAAACATCTTACACAAATTTTAAAAATCATCATGTTAACAATGATGCAACTTGTCAAATTTATGCAGAAAAGTAAAGCTCTGTGTTTGGCATAGTTTTTTAAAGATTTTTTTACAAATATACTTCAGTCATTTTCATTTCATCTGCCTTCTAGGCACAATCCAGTACCCACTGATCCCAATAAAAAGCCCAAAACAACTAGGTGGTGCCAGTTCAAGGGAAGACCATCTCAGCAGCACTTGTTGCCAAAGGAGCAAGTAGTCTATTGGGATTCTAGAGTGGAAAAGCAGCTGGTTTCATCAGGGAAAGCAAAACTGTAGACCCCAAACACTATTCCTTCTCAGATGACCTAAATAGGATTATGATGGTTTAAGTGCAAAAATCTGGGATTTCATTTCATGTGACAGGGCTATTATGTCTACTTTGATCACAGATTTCTAAAAGTGTTCTTAAGGAGATTAAAGGCAATTCCATAATTTACAGTAGAACTCACAGTGTCCTCACATGGATGCTGCTTTTGCCTATCTCTTGGTTCCTCTGCTGAGTCTGCTAACTTATCCAAGATGAGTTTAATGTAATATACACACACAAACCTCTCTCAGGATGGAAGCCAGCAACCTGATGTATAAAGAGTCAGGAAGTGGTAAACGGGAGTTAAAATCCTCTGAGATATGGCCAGGAAGTAAACCTTGGTCGCACATCTCTTTGGTCAGAGCTCAGACCACAGCATTACAGTATTAAGGGAGTGCAAGAGAGGTTGGAATCCCCCCCAGCTATTCTAAAGGACCTCAGAAAGTGCTACTATGTTTTATGGGTTACTGTTCCTTACTGCCGTGTTTTAGGGGTGACTTTGTGCAATGTATTTTAATGAGCCCCTCAAGGAATTTAGCAGAGTTCCTGGATGCCAGGCAGGCTGAAGTGTGAAGGTGGAAGTGAGCAGCTCAGCTTTGTTTACTAAAAATGAGACATTTTCTGCTTTTAGACAGAACAGTTTTCAACTTGCTGAAGCATCTTTCAAGTCACCAGCCATGATGCCTCAAGGAGTAACTCAGAGAGTTTTCAGTATCCCAGCATTGTATGCAGCTCTCTGCATTTTTGCCTAAGTCTCTGTTTAAGTCTCCAGGCCATTATGTGGGTAAGCACAGATTGAGAAAACACCACTGGTTGAACACAAACCTCTTTTTAGTAGTGCTTATTTTACCTTGGTGCAAAGTGACACCTACTGTCCCTCTACATTTGTATTATTATCTGGAATTTATTTGTGATGGGTTTGTTTTTTGTCTAACAGTAGAGCCTAAAATTGTGCAGAAGTGTCTTGAAAATAAAAAATAAAGACGAGACCATCTCAAAAACATCTGTGTACATTAGCCATTAGTATTACTATTGTTCTTGGATATCCTCACAGCAACTGCATGCCTTAAAGGTTCTGGAAATTGATTGATTGTTCCCAAACTACTACATAGTTTTAGTTGATTAACCACATATATTTTTTTGCCAATATGTCTGGCTACCTTTTAGAAGTTACTGCATTGCTGGCCATATTACAGAAACAGATATTTTTAGGGATTGGAATCAGATTTGGCAGTAAAGTGTTCAGTTGCAAATTCATAGGTGATCTTAAAATTTCATTTGACATAAAAGAAAACTCTTTGCAATGGAAAAATAAGAGCCTGGACTCTATTTAAAATGACATCTCCACTTGCAAATTTTTTTTTTTTTTTTTTGTAAGCTTTAGCATAATCTCTCTCCGGGACAGTGCTTACTGAAATTTTTTGTATTTTTCCTGATCATTTGAGATCATCTTCCTAGGAACAATGTAATGTCCTGTCTTTTGAAAAGCAGAAAAAAAGAAAAAAATCTGTTCAAAACAGCTTCTTATTAAAAGGTCTTTTGTCCTTTTCTTTGGCTTTTTCAGTTTTAATGAGTTGTTTATGTATCTCAATGGTTTGAAAAGACAGATGTATTTTATGTAATCTTCCATGTAAGCTTTTTTCATTTTACTTATAAACTACTTTACCATATTTTAAGATGCAGTAATGCTTTCATGGAAAAGTCATGAAAAAAAAAAATGTGAGCAGTTCTTTGTTGCCCACCATGAACTTCCAGATAAAGTGTGTATAAATTGCAGTAAGTAATAAAATCCCAACTTATAAATAAGCCACAATTTTATTGTAGAAATAGCAATTAAAACTGTGTTGTTCTGTTTTATTTTTACTCTAAGACTGTAATATATGAGTTTCATTTGGGTAACAGTTAAATGGTTAACAGCGCACTCTCTGTTGTGCTCCAGGGGCAGCTCTGTGTATGAAGCTGGAGACCTCAGACTGCTCAGAGATACAGTGATGAACAGCCTCCTTGTAGGGAAGGGCTTCCAGAGCCTACCAGGAATGGCTGCAGCCCAGGCACTGCAAACTTGTAAGGAACAATGAAAGACAGAGATGCCAAAACTGTCAACCTTGTAACACATTAAATAATTTAGGCCAAATGCCAGGCTGCAGATCATGGATTTCTTCTTTCTGAAGCAGAGCTTGACCAAAATGGTGCCCCATGTTTTCAACTTTGTAAGCCTTTCCTCAGTTTACCATCAGGTATGCTTTTTACTCTTATAGTTCTGACGTGGTTTGGGCATAGAGCCTTAACTGCATTGCGAGCCTTAGTGTGCAAGCAAACAAAAGACAAAACCATTGGTTTGGTGGCTTGAACAGATGTGAAAATGTGTGCCTTGTCTGTTGATTTGGAGCACCAATAAATTTGACAGCTGTTTGACCTGTGGCAGAGATCCCAAATGTGATTTGAAAATCACCAGTGTTACTTGGCATTTCTTCTCTGAAACAAGCGTTTCATACCAGAGAAGGATCTGTGTTGTTTTGACTTGAAATGGAAGTGGTATCCATAAATATCCTAAGTATATGCTTAAAAAACTCCACGTATACCTACTCTTGGTTGGGAAAAATCAAAGTCTGGTGTCTGTAAAGCTCCCAAAGCAAAACACAGAGCAAACCAAGGAATACAAAGTTGTTGTTTGTATTCTCCCTGGTGACTGTGGTTAGAAGTTGTGAGTTGTTTCTGATTTTGCTGACTCTTCCTCTGTGCAAATCCTGCTCTAGCTTGCATTATTTTTATTTTCAGTTGGAAGCAGTGAAATCACTCAGCCATAACTGACGGGCTTCTGTCTGTATTGGGTTAAATTTTGATTTCATCATCATCCTCTAGGTCTGCATGGGAAGGGAAGGGAAGGGAAGGGAAGGGAAGGGAAGGGAAGGGAAGGGAAGGGAAAGGGGAAGGGGAAGGGGAAGGGGAAGGGGAAGGGGAAGGGGAAGGGGAAGGGGAAGGGGAAGGGGAAGGGGAAGGGGAAGGGGAAGGGGAAGGGGAAGGGGAAGGGGAAGGGGAAGGGGAAGGGGAAGGGGAAGGGGAAGGGGAAGGGGAAGGGGAAGGGGAAGGGGAAGGGGAAGGGGCAGTTAAAATTATCTAATTAGGGGCTTGATTTATCCTTGTGGTTTTTTATTTATTTTAAGCTCATATAATTTTCTGGAAACTCTTCACAATTATCCCATTGTGTTGATTTCAACACAATCATATGAAAGGGCTGAATTTTGTACAGTATTCTACAGTATCCAGTACACAAAAGCAGAACTAATCTGAAAACAAATAAATTAAGGAAGTCTACAGTTAATATATATTTATAGAAGCATTCTTCCTTATTTAGCAAATTTTTCTTCAGTTAGAAAAACTCTCTTCTACTTATGCTTTTTGGAAGTAATCCCAAGTTTTCAAACCATCACCTAGCCATAAGGAAACTGTTGAGAAAAAGAGCCAGGCAATGGAGTATACTATAGAGAGCTAAATTCTAAAATACCCACCACATTACATTATAAAAGTATCTGATGAAAACATCACATAGTATGCAGTCAAATGATCTCTTTGATTCTCTGGCACATGAATTAAAAGATATATTGGTATGCTATAAAACACTACATGAAATACCTTGTACAGTTCTATCCTTTAAACACATAAAGGTATTTTATAGTTCAAAGCATTCTGACCACATAGGACATTTCACATAGATACTCTTAAGTTAGCAAAGTGCTATTGTTTTAATGTGCATTGTTTTTGTTGACTAGGAAGTGCAAAGATGAGATTCTGCTTTTGACTCTTCAATTTCTCCATGGTCCCATAAGTGTAGCTGAAGAAGAAGGTCTTCGTTTTCTTTGTGCTCCTGATAATGAAAGCTGCTCATGAAACTTCAGGTAAAATAAAGTAAAGCATAGCAGTCATGGTCTTTTCTTTATTTCTACCATAATTGTGAGAAATTGACAAATTTAATAAAAGCAGTTCTGCAGAAAAGCAGTTTGCAGCTTCATGATGAAATGTTCAGTTTTCTTCACTCTAGTTTAAAGTTCTTGTAAAAAGAAAAATGTCTGCTTAGTACTAAAATATGACTTGTATTCAATTAAGTTTTCCCCAGAGCTAATCTTGGATGTTCAATATGGATCTGGAGGAGGGAACCCCACCTGGAGGAGACTGGGCAAACTTTCCTAGCACAGATTAGAACTCTGGAATATTGCAAGGCCAAACATGATGTTCACATCCCTTAACTGACACTTAGGGCTGTGATGGAGAAGAAAAGCAGAAATACACCTTCTTTTACTGGTCATGCCTTCCCAGACATGAGATGGTAGCGAGTTTCTCAGCTTCTAATCTTAATCTGACTGTCCAAATGTGATCCTACTCTTGTCCTCAAGCCACGCAGTCATGACAGTGATGCATGGTGCCTGAAATGGGAATCTCTGTCACAGCCTTCAGCCTGTAATAAGAGGATAAACTGTGGACATGATGCAGAACTGGAAATGGTAACCATCTTTCTATTTGCTCATCCATCATCATGGAAATATCTAAACTATTTTGGCTTCATTAGAAGAAAATATTAATTGACTTCTTGCTTGTTTAACGTCTTAGTGACAGAGTCAAAATTTGGGATTGGGGATTCTTTTTGTGGTGGTGGAGCTGTTGCCTAGAGAGGAGATCTGAGGAAAAAAGTTGAAAAAATATCAAACCACAGCTTCCAGAAGATTTGAGGACAAAGTTAGGAGGGACATTGCAATAAAAATGAGAATTATGCTGCAAAACAGTGAATCCATTATTCTTTTTAAACATAGAAGATTCAGTAAAATGCCTAGAGACCAGTAGAGCTGTAGAATTATATCAGGATATGTTATTGACTGCTATACTCGGTCACGTGCTAATCAGACTATGTGTGTTTTAAAGCCCATTTTTAGATTAATTTATGACAAATTGCGCTACTTGTATGGTATTTTAAGGTGTCACAGACAGTTTGGATGCATTCCAAAAAGCAAGCAATGTTTTCTTCTTTCTCTAAGAATCAAGCAATGCACTTTTCTTTCCTTGATGAAAGATCCTGGCTCAACAGACTGAGCTGCCTCACAAAATATATATACGTCTGAAATATAAGAAGCTCGCACTGACAAAGAAAAAGCCAAAAATAAAATAAAGGCAGCTAGCTTGATGACAAGCTGGCATGTTCAAATTTGAGGCTCAAATTCAATGTGAATCACAACCATGTGAATCTTACTCTGTTTCAAAACTGAAGCAGAGCTCAGATCCTGCAAACAGAACTATGTGGCCTTGATTTACACATGTGTGTGGAGACCTGCTCCAGTCCATGGGGTCATTTGCTCATGTGCAGAGCTACATGTGGACTGGATTATCTAGGTAATGCCATGGAAAAGTTTTCTGATTCTTTTTTCTTCCCACCCCCCCCCCCCCCCCTTTCTGGTGACTTACCATTGTGATACTTCCTTCTTTTGGAAAGACTACCAGCAGGAAGGACTGTTAGATATTGTAAAAAAACAGTTCCTATGAAAATAAAAGCTGGATAAATTTTTAAGCAATACTGCAAGAACTATATTTACAGCCCTTTGAAAGTGCATGATTGTTTCTAAAGATGTGAGACAAGGTTGTCAGTAGGAACAGGTCATCCATAGTTTCCATGTCTGCGCTGGGAGCTGGGGGGAGTAGGCAAGGAGAAGGGGAGGTAGAAACAGATTGTAATAATAAAGCCACACAATAGTATTACACATAGAATTGAACATCATTAAATAAAGATTGTCCAAATTCCTACCTGCAAATGCTTAATCTGGTGTTTGTTACACTTCCAAGTGTGAAAGAAAAGCCACAAACATTTATCATGATTGTCAGTAAGGGCCCCTTCCACACCTCTCCCATGCTCTCCACTCCTTTCTCTGCATTTCAGAGCTGTCAACATGCATGCTTGCTCAGGCCTCCATTTCTAGCCATTAGTGTGTTACAGGATTGTTTTACATGGACTGCCTAAGAAGAAACTGCTTGATTTGAGTAGGGAGGGAAGGGCTTTTAGGAGCTGGGGGCAGTCTGAGCCCTGGCAGCATTCGTGACATACTCCCTGAGCTCATTCCCAGTGAATTCCCTCAGCACATCCCGAGCCCCTCCCCTGCAGCAACCTCCACCAGGAACTGCCATCTCAGGGAATGCCACACTCCAGCAGCAAGGAGTGTGCTGGAGTGGTCCTGAGCTGCTGAAGTTACTCTGCACTGAAATCGAAGATCCCTTTTTCTCCAAACTGATACATGTGAGAATGGTCTCTTACCTCTTAAAAAAATATTAGCAAAAAAATTTGATATTTTTGCATATGATTATTCCATGTTTATGACTTCCTACGACAGTCTTTGCTCTTTTTTCTTGGTATTCAGTCCCTTTTCACTGTCTTATTTTATCCCTCTTACAGGTTATCAAAGTTTGTTCAGTGACCATTCTTATGTTTTCCTACATTTTATCATATATTTAAATATATAGTACAGTTCTCTCAGAGTCCATCAGCAGGGGGAGTGCTTTAGGAATAAAATTATTAATCCTCATTATTTTTAACCCTAATTCCAGGCATTTGGGCAAAGAAAGAGCCTTTTGGACATCTGAAAATTATGCACTAGTGAAAGTAGATTTTTATATCATAGGAACACAGTGGTGAGACTAACTCTGGAGGGAAAGGGGAGGCATGTGGAAAGGATTTTAGGAGCATGCAGGGATGATGAGGACTCATTCAAATCCTGTCTCATTGAAAAGAAATGCAAAAAAAAACCCAGAAGTGAAAGTGCATTTGTCTTCTCCATTATTTCTGGGGAGCAAGTTTCCCCAGTTCCCCATTTCTCTCCTAAATGGCAGCCGTGAGCAGCTGTGGTGTGTCCAGGTCCGCAGCCGCGCTGTGGCAGCTGGAGCTCCCCGTGGTGCCAGGCATAAACCCAGCACCTCCAGGGCCACCCTGTCCCATCCTAATGGGAGCCCTGCAGCCACACAACCCTGGCCAAAACCAGGTCTCCAGCATAATGAAGCTCCAGCATTAATGAAGCTCAGCCCAGCACTTGGTGAGTGAAGGAGCTTCTGCCAGCAGCACCATGTGCTGAGGGATATAGTGTTGCCATAAAATCTCCTACATAAATCCCACAAATCTTTAGGGGGCCTTCTAGTCTTTCCTGAACCATTGCAGTGCAGTGCCAATATTATGGCATCTCCTACTCATGTATTTCAGTTTCCAGCTCCATCAGTTCAATGAAAATGCAATGTGGACGCTGCTTTGAGACTGAATTCTTTGTAGCACCTGTGAATGAAGGAAGGAGGTAATTAATGCTTAACCAGGTTGGAATTTTTGTGATGGAGCTAGGAGAGGAAGCATGTGGTTAGGATTATAAAGGGCTAATGATATGACAGTCTTCAGACACTGCCAAACTGAACTCCATTCACAGCTAGGCATAGAGTGATTTCTTTTATTTAAACCACAAGGAATCTGTGTCTCCAATCAATTTTTAATTAGGAATAGATGATTTCACTCACTATTTGCCACTCCTGGTATTTAATTTATTCTGCTCCACTGCCATTGACTTTGTTTGGCAATTGCACAAATAAAAAGTGCATTTTCATCCTCCTGTGTGCTTTGTGTCACCACCACACAATAGCAGGCACTGACACATTTTTGAAGGAGGTCTAATACAAAAATTTGCTTTAAGAGTAGCCAGTATTTCAATGACTGAAATGGATATCTCCTACATGAACAAAGACAACTAGATGAGCTATCCTAGAGTAATTTTTTGTGGCTGTCAGTGACTTATCTGTTTAGGATTTAGGCAGTTAACCCTGACCTTTGTTGTGGTTTTCTTTCAATATCTGACCTTGGATTTTATTATGATTGGGGCTTTTATATCTGATAGTTACAGCATTTTCTTTTAACAACTGTGTAGACATTCTTCCACATATACAGATATATGCCTAAATTTTTAACAATTGTATTTTATTTTCCACCTCTGCTCAGCTTTCTGTAATATCTTAAAGAGTACTCTAGGCTGTTAAGTATTTTCAAAAGCCCCTAAAGTATGCAGATAAGCATGGAACATCTACATGTCACCTCCAGCTCTGACTCTGATTTGTACTGTGCTCTCATAGGAAAGCAAACTGCTAGTTATAGATTACATTCTTTATTTTTCAAGGAGGACTCACAGATATCTGTGCATTTATACTCCTTCACTGCTAGTGTTACACAATAGGGGAAGTTTTACTATCATTTCCCTTCCCATGCTGGGAATTTGTAGGTGTTGTCTCCCGTCTACCTTCATATGACCTCAATGAAGAAAGAAAATTCAAAATGTCAGTCAACACAAACTCATAAAGAAATCTACTACAGAACTGCCAGCCCACCAGTGAAGCTTGGTTCAGATTAAATGGAATAATATTATACAGATCTGTCTATTGGAAAATGTTCCCAGGTGCCATAAAATGGTGACAAAATGCTTCTAATTCTGAGCTTAGCAAGAAGAGTTTCACCATTTTTCACACAGATTTGTGGAGGATGGCTACTGGGGCTTCTCCTTAATTCCTGTTTATACAGATAAATCATGTGCTTTTTTGGAACCCTGATCCTTAATTCCTTCTAGAGATTACTTGTATTGAGTAGGACTAAGTGTGCAAGAACTTAAAGTATAGGAGGTTAGATAGTCAGAAATTTAAGTGGGATGGGTGAAATAATTTTTTGTCTTGCTTCACCTTCCTTCCCTCTAAACAGAATCCAAGTCTATCCAAGCTTGTGTGTTCATATTCCTCTTCAAAGGAAATGCAGAGTGAGACAGACACAAGTCTCTTCTCTACAGAATTTCTAACCTTGTGAAATATTGAATCCCAGAGAGACTGCTCTGATGGCTGTGTCAACACACATTGACAATGGTATGGCATAAAGAGGTACACATTTAGAAATGTTTCAGAAATCACTCCTTTTGACTCCCTGTTTCTTATTTTCTTTCTAGATTCATTTTATCATGTTTGTACTTTTCTCCTAATGCAATATTTCTTCTCTGTATTTCGACCCACCCTGCTCTGGGAGATCACAAAACAAAGAGAAATTGGTAAAGGAAGGCCTGAATTTTTCATGTAACTTTAAAAAGAATTTCAGTCCTTTGTTTCAGTGCTGCTGAAATCTCAGGATTAAAAAAAAAACAAAAAAAAAAAACAAAACAAAACAAAACAACTCCCCCCCCCCCAAAAAAAAAAGGAAAAAGAGGACAAAACCTCCTTCCCTTTTACATAGGGGTTCCATAGTGATACCACACTGCTATAATTATCTGGGTAGAGGCTACACAAAAGTACAGAAGTTATTTCAAAATCAGGTATATTCCTATGGAGGTTGTGAGGGCATGAAACCAGAGAATGAACTGACAATATTCAGAACCCAGTTTCACCCTAAAATGCACTTCTGATGCAGCCAGTCTAGCAAAGCCAGGAGTCAGCAGTCATGTCTGGAGAGCCACAGGCTGGGATTTGGGGTCTGTCTCTTGGTTCTCTGTGACAGAGTTATCTTCGCCCAAGCAAGCCTGGTGATTTTCATTCCCCTGCAGGAATATTGAATATTATCAGTTTAAACATGCTTTCATGGTTAATAAGTACTCTTCACGCTGGTGGTAAGGGCCCCCCAGGGCCTAACAAAGATCATTCTTTGTTTTAAAAGAATCTCATAAAGGTAGGTTGGTCATTCTGATCACATAGACAGATGTGTGCTGTCCAAGCTCTGCCTACCCCCTGCAGCCCACAGCATGCACTTGAGGAGTCCAACCATATGAAGCTCACTAATCATCAGGGTGTCACTTCAGGTCACACTGCTGCAGGCTGAGCCAGGCATCCCTGCCTTGGGTGCCTGGCAGAGCCCCTGCCTGCTCTGAAGTGCAACAGAGCTGCTCTGCACAGTGCAGGCAGAAAGCTGACCCTGAAAGACTCTGTGCATTTTAGGGCAGCTGTGAGAGAAGTTCCACAACTTCAAGGATGAAACCCTTTTCTCCTATTTATTTTGTCCCCCTTGCCTGAAAGGTTCAAATTAGCTGCTCCATTTAGAAGTTTTTGCTGTTGTTTTTAACTTGTGCTGTTTAGAAGAGCAAAACTCACCAGGGTTCTGGAAATCAGATGCAAAGTGTTTAGGCATCAAATAGCCCAGAGACCTCTACATAAGTGGAGCACAACAGTGCTTTTTGTCCCATCTAGCTATAATTCCACTGAGCCTCTGCTCTGAGACTCCTTTGTTTCACCTTTCCAGTCTTTGCAGTCAAAAATTTCCCAGTGTCAAAACTGCTGAATTCCTCCATCATCTCTTCCAGCTCTTCACTGCCTAAATCTTCCCCACTGAGATAATTGATTCACCAGCTACAATAATCTTCTGTTAGCTTTTTGCTTATAAGCAAAAGAAGAAGAAGATGAACCAGGTTCGTCTTCTTCTGCCTGACATACCTGATGCTTCTCAAGCATCTAAGAATACATCTTCCCTCTTAGATCTAAACTACTCAGGAATACTCTCCCCTTTTCCCAGATCTTCAATCCAGATTTGCCCAGCCACAGAGAACTGACCCTTTCTCTTTGTTCTCTATTTGATTACCTCTTGTTTTCAGAGTCCTAAGCAGATTTCTGTAGCCAGCAGGTTTTTCCTCTACTATTCTTGACAGCAGCTCTCATATTAACTTTCCTCTTCCAGCAATCTTCACAAGAAGTAATTTCTGCATGGCCATTGACAAGTGGACTTTGGTTGGTGCTTTAAAAAAAATCTAAGAAAATACTTCAGTGAACTAACTCTTTCAGTCATTCTGCTTACTTTTGAATGACTGCTTTTGAGCTGAGGTGTGTACAAGAGAATCTTTTCAGTATTTGCTGTAATATTTTGTAGGGAATTGTTATGTAGCTCGGAAAGTGGTGACACTAAATCCTTTTGCAATGCACCAAGGCCACTGCAAGGAATGCTCTACTCGTTGTTAGGCAGACACGTGGGTTGAACTCAACAAGGCATTTGGCTAAAAAACTCAAGGCTGACACATCTGCTTTATCCATCTATTGTGGAGGGAAGAACAGGCAGGAGTTGTGGGGAAGACTAATTAAAAAAAAAACCCAACACCTCAAATTATTATTTTAAATTATTTGTGTTGATGTGAATGTAGAAGAAGATTAGCTGACTCTCTGGAATTACAACACCAAAATGACAGTGATATATGAGATGAAAAATGCTCCCTAATACACAGAGACACTTTGTTCCTTCTTCTGCTGTGGTGCTGTGTGCAACAGAGATGCATCCAAGATTTGGCTTGCAAAGCTGAGACAGAAAGTACTTTTTTTTTATTCTTTCACTGCTTGATTCCTAGGCAGGCAATGGAGTATTTTCTCCAGCCTGGAGCTCATTTGAAAACAGACAGCTATTTTTTTGCATTGCACGTCACTTCAGATGTCTAAAAATATCTCTTTCAAATGCAATCATCTTAAACATAAACCATTCCATTTAAAAGCAACAATAAAGAAGTTTTGAATCCACTTGCTTAAAAAACACTATAAATGCAGTGTTAAAAATAATTTTTTTTCTGACTTGATGACAAAATGCATCTTAAAAGCAAACCAGAGTAAATTATTTTGACTTACATTTGGAGCAAGGAAATGAGAACTATTTGCCATGTGCCATCTTACTTCTGAGAGTACTCACAGGTTTTGTTCAATTCACACTTTATAAGAGGCTCTTTGTAGGATGCTGTTGACAAGAGCAGTGATTTGTTTCAGTGAGAGCTCATGTATGGGAAATATACAGTGTAAAGTGAATAGACAAGGATGTCAGTTGAACTGTAATCCTTGATATTCCAATTCACTACATTTTGGCATCTAGGAAATCTGATTAAAGCTCTTGTTGATCAAATCTCCCATTATCTTTCCCATAAGAATTTCATTTGCAAGAGAGGCTTTATAAGGCAAGGTTTTAAGAAGCTCATGAAAATTTGCCCTCAAGCCTGTGGAAGCCAGGTGGTCTTCCACAGGTTTTGGATCAGCCTGTCCATTGGGTAGAAGGGATGTTTCATTAATGGGTGATTTTATGGCTGGTCAGGACCTTGACCTGACTATTTAACCTCATAGTGCTAGATCACATGCCCGTGTCGGTTCCCCTGGACACCTCCAGCTCTAGTGACAGCTCACATTTTCCTATTTGATCCACCAAATAGGTGGGCCAAATAGAAGAGAAGAAATAGGGAGAAGAAAATAATTTACCTATGCAAATCCTTAGGCAACTTTCTATTGAAAGTTAGTTTGGGATTGTGCTGGTTTTGGCTAGGGTAGAGTTAACTTTCTTCACAGTGGTGAGTAAGGGGGCTGTGTTTTGGATTTGTGCTGAATTGAAGAGGGTTGAAGAGATTTTTTTTTTTTTTTTTATTGCTGAGCAGGGCTTACACAGAGCCAAGGCTTTTTCTGCTTTTTGTATTGCCACGCTGGCAAGGGGGTGGGGGTGAGCACAGGAGGCAGGGAGGAGACACAGCTGGTACGAGTGACCCAAACTGACCAAAGGGATATTCCAGATCATATGGAACACTCGATATAGAAAGTGGGGGCAAGGAGAAAGGAAGGGCATTTGGAATGATGGTGTTTGTCTTCCCAAGTCACTGTTATGTGTGATGCAGCCCTGCTCTTCTGGAGATGGCTGAACACTGGCCTGCCCATGGGAAGCAGGGAATTGATACCTTGTTTTGCTTTGTTTGTTTGCAGGGCTTTTGCTTTCTTCATTAAATTGCCTTTATCTGATCCCATAGGTTCTCCAGCTTTTAGCCTTCTCATTCTCTCCCCAGTCCAGGAGTGATCCAGGTGAAGGAGTGGTAAAGTGGCTGCATGACTCTTGGAGAGTCAAGAGGCAGCAAGACAGCAGTGAGAGTGGACGTCATTAAGGCATCATCTATGTGACCAGAAGCTGCACTTCTTGGCTGAAGCTCAAGGTGCTGAAAATATGGGAGAGAAAAAAGGCTAGCCTTAACACACCAGCCAATAGATATTTTATAAACAGGATGATATGTACCTTTTTCTTCTAAGTCTTTACATAGCCTTTGATATTCACTTACTTTCTTTTATCTGTTTGTGGGAAGAATTTACAATGATTTGCACATTTTCAGAACATATAGTCTAGTTTTATCCCATCGAATGTAACTTTGTGAATTGACTATACTCTACTCAATTGTATATTTTCCTTTCAAAGCCTAGCTCAATTTTTACTTGTTCTATTAAAACCCACTTTGATTAAATTTTTGTTTCATTAAAGTCTTTATTTCAAAGTTAATACACTTTCGCTTAACACTTTTTTTCCTGCAGAACTCTTTTTGTGACAATTCTGGGGGAAAAAATACTACTTTCACTGTTTCATTTTAATGTTTCTTTTGTCTTGTTGTGGAAAACCCAATCTTTCAGAATACATTACCCCAATTTTCTCTAA
This sequence comes from Haemorhous mexicanus, assembly GCF_027477595.1. Taxonomy (NCBI): domain Eukaryota; kingdom Metazoa; phylum Chordata; class Aves; order Passeriformes; family Fringillidae; genus Haemorhous; species Haemorhous mexicanus. The sequence goes on from NC_082343.1 coordinate 61,612,256, forward strand.
GAAACAAAAGACTAAAGTAAAAATCTGAATATTGGTGCTTTGTCATTTTTTCACTTGACTCTTCTCAGTGGAAGAAGTGTTAGGGGCAAAGGCAGTATGTTTCATCACATGTTTTTTACCATAAGCACAGTAATATTTTACAAGGTATCCCTCAGAGTAATAGGGAAATTGAGCACCAGCTCTACTCCCACAGAACAAAGTAGTAAAACTTCCTTTGGAATTCATTGACATGTACGACACATGCAAAAGTCTACCTCAATTTTATGAAAAAAGAAGAAGCATTTGTTTGTTTGGGACTGTGAAGCTATATCTCCGGAGATCCTTCATTAGTAAAATCCAGCCATCTGATCTTGGCTGACAGATCTTCTAAAAATTGCTAAGCTACTTTCATATGCAAAGGGAAGCTGAGGTGCTCTTCTCATAATGTTCCTACTAATAATGATGCCATTTCAGCTAATGATTGTTCACAAGGTAATAAAAAAAGCTGGATAGGACTGGATATTTAGATATATTAGAAACCATATTTTATTAGTTGTTTGGGCCTTTTTGTATCAAATGGTTAAAAATATTTGGAGCAACAGAGAGAGACAACAGCCTAAAAATCATTATTGATCTCAGTTGAAAAAAACCCCAGGTCATATATCGCCAGGTTTGTTTTTACCTATTCAAATCTTTACCCTTGGAAGAGTATCTTTTTCTGACTCCTTGAGCCTTATCTTCAGGAAATGTTAATTCATTTGCACTTACATAGGCTATCCTTTCAATAAAGTCACTGGGGACCTGTTTGTCTTGTTGCAATTACTGTCATTCCTACTGGTTTTCGGGTTTCAGTAGCATGGTCACAGAGCTGAGAGTAAAACCATGGGCTCCATTTTTGAAGTCCTGCAGGCCATGCAGTTTAGCCTGATAGAATGACTATAGCATGGACATCACCTTGATATATAACCTTGAAATAATTTCCAATCTCAGTTTGCACAGGGATGCAGGGAATATATTTCATCTCCTCCGGGGAAACAGGCTGTACCCACAGCAGTGCAGCCTGTTTACCTGCTGGCCACACAGATCAGAATTAGAGCACTGATTCTCTCTGCAGTGGGGTTCAGTTCAAGATGTATCTCTTGTACAGTATAGAAACAAGAACAATAACATGTGATGATCTGCTGATGATCATCATCATTGTTATTGCCTTTAATCCTAACTAAATTGTTGCAAAATCAAATGCAATATGATCCAGTATGTATCCCTGGTTAAGCTGCTCTCATTACAGGGCCATTTTAAGAACATTCAGATGGGTATAATTTCAATGCGCTTTTTTTTTTTTCCCCCCCTAGAGTTTAATATCTAAGTAAGTTTTAGAATAGATGTATTTCCCCATGCTGTCCTTTGTCCTGCAAGCATTGTTTGGTGAAGGCTCACATGTCTTCAGACTGCACAGTCTACTCCTGACCCACAAACAGGTGTTTTGACAACCTCCAAACACTTATAATTCTTCATTAAAGCACTGTGAATGGCATATGTGAACAATAAAGCAGCCTCTGCCACTTTTTAGGCAGTTCTCATTCCTTTAAATGATTTCCTAAGTGAAGATTTAATTTTTGAAACTCACCTTCAGTGTGGGTCATGTAGTCAACCTGGTGAATAGCTTATAAATAAAAAAGAGGCATTATATTTATGGTTATGTGGCCTGACCAAAACTACCTGGAACTAATGTAATTTTTTTTCTGGCTTTTAATTGCTTTTATTAAGCAAGCAATGATGAGTGCATTCACAGTATAAGTATACTATGAATTTCATTGCCTCATTGAAATTAACTTTGCAGAATTATCATCAGATTTAATACATGTGAACTTTAAAAATGCCTGTTCTCTAAACATAGGAAGGGGAATTTGTGTCAGGGTCAGGAGGAACCGTTACAGCTTCTTCCAAACTGCAACATCCTTGGTGAACTCAGAAACAAATTGTTTCTGCCCACACCCAGTTCATCTTGTAGAAAGGCAACAGCAGAATCAGATGAGACAATGATCTTCTAAAGAAAATTCCTAATGTCTTCTTGTCTACCTGAGATGAATTCTATATGAAGAGGTACTTAATTCAGAATACCAAGCATCATACATTTCATATTATTTTGTCATAACAATAATAAATGGTAGCGATAACAAATGGTAGCAATAATATTAAATAATAGAAATAGTAATAACAATAATATTTGAAATTGTGTCTTGACTGCATTTGTACTGAAATATCTTTTTAAATGAGGGCTTCTTAATGTTACAAACTGTATCTGACTGGCAGAGTATGTAGAATTTGCCTAATTTTAAGCAGCAATTTAGATTTTTGGAGTGGATCTTTTCTTCTTTACATTGAGTACAAAAAAAATACAAATCCACTGAGATTGTTTCATTGAATTCCTTTCACCCTGGCCACATTGAAGGCATATGCTTAGACTTCTTTAGTTTAGCTCCTAAGAAGGATATTGTAGAGACAGAGATTTGTTGATCAAATATAGATTTAGGCATCATAAAAAATGATGATGTGTTGTCATCACATTGCAAAGCTCTCATGCCTTCTCAGTGATTTCTCATGGGCAGCTCCTCACAACACTGACTCCTTCTTCACAGCCAACAACTCCAACTCTCTTCACAGCACAGGCAACAAACTCCATCTCCTCAACAAGCTAACCCACTCTTTTGTAGCACTCTTCTTATTGGACACAGCTGTGGCCCATTAAGGACAGGCCTGTTCCTAATCTTTGGTGATTAGTATAGCTGCAACTCCTCAGGTGTGAGACTACCTTCTGCACTATCTTTATTTTCTTACATTCTATCCCTCCAAAATGATGGGGCCTTTTTATGGAAAAACAGCACTTTTCTTACCGTAAAATATTCACCTTGGAATAGTTGTTAAGAGAAAACAAAGTCATGGATAGAAATTATGTCTCTTCCCCCTCCATGCTGCAGCTGCAGTCCAATACTGCTTCAGGTGAGAAGGAGATGCTGACAATACTCCATAGATGTGTGCAGGAAAATACCGTATGAGCACACAGCAAACCCAGAAAATCAGGAGAAAGAGAGGAGAAGAATGACTCATCTCACCATTCTCCTCTATGCTTTAGTGTTATGTTTTGTAGCTACTAAATGAAAGCAACTGGAGGATATGTTAGCAGGCATGCAGCTGTAACCCCCACAGAGCTTTAAAACACCCTGCATCAGAGCAACTTAACTTTATTTTGGGAGGTTATGGGATAAGTCAGAACCTGATCTCCATTACAGTTAGATTCCAGAGATATGATCTATTTCAGTGAGGGCTCAGAGTGGCCATATTATTGGAAGTGGGTGAAAATCCACCTGGATTTGGCGCTTCAGACATGCCTAATTAGAATTCTTTAAAAGCCGTAATGATTTTTAGAGGACTACTCAAGAGACATTAATAGTGTCTTGATTCTGTAATATGTTTGTTCCTGGAAATTGCTTATGAGTTCTTCTTTACATGTTCTACATGCCTCTCAATTTCAGAAGAACAATTAAGGAAATGCAAAGAAAAAAACAGAAAAGACTGCATTAAATTCCTGAATTTCTTCTTTGGAAAATGATAAGAAAGAACTTATAGATATTCACCGTGGAGAATCACTGGTAGCAAAAGGTCTGTCTTGCCAGACTGGCATGTGGAAAACATAGTTCAGGTTTGTTTCTGCCCTGGATCTTCTATGTAGTTGCAGGTTTTATTTCTGCCCTGGTCCATCTAAGCAATTGACTGTCTCAAGCAAGACATCAAGATTCAGATCCATCTCACCTGACTTTGTCATCTAGAATGGTGTTGTGGTTTAAGCCAAATCAGCAACCAGGCCCCATGCAGCTGCTCACTCACTCCTCCACCAGCTGGACTGGGAGAGAATCAGAAGAGTAAAAGCTGGAGAACATATGGGATCAGATAAAGCAGAAGAAAGCATGAAGAAAGCAAAAGCCATGCAAACAAGCAGAGCAAAACAAGGCATTAATTCTCTGCTTCCCATGGGCAGGCAGGTGTTCAGCCATCTCCAGGAGGGCAGGGCTGCATCACACATAACAGTGACTTGGGAAGACAAACACCATCATTCCGAATGCCCCTCCTTTCTCCTTCTTGCTCCCACTTTCTATACTGAGTGTATCCAAAGGGATATTCCGTATGGTCTGGAATATCCCTTTGGTCAGTTTGGGTCACTTGTCCCAGCTGTGTCTCCTCCCAACCTCTCATGCATTAGTACGAGAAGCAGAAAAGGCCTTGGCTCTGCGTAAGCCCTGTTCAGAAAAAAAAAAAAAAAGAAAAAAGAAAACTAGCAATATTTCTATGTTATCAGCCCTGTATTTAGGACAAATCCAAAACACAGCCCCATACTATGAAGAAAACTAAACCTACTCTGGCCAAAACCAACACAAAAGGGAATTTCTTCCCCAAGTTGGTTATTGTACCTAGTCATACATTCTGTCATTCTACAGCTAGAATTTCACTGGCCTTTCTAGATTCTGCATGGACTGTATCTCACCTAGCTGTATGCCTTTGATATTCTGTGTAGGTTCTAATTCTCTCCCAGTCTCCTTCCAAGACAAGCCGTGAGCATGAATGAATGGAGAGCTTTGCCTCAGGGTCTGCTCCATGCAGTAGGTATTTGGTTGCACACCAGCAGCCTCTGTTATTTCTGTAGCAGCATGATTACAAAAGAGCTGTCTTAGACTAAATACCCAAATTTGAGATGGCTGATATTAGACATGATGAATTCTAACACTGCATCTCTGCATGCTTCTCACACTGACATATAGGACTAAAAATAACGTTTTGTCTGACTCAAATTTTTAGCGTTTAACTGTGACCTTTTACTGCTCTTGTGTTAAAAATGTGTGGTTCTATGTAAACACATTAATACTAATTTACATATATGAATCAAAGAATCATAGAATGGTTTGGAAGGCACCTCTGAACGTGACCTGTTCCAACTCCCCTGCTCAAGCAGGGCCACCTGCAGCTGGCTGCCCAGGACAGTGTCCAGATGGATTTTCAATAGAGTTACTGCTGTCAATTTTTCTATTACTGGTTAATCACAGTGATTTATATTTAGTATGCATTTAACACAAATAGATTTAATATAAATAAATTTAAAATGTAAGTTACCACTAGAAAAAAAAAAAGGCAGAACAACTTAAGCTAAGAATGTTCATTTTTTACAGAAAAAGGAATTTGTTTTGCTAAACACAGCAAAGAGAGAATTGGTCAGAGTACAGATAACAAATCCATAATGACATTGCTTTGCTAGCTTCTTCATTAGTCCTTAAAATCTCTTCATCTGTCCTAATTTCTTTCATATGAGTAGCCTTTTGCTATTTTTTTGTGAAGTGCAGTGGATTAGCCTTTCTGCGACAGCGTTTTTACACTATTTTCAGGATGGTTGGTGGGGATAAAAGATCTAGGAGAATTGACACAAATCTACACTCTAGTTTGCTGGTACCCTTCTGAGTGTGCTCACAGCACACTGGTTGCTGTCTTGGTTAAATGCACAACAAACCATTCTCCACAGGTCATTGCAGCACTGGGGCAGGTGTTCCAGGCACTGTGCTAATTAAATGCCACTGATATCTCTGCGAAGTTGCATGCTTCTGGTTACTGAAATGATCAGCTCAGGGAAATCTATAGGAATCCTCACATATTTTGTGAGATGAGCAGAAACCTCATTAGCAAAGCACTGATTTCCCATGAGAGTTAGTGGGTGAGAGATGCCTTGAACAACTGGCAGTTTTATTTTGGGAAGAAGATCATATTTTTCCCAGTGTGGTTCTGCATCTAATGGACAGCCACATATTTTTATTCCCCTGAAATCTACCAAATCTGACAATCTGGAGCTACTTACGTGTCTCTTTCTGAGCAGCTCATGTATGCAAACACAAAATGAATGTAACATTTCTTGCTGGGCAGTCAAAAAAGAGTGGGGCAAAAACAAAAAGAAAAGAAAAGTGGCATACCCACACCATCACCACTTCACTGCTCTCCCAAGATTAGATTCCAGCTTGGCCAGAGATGAAATTGATATCTCTGCAGGAGGAATGTGGGAATAATGGGCTATGGACACTGTGAATGAATTATGCACTGCAGGCACGGGGCTCCTCAGAACATCACTGTCCGAAATTTTATTTTTATGTGACACATATTTAGAAAATTGAGAAGGGCCTTGGAAAGTTGGGACAGCTGGTGAGCGCGTGCGGGGTGCTCAGGGAACGCTGGGTCCCTGCCAAGCTGATCTCCAGTGCGCCTGCCAGCCCACCACCCCAGGAGCAGCCCCCCGCCGCCGCCAGGGCCGGGCAGATGCTGTGGAAAGGCTGGCATTAAGTGCCTTTTACAGGATATTAAACCAGCATCCTAATTAGTAAAAAAAATGAATTGTCACTGACATTCTGTCGGCCCACTTGGAGCCCTCTCTGCTACTTTCTGCAGTCTGGTAACCATTATGTACAAGAGATCAATATTCTTCTCAGCGCTGGAATTTAGGTAATGATTTCCAATAAAACCTATTTCAGACTGTTCTGACTAGAGGACAGGGACAAGCCACAAAACGTAATGCAAGGAAAGCCTTTATTTTCTCCCTTGTCTTTTCTTTACTTCCTTCCTTCTTTTTTTTTTTTTTTTTTTTTTAAGTACTTGAATAATGGAAGTAAGATCTAGTGATAAGACACATGCATGCACACAAAAAGGAGGCATTTTGGTCCAGGCCAATCTGCTTAGCTAATGGCTGTAAACTGACACCGGTAATGAAATAAAAATGTCTCGGTGCAAGTGCAGGGCTGTGCAATTGCTACCAACACCCACCCTGGCAGCTCCGGAGATGGGTGCTGGGGAACATGCCCCTCCCCAGCATCACGCTTTTCACTTCTCCCTGTTTTGCAGCAAATAAGCAGTATGTTTCCAAAATGGAATTAAATAAACCACGATTTTGTGCGGCAGCAATCTGATGTCTTTAGACATGGTGAACAGTTCCAGCTCGCAGGAATTGAAATTGACACTCCAGGTGCTTAGCACTTCTGAAAATCAGGTTTCTAGTACAATTCCCATTCTTTTTTTCTGATTTGAAAGCTCGGTTTGTTTCCTTTCTTCTGGTCTTTGAGAAAGAATCTGAAGGGTGTAAGAAGATGACTGGTACTTGAGAAATGAAATTTCTGATCTATTATCTGTTAGTGAAGGAAATAATTTGCTGAGGTGAGATAGATAGAGATGTACACATATATCTTCCACGTTGTCATAGTTTTATTTTTTGCCTTTGGCCTCAGTGTACTGCCTGGTTTCTTTGTGTCCTGCAGTGCAGACTTCAGACAGAGGAAAGCCTCTGTCCAAGTGTGCTAAGACTGGACTGCTGTGGTTAAAATGGTTTCCCCTGGATCTCCCTCACAGCTTGCAGTTGTCTGATTTCAATCAGTGGCAGTTCTCTCCACATGTCTAGCCATCAATCTTCTGCTCCTGGATGAGTGTGTCACAGCATGGTGCGTGTTCCAGTTAAAAAATAGCTTGCACCACAGCTCTCCCTCCTCAGTCATTGATAAGTATGTCTTTGATATTTTTATTAAAAAAGAAAGAAAACACATTAAGATATATGTTTCTAAAGAAAAAAAAAATAAAATGAAAAATAAAAAGAAAACCCAAAGACCACTGAAGCCCTGGAGGCTGTAGGAACAGCAGGAAGCAGGGATGGAGTTTGAGGTTATGTGATTGTGATAAAGGTATTACTTGGTAAGTTACTATTAATGTAAAAGCTGAGGATTTCAACCATTATTGCTTTCCACCCTGCACTCCTACAGTGATAAAAGTTCTCTGGACATTGTTTGAGTCTCCAGTGTTCATCTACTTCACACTCCTTCCTTCCCCCACAGTGAATAATAATTGCTATTTGAAAACACACCTACTCAGGGATAGAGGGATTTTGTACAAAAACTAAGCCAAGCATGTCATGGTCTCTTGCACTTAGTTTTGGACCTCCTGGAAAGGGAAATAAGTGACTGCTTCTCTGTTTGAATTAATCTTTTAAATTACAAACCTGTCTGCCAGTCCCCTAGGCCAGTTTCCCTCTGTGTGGCTGAGGTACACGGTCAGAAGCATCCAGAAGTTGCCCAATAGAGGATGGCGTGACCTGTCGTCACACAAGTGTCCTTAGCCAAACTAAAATTACCTTCTAAAAAAACTGAAGCCACAGGAGGTCTGCATAATAATTCTGCTTGACAAAGCAGTTTTCCATGACAGACCTCAAAGCACTTCATATAAGAAGGTAAGATTATTATTCTTAGGTTTTTTAAATGGAAAACTCAGTCACTAGGAGAAAAAGCAAATTGTGCAAGGAGGCAAGTGTCTTAACGGACTATAAAACTCCTTTCTCTCAAGTGTCAGGGTCGTATTTAGAAGGTGCTCTACTAAATATCTCAACCAGAAATGAGCTTTTACTGTTCATATATTGATGGTGATGATATTCACCAGTTAAAGAGGGATTGCATAAATAATCTTGAGTCAGCCAGGCTCGAGCCTGTTTTTCACATATGATGTGAGTCCATTTCATTTCTTGTGCCAATTGTTCTAATTTAGAAAGAAAATGAAAGAAGAAAGCAGCAAGCTGGGAAATAATCACATTTAAGAAGGGCAATTAAAAACTAACCAATTGGGACATAACTATTTCTTAAGCTAAAATTATTGCCTCAGTGCTACATTGTCACTTTGTCTCTTTTCAATCAGCAATCTGCAGTGAAATCAATTGAATCTTTAATCTCCACATATTTTTAAGAGTCCTTCTCAGTGATATTAACTGAAGTCCCTAAATCTGGAAAACTCACCCACAATCACCCAATTCACTTTTGCATGGAAAGCCGTGTGATGAAAGCCAAAGGAAATAGTTACTGTTAAAGCAGAATATGTTAAAGCAGAATAACTAAATTCAGGATGAAAAATTTGCCACCAACATTATTAATTCATAAGAAAGATTTTTTATGGTCTATTTTACTTTTCATTGTGCATTTCTTTGGCTCATTCTTTCAATTGGGTTGACCAGTCAATTTTATTCATATGCAAAGAGCAAAGAAAATATTATTCTTTCTTCCTCCGCTCTGGTAGGCAATGCTTCTCAAAAAAGCATTAAATATATTTAATAAATAATGATTAAATATACTTAATAAATAATGATTAAATGTAGAATAAATTTGTTAATCAATAGGACTGAGTTCTTTAAAAATATATGGAAGAAAATATAAAAACATTGCAAATGACACCGAAATTGGAAAATTTGTGTAGTGATGAAGACATACCAGCACTGCACAGAAATAAGAGCTGATTTGTAAGTTGGCCTCACCTGAATCACTGTTACATGCCACATGAAATGCTGGCCTTCATTAGGGACCTCTCATTCAGAATGAAAAATACAGATTGTTTTTACAGAATGGTTGACGGTCCTTAGGCACAAAGTGACTCAGGAAAGGATTTGGTGGTTTTGCTGTACAAACAGAAGAATAAGAGGTCCCAGGGCAACGGAGAGGCTGAGCCAGCAAATGCTGTCCTAGATGTACATATGGGAGGAGGCTATCAGATAGAAGCAGAGTTTTACTACTGGAGAATACTGAAACTAGTAAGATTATTATTGGGATAAGTCTCTCTACTTTTGAGTGGAGGCATTTAAATAGTGTGTTGGCTATTTGAAAAATGTTCGGAAGAGAGTTTCAAATAAAGCTTCAGTCACAGAAGCAAGACAAAAAAGCACCTCAGTCTAATCACTTAAAAGTTAAGACTAAGATTTGGATAATGATGGCCTGATGATACTTCTGTAGAAAGAAAATGGGAGAATCTTTTTAACTAAACAGAAAAGGTTATAGATAGAAGCTGGATCTCATCAAATTTAGGTCAGCATTCAAGGACATAGCTATTTTTAATGAAGGTTCTTCATGGCTTAAAAAAAAAATTCTTATCTTGGAACACAACGTATTCTCTCTCCTATGAAGTTCCTAGATCAACGTTGCCTGTCTTTCTGAAAGCACAGTTACAGTTCAGGCAGCAGCGATGGATTTCATACTGGGAACCCTTTGCAAAACTCTTTGGTCCTGTATTCCATAGGAGCTCAGGCTACATGACTATTATGATTCTTCCTGACTTTAAATGCTATCAATCTGTGAAACATGAAGTTTAAGTCTCACTCTAAATCATTTTGCTTTCACTTGACTTCAGTGAAGCCATTTAACACAGTTGAAGTTAAGCATACACTCAAACTTTGGCTGAGCATAGGGGGACTTGCCCTCTTCTAACTGACCGTGTGCCAAAGTGCTTTGTTGAAACTGTGCCACAAGTCTTTGTATGTCATCAAAGGTGCAAATGAGAAAAGCTCTGACATTTGTTTTTTTCATAGCTTTGAGTTCAGAAACTACTCTTTTGTTACATATTTTGTCCGTGTAAATCCTTGTGTAATGTACAACAGAGCTGTCAAAAGGAACTCCCTCTTCCTGGCCTGTTTTGCTGCTCTAGGATTCAAGAAGAAGTTTGAATATTACCTGAAACTTCACAAGTCACCCCAGGTACATTCAAGGGCTGTGTGGACAATTTCTGTGACAGTGTGAGGCAAGACACTCCTTTGGGAGACATTATTAGCTCAGCCTGCCTATGTGAACAAAGTATTAACAAAGCTACAGCTTTTATTGGTCTAAACTATAAGAGGCTGAATCAAATCAAATTGATGGCACTTGCCATGACTGTAAGGGACTTTACTATGAGAAATAGTAGTTAGCATTTCAGGCACTAAAGTGATAGTGTTATAATATCCTTGCTAACACGCTTAGGTTCTTCCAGGAATTCCTGCATAAGGAATTCAGAGGATTCAAAAACATATTTAGTGTAAGCACTTCATGACCTAAAAAAAGCTAAACAAAACCTAAATTAGGCATTCTTTTTCAATATGAGTTGTGTTTTTCCACTTAGGTAGCCATATTTTTAATTTTGGTTTAATTAAAAAACCACTCACCCTCTGTTTTCATTTTTAAAAGGCAAAAAATTCACAACTTCTGTGATAAATCTTCCTGTGCTTTGAGGGGCAACTCACTTTTCAGAAATATGTGTTGATGTGTATTAGTCAAGTCATAAATTTCACATTAAAAACAAATAAATTACCAATTAAAAGCAATCAAATGTTTTGTATTGAAAGACTTACTATAACACTAAAATGAAACACAGACTGTGAAATACTGCGAGAAGTGCTTATAAAGTTCATTATCACTTTTCAAATTTTCAGCAATTTCAAAAGCCAGAGAGAGTGTGCATACTTATATTTTATCTCAACTTTTCACTTTGTTTTTTAGTACCTGTCAGGCAACTTCATCCATAAGGCTGAACCATAGGTGCATTCCAAGCCATTTAGTTACTCATGTGAGTTACAGTATGAAGCAGTTGATTCCTTGTTAGGTTGAATGGCTAACACGAGTGTTTTTAGCTTTGATTTACACCTTGCAAATTGTATTATTTATAGCAGTTTTGCCCTGAAGTGGCTAGTTAACAGAGTTCAGCGAAAGTTAAAATGACTTGAGTCTAATATTAGATCATGCATGCTGTGCAGTGCTGGCTTTTGCTTTTGGACAGCTTGGTTCCATGCTTACAAACCAGACCACAAAGATGTGCAAGCCAGAATTCAGCCCCAGCTAAAGTAACCCACAAACATCTCATTAAATCATTCAACACACAGCACCAAAAGCTGAAAACATGGCTTGGCGCTTGCATTTTCCAGCTCCCTGCACAACTTTAGCTCTGAAACTGTTTTCCATGACAGAAGGTGATGACACACTGTGTCTTTGAAATCCAGGTTAAATAGATGCCCAAAAACATAAGAGCAGGAAGTGCTTGACTAGTCAAGTACAGCTCAGTAAGCTTTAAAATTTAGGGCCTCTTCTGCACTAATATCACCTCACTGACCCAACTCTAGAGTACAACCCCACAAACTGAAAGAAGACCAAGAAAGTTGGGTACTGGAATACTACAGAAATTCTTAAAATGGAGAAGTTTTATGCCAGCCTCATTGTTAAAGGTGATCTAGTCAGCCTTTCTGCTCAGCAGATCATTTTCCAGTTTGACCCCTTTTTACTGTAGCCTGCAGATCCATCTCAGCACAGAAGGCAACAAAAAATGTCTTTTGGGCATCAGACCCTTTTTCTGTGGATATTCAAAGTGGCATTTTTACTCCTGTAACACAGTAAGAATGAGAACAATGCCATTTTATCCTGAAGGGAATGGTGCTTCTTTGGCATATTTTGCATATTACCAAGCTACTGGGCATACATTCCCAGAAAGTTCTAATGTCAGAGCTACTACATCTAAAGGGCCACATTAAAGAGATCCAAAATCAGCCCAGTCTTTTTATATAAAGAGCAGTAAAAGCTCTCCAACTTAACCTAATAACTTACTGTTATAAAAACAGTTTTATGTAATGTGCAGAAGTCTAAGAAAAACTGTTTTAATGGTTATAGAAAAGGAGAGATTTGCAAATCTGTGAATATAAGTTAATGCTATGCATTTTTCAAGTAAAGGGGAAAAAAGAGTAAAATGTAAAATAATGGAGCCTCAGCTTCATTTTCATCAGGTTAGCTACCCTGAAAATGAAAAGGCTGTTCTACAGAGCTCTTTTCAAAAGTTGCATTAATTTAACTTTGGAAGTCAATTGTTAGGAATCAAGAGTGGTGCCTGCACTTTCTGTGACCAGCGGAAGGACACGAGAACAGATAATGACTGAACTGAGCTCTCGTGAATAATTCACCACATACACAACATTTTGACTACATTGCAGTCAGTGAGGTTTTGGTTATTGACTCAAATAAGGTCCAAATTTCAGCCACTTTTCTTTCTGATTTCACAGAGCTTCTTGCAACTTAGACATAGTAATGCACATGCACCTAGAAGTGTGGTTTGTTCAGCTTACTGCTGAAACTTGGAAAAAAAAAGACTCCTGAAGTCAGACATTAAATTAAAACAGAATAATAGATTCAGAAATAAACCCATGAAATAACAAAGTAAAAAAGGGATTGAAAACTAATAGGAATATGGCTTAAACCTGAATATGTGTGGTAAGTCACAGTGAATAGAAGGTGATTTTCTATGCCTAGACACTATAACACATGAAAATATAGAAATACTGCACATTGTTATCTTGTTTTTACTTCTGTGGAAAACAGCTTTAGTCTCCAGTGTTTTCCAAGTGTTGTTCCATCTCCAGAGCAATGGTATGCTTTCTGTGAGAAGACCCAAAATGTCCGGTTTTGTGGAGGAAATGGAGCTAGCACCTCATACAGTCTCCAAACACTGGAACTAATTTGGATTTCTCTCCTCATTCATACAGTCAGTCTTCTTTCCCCACTCTGCTACACCTGTTTTCCTTTTCTACTGAAGTCATACAATGAACTGATGACTGAAGATTTTCCTATTCACAATCCTTGCAATTTCTTTCCAAGTCTGGGCACAGCATGATAGCTGCATTTAACTTTATTTTGATTTTTGGGCCAAATTCAGAATAGTACCACCCTGTACAAGCCAATGAAGTCAGTGAAATTATACAAAGAGGAATTCAGTTTAGTATTACAAAGGTTTTGACTTATTTTTCCAGCCCACTATGAACACTAATTGCCTTGAAAGCTTTAATTTCATTTGTAGTATCTGGCAATTTTAACTCTCTTTTCCCTTATTTTGACTGCTTTGTGTCTCCACCCATTGTGCAGTGATGCTTCTCTTCCCAAATAATCTTCAGTGCTATTCAGTGCCTCCAACCTGTTGGACATCTACAGGTTCATTAATTTCCTTACCTTATGAGCTCACTTCACTTCCCAATATCCCAGTTATCTCCAGGCATCTCACTGCACTCCCACAGCTGGGAATTCTCCTGTAATTCCCTGTGCCCTGATTCTAAACCACCAGGGTATCCTTAAAGAACCCCCCTGACCCCTTTAGCTATCTTGAAAACCCAAGGTGTCTCCCCTATGCCAAGCAGTGATTTCTCAAATCCCAATATTTTCCTCCCATCTGCTCTAGTGACCAAAACAATTTGTGCTTGTCCATCCTGTTGAAGGCACTCAAGACTCTTAGCGGGAGAATCCCAGCAGGGTCAGGAGGCCCCGGTGTGCCTGGAGTTTCACATAGAAAATGTGACAGAGAGCTTCGCAAGAGGGAATGCTTTGCCCCAAAGGACATACAACACAGTCTCTAGATGGAGTGAGGAAAGAACCAAACCCAGCAGCAGTGAAAACACACAATGGCTGAGAAGAAAAAAAAATATGGGGAGGTGACATATCCCAGATGGTAATGACGGGGGCAGCCTTCTTTAGGCCAAGGTCCTCACTTCTCAGCCTTAACTTCAGGTTTCAATAAATAAGGTTTGCTTACACGTGACAAGAGAACAATCAAGACAAAACTCTCACAAGCCAAGCGCTTTAAGGCTGAATTTGTGCATGGATGGCAGCGAGCTGGGTCAGTGCCCCACACATTGCTCAGGAGTAAGGTAAGTGCCGAGGATGGGCTGAACACAGCACACACCACATCTGTTACTTGCCAAGGGATGGCTGCTGCATCTGTGGTTTTGCCACCGGTTCCTCAGAGCAAACACGTCCAGTACAATATTTCCCTGAGCAGCAGCTGCAAGGGAATCACTTAAAATTGCATAAAGCATTAATCTGAACTCTGAGACAAGTTTGGTACTGCACACTTGGATGTAAGCCAAAGTGTTCTATGTAGTGAAGGGAAAGGGGGAAGGGAAGAAGAGAAAGAAAGGAAAAAAGAAAAGACAGTCTTGTCAGTGGTTTTAAGCTGCCACTTTTTTTTTTTTTAAATGGAAAAATTGTTACAAATGGGTTCTCCAACATATGTTATTAATTTCATTGTACTGGCTTCTTGCCAGTTAAGCATCAGTCCTGGTTTCTTTGCTTTCAGTTTTAACTTGTAAAACTCATGAGATCATTAACGAAAATGGACACAAACTTCTTTTTCCTGCACACAAATGTTTTGGAGCAACTGAGTCTTCTGAATCCTTTTATTTAATAAAACTTCAGCCTCTTTTTTTTTTATATATTTTATTTAATAGGGAGATGTGCTCCTCAGCAAAATGTGGTGTTTCTACTATAAACAAAGCAACATGTGAAGGACTTCAAACACATTTACTGGTACTGGCAAGAGTAACAAAATCAGAAACTTTTAAAAATACCCATAAATGTGAAGCAATGTTTCATAAAGCTACACTGCTATTTATTTTGGTCAATATATAATACGTGCAAGAGACCAAAGCAATACTGAAAAATAACAATGAAAGAGACTGTGGTTTGATAAAAATATCTACATATGGAAATGTTGATTGAATGGTATTAATGTTTGATTTGGCTTGCAGAGAACTGCAAAATTCACTTGAAGAAAGAATGCCATTCCATGGATTTGTGTTTGAAGCAGCATCTCCCACATTATGACAACCACGCTGAATCCAGCACACACACTTGTTGTAGGTGTGGGCAGGGAACACGGGCTCATTTGAAGAAAAAACTGGTTTATTTTGCAAGTGGAAACTGGCACTTATTCACCCCCAAGCCATGGAAACAGAGACTTGTAGCAGACAGGAAAACAGTGGTCTTACTGGTCACCAAGGGTGCTGGTGCCGCTGTGCTGTTTGCACCCTGAACGCCTGCAGTTTCCACACCCTGCCCTCCTCCCAGCCAGCACGGGCTTTTTGTGAGGACCTCTGCAACCACTGCTCCCCGTACTCACCTCCAGGACTAAGCTGAAGGCTGTGCTTTGTGAGCTGGTATGTGAGAGGAGGAAAAAAGCTCTCTCAAAAACTTGATCCTGCTCTGCCTCCTGCTTCCTCTCTGCCATGTACACGAAGCAAATGTTGTTGGGTGGTGGGTGCTGCACAGGGCCTGGCAGAGGGAGTCAGCACCAATGTCCAGAACACTTTACACATTGTACATATTATTCACTATATCTGTAAAGAAACTGTCCTTCAGGGAAAGGGAAAATAAGTTTCACAACAGCAGGCATATTCTCCACATATTGTGATTCTGTAAGACAAAGTAAGTCCTAAATAAATAAGTTAATAACTACATCTTCCCGTGCAGCAGAGCTACCAATATGTACAAATAACAAGGCTGGAGAAAGACATGCTCTTGTTACTTCTATCCTTGTCCTTAATTCCCCTCCTTCTCTCCTGTTGTTTAGTACATGCTCCTATTACATCATGTCTAAAATTAGATTGCAGGATCAGGCTTTCTTGTGAAATATTTAGCACTACTTCCTTCAGACGAAACCAGGAATTCTACAGGAAAGGACTTTTTACACAATTTTTTATGTCTTAGCCCAGTCCTGCTGCTGCCAAATGAACAAATGTCTTTCCCTTGGCTTCAAAGAGTCTTGGGCTGGGCCATGCAGCCAGAGACCACAACATGGCATAGCCATTAGATAAAGGGAAATGTATGTCTGCTTGTATAAATAGCTGATCTGCCTGCTAGAGCAGATGAACTCATGCTCAGAGATTTTTTTTTCTAATTAAAAAATTATGATTCAAGGGGAACCAAAGCCCTTCTCCTATGACCGAGCAGCCCTGCAAATTATACTAGAAAGAGACACAAGAATACATCCTCCTCCTCTGAAGATGCAGGAGCCATGGCAGACAGATAAGGATGTGCAGATGAAATCCAATCTCCAGGGCTCTGTTACACACGGCTATGGAGGCATACGCACAAATGAATGCACAGTTTCCAAGGAAGTTGCTGGCATAAAGGTTTAGAAAGTTCAGTTTAGCCAGATAAAGGCTGTATATCACTACCTTAACTGCCTGTCTCTTCCAACAAACTGTTTTTCACAGCTTCTCTGTAGTTACATTAAGATGTCTTATTCAACGGAGAAGGAGGAATAAGAAATTAAAGCTGCTACTTCAAGGGTTTATGCAATTTAAGCTCAACTCCATGGTTTACTCAGAGAGTACGTTATCCTGTATATTAAGTACTTGTGCTCCATATATAATTTCAAATTTTGCCCTCCCCTCAGATGATTGTAAGAACAGATACTATAAACTGTAATGCTGCTGTAATAAATTCTTATTTTTGCATGGTCTGTTCAGTTCCCCATTGCTTTTCTTTCACCATCAGGAATATTGGTGGTCCTGAAGGTCCCTCCAAAAGAATATATGGCTTCTACATCCCCTCAGCTGATTAAGACAAGGACCGGCCATTTAACTGCTGCCCCTGAACCTATAAAAGGGGTGATGTTCTTTTCCTTTAGCTTGGATTCTCTCAAAATGCATCCATGAAGAGACAGGTGTTTAGGCAAGGTCCAAATTTATGTTAATTGGTCAAGATTTACCTGATGTAATTTTAGACTTATGAAAGTTGGCTGGTCGAGACTGTGCCTACATCAGCATTTTAGTTGCAGGCAGCAGCATGGTTTTGAAGTGAATCCTGTGGGCATGCAGTGCTGATGCTGGGAGCTGAGCACCAAAACTGCTTTGTTGTCCTTTTCTGCTACTCTTGCAAGAGGATACTTCAGTTTATTTTCTACTGCTGACACAGCCCAGCTCTTAAACAGCCATATCAAGCCTCCTTTATGGGCAGGAGAAAGAAATAAGAGGCAAATAATCTGTTTTTTCTGTGACAGGGATCTCAGGACAAGATGAATGGGAAGGACCACTAAGCAGCTTAGATGTACCCAGTGAGCTCTGGTGTCTTCAGTGAAGAGAGCCAACCTCTGCCCCATATGGGCAATTCTTCATACACAAAGCAACAGGTGAGGAACTAGCTCCAGACCATGTGGTGCACAGAAGGAGCTTTGGGGCAGCCCTCTGTGACAGGAGAGGACATGACCCTCAGGGGAATATGTGCTCAGCATCTCATCCTTGAATCCCATGTACAACTCTGGTACAAGCTTGGGGCAGGACTTGTTGAACTGAATGCAGCTAGGAACAAGAAAGTTGTTCCCAGTTTCTAGAATTATAAAGGATCTGCCAGTTCCTGATGTCTCCTGCCAACTTGACACTTGCAAGGAAGGACCATGCTATTGTCCCCAAGTTTGTTACAGCTCTTTACTTTCGATGTAAGAAAAGGAAAAACATCAAAGAAACAAGCATTTCATTGAATTAAGGGCATATAGAACATATTGGCACCAAGAGAACCTGTATATCATAGAAGCTGTATAGAACCTTCTCTATATGAACACCATCACAACATACAGAATAAATTTCTTTTTCTTTTAAAGTTAACTGCCATGTTTCAAATTGAGAGAAGTAGTTTTATAGTTTTGTTTATCCTCTGATTAGTTATGTTCTTTTTGAGAACTTCTGCTTTATCCATTTTCTGGAGCTTTAAGGACTCACTGTGGCAGTTGCCAAATATGTAAATGTTGCAGCAATTACATTTTCATTGCCCATGAAAAATGGACTTGTAAGATTTAGATGGCTGCAGTTCTTTGGTGCTGAAAGTAATTTTATAAAATCTGGGAAAAGATTTTTTGTTATCCTTTACTGTAGTAGAGGTTAATACACACTTGAAACATTAAAGTTTGATAGAAAAAGTTATGATGTATTTGATTGATTATTTTATCACAACATTCCTTTTTTGATCTCAAAGGAAGACTGAAGGCAACCAGAAACACACCAATGATTTTGTCGTATATCCAAGATTTATTAGATAATATATTTCACAAAGAAAATCTATTTGTCACATATGCTTGACTAATCTACTAAACAGGCATGACTTCAAAGGATACATAGGTGCAATAACACACTCACACAGAGCAAGTGGCAGGACTGGGATGTAACACTTTCAAATTTAAAGAAAGTGGCATAAACATATGCTACAGAAAGGAAAAATATTTACATGCGTGGCAAAAAGCAAAGTCAAATGAGTTTTTTATATGGGCTACACATAGCTACATAGTGGGTTTTGCTATAAATTTTTCAATAGATATGCTGCTCTTTCAAGATCAAAAGTTTCTGAGGAATGTGCTGATTTTAAAAACATTTTGTTTCCAAAGTGAATGACAAGATACATGTGCTTTTGAGTTTTGCCACAAAAAGTCAGTTTTGATTTTCACTTTATATATTGGAATATAGAGATTAATATCTGAAATGAAAGGAATTTGATCCAAGGAAATGTCAGTTTTTCGATTCATGGCAGTGAATGGGTGAAGAGCAACCCAGCTAGTTTCAAACTCCCCTGACACTTAGTCTCGTAGACGTTTTCATATTCTTCCTGCTCCTGCTGACATCCCTGGTTTATTTAGGTCTTCTGGAAAGCTTTTGTTGACATAGTGTGCTGTAAATGGCAGGCTCATTTTAATGCTTAAGGCCTGATGCTTTATCTGGCAAAAATACCCTGAATCATCTTGCCAGGGTTCTAAAACACAGCTTTGGATGGGAGCTTGATCAGATTAAAATAGTAATGTGCCTAACTACCCTAGCTCCTGTGCATTAAGTCCTTATTATCTCTATGCACTTTTATTTCACTGCTGGTTTATAGCAGAGTATTGTCCTGTACAGTTTTCTTTACCTACACATATAATGTGTGTTTATTGTTTGTGGCAAGAAAATAAATAAAACACCATCTTAGAATTAGAAAACTGAGATGTAATACATATAGACCAATCAAGGAAATCCTACAATATGGCAATGATTAACCACAGCAGCAGCAAAACAAAGATGTTCTTATGTATTGGAATTAAATCAAAACAACCAGCAAACACTTCCAACAATCTTTTTCATAGGTTAGTAACCAAAACTACTAAATATACCGTGTGTTAGATAGAGCTGATCGTCAACAACCAAGCAAATTTCATTTGCATGAAATCTGAAGTGATTTTATGTTGACTGCACAGCATACGTATGCACTCCTGAGGCCCTCTGGCAGGCCTACATCATTGGATTTGCCTGGAATGCTGTGGTTTTGCAGTCCAGATGTATATGCTGGTGATGGCTTGGGGTTTTGGTTTTTTGTTTCTTTTTTTTTAAATGAATGGGAGTCATGGAAAGCAAAATAAATACTGTGACTGCATGTAAAAACACGGGTGGGATATTCTAAATTAGGGTATGATCATTAAAATAAAAACAACATTTCTATGTCCAGTTCTTTAAATTATTACTTGAATATTTTTTTATCTGATAATACTTAACAATTAAATCCTTCATGGCTAATTACCATGAGATTTTGTTGAGAACAATTTGGTCTTGTTGAAAACAGCTCGGTCAGTTCTGCAGTGTTTTGAGTGTTAAAGAGACTCATCAACAGGATTGCTCACAAGTAACTACAGTGTAGAAAAAATAAAATAAAGTCCAGGATGAATGCATTATTCAGAATTTTATTTTCAACTCAATGTCACACTTGGTAGAACAGAAGAAGCTGAATGATAAATGGACCCTTGGGCCAGTGTGCCAAATGTTTTTACTTCAGAACATTTCAACCTTCAAAACTTTTCCATTTGTTCACACATGTAGGCACATCAGTAATTCTGACTTAGCTGAAGCCTTGGCTATGTGCAAACGCATAGATGTCATGGAAGGTTGTAAAAGTGTTTTCTGCTCCTACAACTCTTAAAACTGCTCTGCTTTCTGGTTGTGGTGAGCTCTGCCCTTGCAGATCAGAGATTTCCAAAGAATATTAGTCATGACAATTCCTGGCCTTGCCAGAGGCAGAAAGTTCTGGAAAATTCAAAATGCTTTCCAGCTCTGCTTGACACATATCAGGAGTGCAGGTAGCCACCATGGTTTTCACTGAGCTTCAGAATATCTTCAGGTTTGTTTGGCATGGCTCCAGATGGTGCAGATCCCAGCGAGGAGGAGAGCAGCAGTCCAAGGGAACAGCACAGCAACTCCACACCCGACCATGATATGGAGAGAAAATACACTGTACAGAGCTCTTTCCTTTAGCAACTTGAAAATCTCACTGTTTTTTCTTACTACCTGCATTGATTTTCAAAACCTTTTTGAGCTAAATGTCTATACTTGTCTTTCTATAAAATAAAAACTGAGCACTCCTGTGTTCTCAGGTACATTCCTCAAAATTTACAGTCTCTGTCCCTTGTGCCTCTGGAGTCCCTGCTGACACCACAGGCTGTCTCTCACACATGCTCTTCCCCTTTACATTGTTTTTTTCCTTGCTGACATCTGCCTCTGCTCTCTACTCTTCCCCACTGGGCAAAACTAAGAGCAGCAGAAGGTCTGGCTGGCTTGGAGAATGAGAAAGATGGAACCTTTCTGCAGCTTGATTCTTCTGGGGATCCTTCAGCTCCAAGTCCATGAGTGGTCCATAGGAGATGTACCACAGGTCACAGAAGGAAACTGCAATGGGACGAGAGTCCTTGTTGGGGACAGGTACTCATTCTTTCCTGCAGAAAAAGGACCTAGTTAAAGGAGTGAAAAGCTATCCCTGCTCGTAACACACTGTGGAATTTTCCATGAGTTTGATGCTGGGGTGCCAGCACTGCTAGGTGTATTCGTAATAAAGAAGTTTACCTTGCAAGGTAGTGTAAATTTACTGGTGTGACATAATCTGTCCCTCATCAGTATTTTGAATTCAATGCATTTAATTCTGGAGCTATTTAAATTGCAAAATCAGCGAGACAGTCCAGGCTGCCAGCTGTATGTGTTGTCAGCCACAGGGTTGTTGTTCAAAGGACCTTTAAATGAAAATTATATTTTTCATATAGGAGAATATATTGGGTAAATTGTTTACTTTTTTGTTTGTTTGCTTTTAGTTAAAATTACTAAAATATGTATGCAGTGTGTGTTCAAACCAAAAGCAACACAGGAAGTCTTCAGTAGGATCCATGGTCTTGAAGAACATATATTTGAGTCAGAAAATGTCATATGTGCAGCAAAGGAATAAATAAAGCCTCATATATACAGATACACATACACACATATGTTTCTTCCTAAGGAATGTATAGAACTGTAATGTAGCCAGAGGAGAACAATGAAAGTATGATGACAAATGTTTTTGAAGTCAAATGGTTTTTGCATCTTTCCAGTCTTGCCAACATTTTGCTCTTTTTAAGGTGTAGGACTCAGTTTTTATTTAGTGCTTCTGTCACTAGACTCCTATTCAGGAGATTGCTGGCATAATTGCCATCATTGCCATTATGTCATAGTTACTGGCATCTTTAGTTTTGGAGAAATCCAGTGAAGTTTGCAAATTTTTAGGTTGGCACCCCAGTGTGAGTAGTGGCAAATGGAGGCCATTTTCCATGGGAAAAAGTTATTTTCCCAGGATCTGGGTATCAGCTCAGAGGTGGTGTTTGGTACTGAAAGGGCATGCTTGGTGCTAATTGGTGGCAGCTTTAGTTTTGGATCAATCCAGTGAAGTTTGCAGATTTTTAGGTTGGAAACCCGCTGTTGCACTGAGTATCTTTGCTAATGAGTGACAAAGACATTAGTAAGTTTTGTTGCAATATGAAAATGCAGAGGGTCAGATACAACCAGAAAGTTTTGCAGCTAATTTTCAAAAATGCAATTCCCATCAGTCTGATTAAGTTATTCCATGAAATGAACAGCTTACCCCCTTTCTGACTATGCTATTTGTTGCTCACAAAGAGCTTTCGCAGTTGGTTTCTGAAGGCTGGAGCAATGACTACAAAAAAGTTCCTTTTATTTTGGTGCTTCTCTGCTCTCATGCAGCTGTTGCTTTAGCCTCCTGTGCAAATAGGTTTAAAAAATAGTCACTTCCTTACATATAGCTATTGGCAGCATCTGCAATGACAGGGTGGGCACATTACAGTAAATGGTGTTTAGAAAGAAATGTTTTGAAAACAAAGAAAGCCACATAGGAAAACACTGACAAAACCATACAAAGCCATACAAAAATGTGGCTTATCTGTTTTGACTATTTGCTTTCTTTATGTTTTTGGATGTTTTTACAGAACACATGTGGCCCTCACTTCCAGGCATACAGTATGTAATTTCAGGGTTATCCAAATGGAGAGAATGGTCTGAAAAACTGTGCATATAATTAGATATGGAATACTTTTAACAGCTGGAGGGATTTCACACTTACAGCCTAATTTACAAAACTTTAGGCTTGGCACTGTTTCAACACTAGCACTGGAAGTAATAATTTTCCTGGCATTTTTTTGGCTCCTGAAATTATTTATGTCTATACATATATCATTGTAAAATAACACATACAAAAAGAATATTTCTACCTGGTTAGTGATAAATGAGATACTTTAGAAGCAGTGTGAGAACGAAGTCAGAAAAAAGTAATCCCACAAAAGGCCCATACTTAAAAATTACAGTTTATTTCCTTGTTTATGAAAGGTCTTGTGGAAGTTTCCTGTGTCAATTAAAGTGTTTCAGACATTTTTTGTGATACTACAATGGAGTCAATTTATATGAGCTTTACAAAGAAAAAGTATCACATAGCCAACAAACCAAACACAGTAGCTAAGAAAGCAGATTTGTCAAGTAGGTGAGCCAGATATAATTTCTGAGGTGAGATCTAGTAGAAATGAGAAGAATAACAGCACAAGGAGCAGATGAGTATAGCTTTCATTTTTATTTCTTCTACTACCTTGTTTTAAGAGTAAAATAAAGGCTCCACAGGCTCTGAATACTTAAAGAAATCCAAAGGATTTTTACATAGAGGTACAAATGTCTGCTCTCTTTGCAGCCATGAAAGGGGGAGAATTTCACATCCTTCTCCTAAGGTTTGCAGAATAGGTTCATGGCTGCAGACTTCTAGGTTTTGGAGCTAGTCTCCTCTTGAAGGCTGTGAAACAGGTACTTGAGAGAAGGGACTTGTGTTATGATGTAGGTATGTGCACTTAGAATTAGTCTGCTGAAAGTCACTCTGTGCATGGAAAAACAGTGATTTTTTTTTCTCTCTTTGGTTTTTGTTTGTTTGGGTTTTTTGGTTTTTACTTAATTTCCCACCTGCCTTACACCTCTGGTAGCTCACACACTGGTTGCTATTTGGAGGAAGAAGGGCTCACTTCCTCCATCCTTTAGGATCTAGCTTTAAGCCTGTGGGACTCAGGCCTTCACCAAACGTGGCAATAACAGGCAAGGACTTGGTGAGTCACACACCTACCGAAAGGAACCAGCACTGCTGGTCACTGAATGTCACACCAAGTAACCATTCCATGCTGAAATCTGTCTTCACCAAGCCTAGGTGGGCTTTACACTGGCAGTGAGCAGCTGAGGTGACTGGTATCCCTTCAGCAGTGCTCCAGGATGCACATTGCCTGAAAATTTTTTATCCTTTAGGAGTTCTCCTTAAACTTTGACCTATGATGAAGTTTCACTAAGCTACTGCATCATGAATAAAAAATATCTTTCCTCCAAAGGCACAAACATATTTCTGTTCTTCCCTCCATTCTATTTCTCTGAAAATAACTTTAAAATTTTGCAAAACCGAATGCCATAATGACAAAAAAAAAACCAAAACCCAAACCGCCAAACTATTCCAGTACTCTCCTTTGTATTGACAAAACCTCTACTTCTACCATTAATCACCCTGAGACCCACCCTAAATTCCACTTAATTACAGCAACAAACGTGGGTTGTAAGCATTCAATAATACCTCAGCTAGACAGGAAGGAAGACATAAGGACAAATTCCTCAAGGATACATATGTTTAATATATAGCATTTATGTTACTAATAGCATCTTAACACTGTGGCATGGTTCAAAAAACCCCAAACAATCTGGGTAGTCTAAAGGGAGTTGCCTTTGAAAACATATTGATAGCAGAACAGTTTTATTACTGGAGAACAGCAACCATAAAAAAATCCATAATGGGTAAATTTGGTAAAATAGATACAGGAACAAGAATTTCATTTATTCATACCAACTCCAAAAATAAAGAAAAAAAAAAAAAAGGCATGTATTAGTGACTCCATGCCTGTCACATTTGGATGCTTGAAACATTCATGCATCTGATTAAAAATCCTCTAAGTCCACCGGTCTCTCCCCAGTCTCTTGATTGCATGTGTAAAATTAAACACACAGATAAATCTTTGCCACTTTGGGTTGCAAGTGGCTATACTTCCTGTTCCACCCTGTATCTTACAGTTTTAAGCTCTTTTCATGGGCCTTTCCAGACATCATCTTAAAATGACCCTTCTACCAAATCCAACAAGATTGAAAAGTAGTCTCCAAGGCCTTTAATCCTTCTATGCCACCAGAAGTTAGGGGTCCCCTCATCTGTGTTCCTCCTAGTATCTGCCAGCCCAGGTGTCCATCCCAATCATGCCTCTGGAGTGTTTGGAATGGAAAATGAGGCCACATAGTTTTCCCACTGCTCAGCATGGACAACCTTGTAAACCCTACTTGACTCTTTCTGTTTTATTTTAGCACCTGTGAGCAGGGAGGTGAAATACTCTTGATTCATGAGCCAGACAAAGGATGTCAGCTGACAATTGTCTCTGCTAAGGAGCCAGCATCCGGAGCTGATGAGATCAAATGCCCTGAGGAAGTATGGTTCTAGTATTAATAAACACCTGTCTGGTATTACTGTACCTACTGGACTTCTCCCAACAAGATAATTGATTACCTAAACCTGGTGAAACAACCTGCTAAGTCCTACCACTGTATGCATTGCAGGGCTAGACTGAATCCATTCTAAAACTTATGCTGGAGACCCTGCATTCTCCAGACGTGGGCTTTTGTGTCAAGGAAAACTGGCAGATCCTGTCCCTCTCTGCAGTCTGGATCCAGCAGGAAGTGCATCGTGGAGGCAAGGCTGCTGGGGCACAGCTGCTGTCCTGCTGGGGAGCAGGGGCATGAGGCCAGGGAGGTGCCTGGCACCAGGCGCTGGAAGGGCTTCTGCCATTTGCTCGCATCATAGTCTGAGCTGGCCAGAGTGCTAAAACACTGAACACACTCCAGTTCCTTGGGAAAATTCAGTGGGATTGCTTTAAACACATTATTTTTCAGGGTCAGGGCCTGACTCAGCTGTCCATTTGGTATAATGGGTGTAACTCCCTTGACCTGGCTGCAGTCCCTGTGCTAACCCAGTGCTTCCAAAACAGGATGCGCTCCTGCTTTTATCTAGCTCTGTGGACAAATCCCAATTCAGTTACATAAATAATACTGGCCCACTGGAAGCAATCCAGCCATTAAACCTCTTGATTCAGAGTTTAAGCCTGAGATCAGGATGAGGCCTAATGCATGTGGAGTAGAGATTATCCCACATCTGCCAACTGTGGTACGCTGGCATCTGCTGAGCACCTGTCAGGGATCATGGTCAGACCCAACCCACAGATCCAGTGCACCAATTCCTATACTCCCTCCTCTTGCTCAAGAGGAGGACATCATCAGATATGTATTTCTGAGATTGATTGGCCCCTAATTGTATGGCATGCACGGCAGCCCAGCTGAAGACAAAAGTAAGTGTGCCTGGCTCCTGCAGCCCACACGCAGGACTGGGGCAGCCAGAGGTGCAAAGCCTTGGTCCAGCTGTGCTGCACAGCCATGCATGTCTGTGTGAGGGTGTCTGCACAGAGTGTAAATAGGCTTTTGCCTTTGCCTGATGTTCAGTCATTATCTCTGAGAAACAACATGAATAGGCATCTGTAGGAGTTGAAACTAGCAAAGGATGTAGGTTAAGATCCAAGGAGAAAATTCCCATTTTTTTCACTAGATCTCAGACTTTATTCATTATATCTATTCTATGTGTCCCACTGAAATGAATGCCCTGTTAGCCTTTCCTCCTTCAGCTGCCCACAGGAGTAGTTCAGTAGCACCGTGGCAGGATATTTATTAACACAGAACCAGTGTCCTTCAACTCCCCATGCATGCTGAGCATTTTTGTTGCATACAATCTCCATACACATACAATCTCCTAGGCTTCTTTCTGCAGATTTAAGTCCACAAGAACCAGCTAGCTCCCCTTCATTTGTCATATAGTAGACTGAACTTATTGTAATAACATAGCTGTGATCTTCAGCAACTGCAATAGAATATTGTCTTGAGATCAATTTCCTTTTTCAATAAAGTCCTGATTTTGCCTCAGCATTTATGAAGTGGTGGGAGGCCGTTATCCGTTGAAATTATCTCTTTCATATACTATACCGTAAAAATATGGCCCTCTATATGCAGTGTTATAAAGGTATTTGTGTGACTGACTGACTTTAACCACCCAAGAAGAGTAATAAGTTCAGTAATCCTCTGGAAATGTGTAGCCTGGAGTGTGTTATTGCAGCTAGTATTCAGTGCACTCTCCAAAAACAAATCACAAAACCAATTAGATTTATGCATTTACAATCCTTGATTGATACAGCCTTGACATAAATCACAGAGTTAGAAAAACACACTGCAGGATTAGCAAACCACATTGTAGTAGTGTGGCTTGCAATGTCATTTTGCTGAGATATTTACGGCACCAACACAATCAATGTCAGTCTCAAGCAAGTTACTCTTGTTACAGGGTGATACAAATAGATGTGCACCTAAATTTCTCGTGTCTGCTAAACAAAAACAGCCAGGTTATAACTTGGAAAGATATCTCAGGACGGATTCTTGGACTGGTGTCTGAGATCGGCCAGCGCAGTGACCCCTAAAATTTCACTTGGAGAAAAAACTGTTACCAGGGTGCCTTAGGGGTATTTTGGTGCCACTAATGGAGAAATAGAGAAAAAATTCTCCTTAAAGAGTTTGCTTTCACAGAAATGGTGTCAGATGCAGAGGCCAGTGACAGTCCTATCAGACTCCACCATGTATAACCAGATTGGTTTGAAGTTTGGCCATGGTCCACATGGCTGTATGGTCTACTCAGCATCTGGGGCATTGCTCTTTAGGAAGCACTTCTGCACAGCACTGTGTTAGTTCTTCACTCTGCAGCTCCCATTGCCCACTCTCCAGTATCCTTATTGTATCCCTGCATCTCTAAGAGAGCAATCAGCAAGGGTGCAGATTGAAGGCCTTTCTGCACCCACAATTAAATATGTTGATGGCAAATTAGAGTGGGTAAATTTTTATTAAGGACATCATACCTAGAGAGCAAACATTAACAAAGATACTGAGTGATGCAGCAGATATCTTTCAAAATAATACTACTACTCGTATTATAGCATGTGTCAACCCAAGCAGCAGTGTTTCATATTAATCATCTAAGGTGGTGAAAGGATAGCAGGAAGGAGGGGAGCAGATGCACTGTGCACTGGTTTCATAGTGTTTGGCAATTACATTAGAACATTTTAATTCTCATGTTGATCAAAGAAATCAGAGAGCTCATGTTGACTGAGTCACCAATTGTCCAGTAGTCAGAAGACTTTTGTATCAGTGGGCTGCTACTTTCAATTTCATCTGTTTGACTAAAAGTTTGACAGGATGAAACAAAGTCATTGAAGGAAGAAATTATCAGAATAGAAATCACAAGCATCTGTTTGGAAGTTGGTAAGTTACCTGGGCGAATAAGCAGGATATTATGCAAATCCATTTGAAGCCGCATAATCTAGTTTATACTTAATCTTTAAAACTGTCCAGATGGTTTACAGTTCCCAACAAACAGGTCCTGTATTTAGGACAAGTCACAGCTTTTGACTCCTGGCTTTGAGAGCAAATAGAGAGATCTCTACATTGAGGGTGAATTAGACAGGGACTCTGTGAGATAAGAGATTGGCCCTGTTTCCATCGTTGTGGACTTCATCCAAAGAAGGAAAGATTATCACTACTAATCCAGCATGGGACTTTAAGATGGCCTGTCAGATGAAGAAATTGTGATCCAAACTCAAAATGCTAAAGGGAGATAATTAACATGGTCTGACTCTGACAGTGCCTGAGCAGGGGTTCTGTAGAAATAGCCTTTTCAAGCCTATGTGAAACTGTTCTTTCCTCACAATTTATGCTTTAGCAGCAGGAAACAAAAATTTGGAATTTGGCCTGTAGTTTGAGGCAAACAATGCACTTTTCTCCCTTTCTTTTGCTTCTGCCAGAGCAAAAAAACCTCAAGGAAGGAGAAGGATCTTAGCAGCAGTATTTATTACTGAGTCAAATCTTTTGGTATTTGTAAGCTTTGAGGCAGCCCCACAGACAGCATAAATAAACATAGCACCCTCAGAGTTGCATTTTACTCTTCTGCTGCTGATCCAGTTCAACAAGAATAGGAGAATAATTAAAATAGAAACTTCTGATTGTCAGGAATAGAAGAAAATTAGGGTTAAAAACCCCAGGCACATAGGAGTTGCTTTTGAAGTTTGTGTATTACAGAAGAAGCCTTGCAGGTCATAGCTGAGTAGTTGAGAAGCTGAAGCATGGGATCAATTGATCTATGATCGTACTTCAGGGAGTAGTTTACCAATGGGTTTATTTAGAAAACAAACTGACAGCTATTTTATATTTTACTCATTCCCCTGAATCTGTGTAGAACAGGGGAATAGCCCTCTCAGCTATTTTTACTCCTCTGGCTTTACTACCCTGATTAGGTAGCTGATGACTGTAACATGTCAGTGTAATAAAAAGTGAGCATTTCATTCT
The DNA here is from genome assembly GCF_027477595.1 of Haemorhous mexicanus. Taxonomy (NCBI): domain Eukaryota; kingdom Metazoa; phylum Chordata; class Aves; order Passeriformes; family Fringillidae; genus Haemorhous; species Haemorhous mexicanus. The sequence continues at coordinate 61,641,702 of NC_082343.1, forward strand.
TGCTGAAGAAGATATTCTTAATATGATTTGATAGTCTCAAAATTTTTGTGTCTGGACAACTTTATTGTGAGAAAATTGTCCAGCTTGTAATAGGTATGAGCAGCTGAACTGTGCATGAAGAAGATGCTCTGCACGATGCCTGAACACTAGCACGCTGCTAGTGGATATGCTCCATCTTCATTCTCCACACAGATGTGCCTGAGGATGTATTAAGAGAGCATTTCAGATCAGAATGAAATACAGCCATTTCCCATAATGTAACACAGTCAGAAAAATTCTCCAAAACAGATTTTATCTCCCTTTTATTATAGAGCCTTGGCCTGTCTGCTTTAGCCAGATTCCATTTGCAGAACATTTTTACCTAATTGACAGTCCCCAGAGTAATTTCTTCTGTCTCAGCAGTACCACCTCAGGAATTGCGAAGTAGTTTCCAAACTCTGTGGAGATTTAGGCTATGAGTCCCTCAGAAACACGGGCTCTGGCAGTTTTCCAAAGAGCTACAAGCACACCTTGTATCTGGCTGCACAACCAGTGCTTTTCATGGCTTGGGCCATGGCTGGATCTCATGATCAGGGACATGATGGCCCCTGAGCTGCCCCTGCATATGTGGCCTGACTGGGGTGTTTAGCATCCCATGGAGCAAAAGGGAATGGGAAAATTCTCCATGCTAAAGAAGGTGTGTGAAGCTAAGCAAGGATGCTGTGCAGGTTGTAATCACTGTGATATTCTTCAAAACCATTGCCCAAGAACTATGCTGGATATTGTGTGCACATACTGCCACAAAGTCCTGCTTTGTCCACTGTTACTATACAGAAATGTTTTCTCTGGAGCTTTGATGGGAAGTATTTCCCATTTTTCTCACTATCTTTGAATCAATCTGAGGTCTATGGTCAGATATATCTCAGACCAAGTTCATAAAGTTTACTTGGTTCTTTCAGAACTTGAAGAGATACTACTACTGTGCTCTCACAACAGGCATTTTGACAAATACCTTGCTATGTCTATAAAATAATGAGTTCCCATTTGCCTGTTCATGTAAAGGAAAGGTGCAGATGATAACATATTGCAATCAGTCCTCAGGGTTTGACTACCAATGGCTGAGGCTTGGGGTGGGAAAAAAGTAAATAAATTAAACAAGTGGTCCTGAGGACATAAACTTTCATTGAGGGGCACTGCAGTGACCAGATGTAGGCACTTCACTGCTAGAGGAAGAATAAATTTCAGATAGGCTTTTATTACATATGAGGCAAATGGCTTTGCTTTCTCTGTTTAACACAAATGCATAAAGCTTGCCTTTGAACCACAATGCTACCACTCTCTTGGCAGCAATATTAAAGAGGTCCCCTTTTTTTGCTGGATATTAATACCAGGCTGCACTCTGAAATGTGATTTTAAAAATAGAATGTTAATTGTTGCTGGGAAATTTTAATTGAGCCTGATTAAAGGAAGCAACAAAATATATTGACTTCTAAACCTCACTTCTTGTTTTAAGTGTGACCTGTAATGGACTCCCCAAAAATCATTACATAATCCCTCTAAGCATTCCAGTTTTTTCATTTGAAATTCATTAAATGTTTGTGTGTCTGATTTTTGGGGGGTTTTCTGAAAAGTTTTATAGTCACAGCTGCACTAGTTATGGATAGGTTTATAGTGCCTTGCCCATCAACTGGCCCACATGTCCAGTCTAGTTTGTTTGATACCCTACCTTTCACAAGCATTCAGCAGTTCTGGAGGTGTTCTTATAAAGCTGCCAGTAAATGTACCAGCTGGACTCATTTATGTACACGAGCAGCCTCATTCCGGCTGCCTTACAAAGAGCCAGTGGCAGTAAATCTGTGTTCAGTCCATATATGTACTTTAGAATATTTTTTTACACTTCTGAAAAGAAAATAATAAAGTATTTCTAAGCTTTCTAGTAAGTTATATGCAGTCTTCAGAAGAACTTGAATACTCTGTGGTGAAAAAGCAACCTTCAGAGAGTCCCTTTTTCTCTGCAGTAAATTCTTTATGCTGTGCAATTAAAGCTGTTAGAAAAGTCTGCTCTCTTAGAAGCACACTGATGGATGGCATTTTTGTAGAAATTCATGTGAACAAATTGCTCATTATTTCCTTTTGTGACTTTTGCAGGTGCAACATGAATAAAGGATTTTTTGAAGGCTACAAACACCTTCCTCACATTGCCCAGGGAGGTTTAGTGGTAAACAAGGCTGGTTTAAATAGTTCAGATGAGTGGCAGAATGAGAAGGAGCAGACAAGCCACCACGCAACTCAAATTTCAATAAAAGATAGTTCAGGTGAAAGAACTTCCAAATAAAGGAAGAAAAACACAAAGGAAATTATATCAAGAAGTGGGTTTTTTTCATCATCTTCAGATTTATACTGAGATAGTCTCAGCATAATGAGAGAGGATGTCAAGAAAGGGAACCCCTTCTCCTTGACAACACTGGATAATCTGCCAGCACCCTGCTCCTCAGAAAATGCTCTTCTCTCTCTTTTCCCATCATTTTTCTAGATCTACTCACAGCTCTCCTGTGCTGTGTGTGAATGTTTCAGTGCTGACATGCAAAGTTTTACTCATACTTACCAGTAGAGATTCTAGTCAACCATATCTGTGAGGCTTCTGGCTGTGAGGAAGTTTACCTGAGCACATGTAGTAAGAGCAAGGTCCCCATGATTTCTATTTCCTTAGGCTGACCAGAGCTTTTAGCCAGCCTTTGAGAGTTTTTAACAAAGTTAGTTTTTAAAATAATTCTCAGATAGCATGTCTGCTGAACAGAATTTATATCTTCAGGGCAACAGTGGACTTTCCAGCTATGTGTTTTATGATAAAATACAACATGTACGTCTCCTCTGCTGCCTTACACACTGCCCTCTGTACCTTTTCCTATGACATTAGTGAAATGGGTTCAAGGTTCAGAGTGGAACACAACTGTTACCTTATCAGGATAGCTATCATGGCTGTCTCTCTCCAGCCACAGTACTGTTGCAATAAAAAGATATTCATGCACATTATCAGTATCTGTACTTTACTGCAGTCATTGGAAGTTTTTCCTGTTGGGCAGTTAACCTTGTCTTCTTCCTCTCTAGCCTAGACCTGGTTTTAAAGGCTACCACCAACGAAAAATAAAATTATTACCACCTCTCTTTAGCAGTGGTACACTGAAAATTATAAGGAGCATTAAGTAATGGAACTCAGAATTTCCTAAAGCAACCCAATACTCATTTCTGTTTGGGGATGTATTTTTGATATTGTTAAGATATATTTTCTGCAAGCATCTTCCTTTTATTGTGGAAGCCCTTTCCAATGCTTCAAATTTCCCTGTATTTAAGAGTTGCAGGGAGCAGTAGAAATACAGTGCTGTCAACCCATAAAATCATATAATCTTTCCTAACCCCACAGCTTGTAAGTCATGGAAATTCATGCTCTAGGAAGCTTGAAGCCAAGTGACCTGAGGGCACGGAGGCAGCCAGCTATGCTGCTGGCAAGGTGGTTTGAGTCAGTGGCTAAGGCCAAGCATCTGCACTGATGTTTCTGCCTCATGGCTCCAGGCATCTGTTGCCTTCTGTTCAACCCTTGCATGTCCAGAGACAGAGATTTTCCCCCCAGCTTTTTGGAAAGCAAACCATGATTTTAATTTTTAAATAGCACTGGTCAGCCTGTATCAGTAAAAATTCTTTTTACCTGTTCCCTTCATGAAAAGGCAGGAGAGGTGACAGGAAGTTGTTTTCTGTTTCAATGTTTCATTTCCTCTCAGCAAGAGAAATTACTTGGCAACTGGTTTCATATTGTGAGAATTCACAGCCTCCACAGTTCAAAAACACTTCCAACATTACTCCTGACCTCTGGTTATTTACTACAGAGAATATCAATAGATTCTCATTCTGTCTAGTTGTTTTTAACATTAAACTCTTTTTATTTATCTTTGTGAGAAATTGAAAAGTCTTGGCCTAAGGTGTGGAGCTAGACGTTTCGTATCTTCTTACTTGTGCCATGTTGTTTGTGGACTAGATAGATTATTGTGGAGAAATGCAATATACACTTTATTTGTATGATATTAAGGGGGTAATGTCTAGACAGAGATTGGGCCTCTAGACTTGGGTCTACTACAAGGATTGAAAGAAAAGTGAAATCTCTTAGTAAAGCCTTCCTAGAAAACCACATAAGCACTAATGGCTTTATTTACAGCGCTAATATTTTAAGCATAAGATAATTGTGTCAGCCATTTAGAATAGCAAATGAGTCAGGACCTGATGCATGACTCCTACAAGCAAAGTCTTGTTGTGTTTTGGGGTGGGAGAGGTCTTCTTTTTAAAAAAACACCTATTAATCTGTTTATGTCATTATCAGAAAGGTCATCAACTATGCCAAGTACTGATATCTTACTCCTAGTTTAACTGCAAATTCTAAATGCTTCTGTGGTGTGCAGATTAGCTGCTGAAGAGCAGCCAGGAGTGGCAGGTGAACATGGCAGAGGATATTAGAAGTGACTGAATTTTGGAAATGGGATGGCTTTCTTAAAATAGACCAACAACATGAGTCATAAAGAGATTTCAGGGAAACTCTAACTCCTACTGTTAGATAGTGAAAGGCTATTCCCAAGGCTGAACCCAGAAGACAGCAAGGTTGTGAGTATTGAAAAAAATCAGTGGAATAGGCTGTCAGTGGGTTTACACCTTTTACATTGCTGTGCTTTATGGAAATACTTGTGGAGATACAGTAAAACATCCTATTGATTCACATGCCTCGCGTCTGGGAAAGCAAATCCTGAACAGCTAAAGAAACTACCCTCTATTTCAACAGTTTTGTTTTGTGTGGAAGTGTGGATATTGAAAAAACTGGTATTGAAGAACCTGAAAAATGCTTTAAGCACGTGCTTATATTTTGGAAATGTTCCTAGAGCATATCAAGAAGCTGCTTATCCAGAGGCCAGGTCTTACAAAAGGAAAAGTTAAAATACTTCCAAAAAACTAACATGAATAAAACGACTCCCCTAAAAGCCCAATATGAATAGGATGCAAGATGCAACTTTTCTCTAAGGTCAGCATGACCTTAGCTTAAATGTCAGTGCAGTAAAATTCATGGCTGACCTTTTCAAAAGGGGACATGGGTTTGGGGTATATTCAGAGCATTACCTTGGTACCCAAAGTTTAGCATAGCAGCATGCAGCATTCAAAATCAGCAACTGCATTTGGATCTTGTCTTTTATTCGTCATTCACAAAATTCATTGTCACATCAGGACTGCTAGATTGCAGTCCGTCATTGTAACTGACTTGTTAACATTTGTCTCTGTAATGGATCTAAGGTTTATCAGTGTGACATAACCTGGAAAACATCTTAAATTTTTTTGCCTCTTGGCAAGAAAATGCTCCCATTCTGGGATGAAAAGTTAACACAAAAGAAACCAGTCAAGGATCATAACATTTGCTAATCTGAAGTGAGAGATTAGTGTTGAACTCTGGAGAAGTTCTTAAAAATGCAGGGTTTTACTCCATTTTCAGAACAACATCTGCATCTGCTGAGGTATGGAGAGATGGAGAGGCTCAGCACTGATTTTCTAGTCTCCCTTACAAAACATAGGTAGTACTGTCATGTTTGGCAGCCTAAAGATTTAAAGTTTTGTATGTCACTACTACTTTTCCACTGTCACTTTGTTAATATGAGAGTACAAGAAAGCAAGAGAGGGCTCATTAATTATTTCATATACTTTTTAATAAGAAAAGGCTTTGATTTTAACTTTTTATTTACAAATGTAAAGCTAACTGTACAGAAAAGGGTTCCTTCTCTCCCTGCTGAGCAAGGGAGCAGTGAAATACATTGAGCCAGCTCTCTGTCATACTCATTATGACTGGGACTAGCCAGGTATTGAGCCCAGTGGTTAGCAAACTGGGATGAGATCAGTCCATGAGTGCTTGCTCATATGCTACTCTTCAGCTTTGTTGTCCAAAATATAGACCAGACTTTTCTGATGCAGAGGGTTACAATTCAAATGCACTCCTGGCATGCAACATTCTCCCCAGTGCTCTGCTCTTTGTGAAAGATGGGCTGTCTGGGCTCAGCATTGCAAATTACACTCTCATCTGCAGCCTTGCATTTTTAATGCCTAAATTAGGCTCTGAGACAAAGACATTGTCACACAATTGCCCATCACTGGATCTAGGTCTTGGGTACTCCTAAATAGGAACTGCAAGGACAGACTGGAAAGTAAATGCAATATTTGTGGCTTGTCAGCCTTACCCCAAATCAGCTCTCACAGTACAAGCACCGAGGTGAATAGATTTACATATCACAAGCCAAAAAAAACCCTACCCAGAACAGTTCTTTGCCTTAGAAACACAGGTACAGAGGTAAGTAAGAAAGAACAACCAGTATTGCTACTGAAACTTCAGCCCAGGACCAGTGGGAACTTCCTGAAAATGCAACTTCTCGATTGGCTTAAAATGATCAAAGTGTGTTTTGCTGCTGGAAAGGGTGTTACTGCTATTTTGACTGCCTCTGCCCACATTCTTCCATAGCTTCCATGCAAGTCTTTCCTCAAGTTTTGCCATGTGAGACTGCACTGAGTTTTAATATCTCTAATTCTGCATCATGTCTTTGAAGATTCATAAATAAGATATTTAATAAAAATTGCTGATGTTAATGTTTCATCCCATGAATTACTGTCTTCCACCTAATCTTCAGGAGGCTAATGCACTGAAGAATATTAACTAGTAAGAAAAACAAAAAGTACCAGCTACAGTTTAATATTCAACTCAGCATAAGGTAAAGTTTTTATTCACTGTAAAGAAAATGCTCTCTATTGTCTGGGTTCCAGCTTGAACACATAAATTTCTACATGCTGAAAATCATATATTTAGGTCAGAAGGGACCTCTGCTAATCTGGTCTAACTACCTTCTAAAAGAAGAACTGTGTCCTGCTCAGGGTTGTGTCCAGCTCTGTTCTGAGTATTTCCAAAAACAGTCTCCACAGCCTCTCTGGGCACCTGTCCCAGTGCCTGGGCACCCTCATGGTGATATTTACTCTTGCTTTCATCTAATATCCCTTGCTGCAGCTTGTGCCCATTTCCTCTTAACCTTGCAGTGGTGCTCTTCTGAGAACAGCCTGGATCCATCTCTGCCCTTTGGGTAACTCCAGGCAGCATTTAGAGACCTGAGCCTTCTCCAGGCTAGACTGCCTCAGGTCCTCATCCTCTCCTCACACATTCTGTGCCACAATTAACTGATCACACATGTGATCTGCTGCAAACAAATGAAAAAATACCAGATGGTTTGTTTCTAGCTCTTGAATGACAGTTGACATGGAAGTAGAAAAATGCTTTGGATGCAGGCTGAGCGCTGCCAGACAGAGGCACATGTGATAGCTCAAAGGGCTGGTGTGTTTCAGAATATGTTACCCCAGCTCTCTTGTCTTCTGCTGTCTTCACATGATGCCTGTGCCCTGTGCCCTTTGCTGCTGCCACCCCTCTCCACAGCAGCTCACAATGGCAGGAACAGATCTGTGCATGTGCTCATGTAAGAAGCATTTTTTGAGAAATCTGGTGCGCATTGTGACAGATACCAATGTGAATTTGGGCAGAATGAGATGGAATAGCCAAAAAACTGCTGGAAGTCTAAAGGTTTGCTGAGAACAATCAGTGATCTGGTCCCCTGTCTACAACATCATTTAACCCCACTGGAACATTCAATATTATAGAACTAGAAAATCCTGAACATCCTCCTAAGTGTTTTGCCTTTGACCTGTTGGTGAGTCTGATTTGATTAATTTTCAAATAAGGCCAGGTCTGCCTTCTATGAGGAGCTAATATGATAACTAAACCTGTTTTCAGCACAAGGGTGCAAATATCTTTTTCATTGTTCCTTCCAAGGGCTCCACACTGTAAAAGAGGCATTCAACGTCAGCGTTCCAGGGGGTTCACTGGTAATGATCATGGCTGTGGATAAAAGACTTGTTGGCAACTGATACTCTGTCACCCACTGTGTCATATCCAATATCTTACATTAAGGAGGCTTTAGGGGAAATAATAATAATTTTGAGGGGAAAAAAATTAATAGAAGTGGAGGTTTGGCAAAAATAAATGTTTTATCAGGAATAGCCCTTGCCAAGCATAACATTTTCTCAGGAGCCAGTCTTGGCAAAATGAATGTTTTATCAGGAGCAGAGGTTTGGAAAAAGTAACATTTTATCAGAATTGGAGCCTTAACAGAAAATGCCTTTTTATCAGACATGAGGACCACGGCAATTTAAGGAGAAAAGCTTGCTGAAACTGGAGTTTTATCAGGAGTTTTGCTTGAGGAAAATAGTGTTGCATGAAGGGTAGGAACTTTCCAGAAATAATGTTTCTTTGGGGGAACAGGATGGATGAAAATAACATTTTATCAAAAAGAAGGGGGGAGGTATGGATTTAGTGAAAGTGGTGTGCTAACAGCTTCTACCTTCCAATGGGAAGCTTTGCTCCTGCAAAAACATTATTTGCACACTGAGCACTTGCCCTAGCTAAAATGCTGGTTTTGACAAGCTGTGTGTCTGCTAAAATGTTATTTTTGGCAAGCTCACCTCTCAAAAAGATGTTTTAGAAATATCTCTTCTGAGAGATGTGCAAATTGACTATAATACCTGCTGCAGAGCCAGGTACCTCTGTGAGCCAGATTTTCATCTGTTTATTAGTTCTCCGTGGTCTCCCTTCTGCCTTTTGCTTTATGGTGATGATGTTGATGCACAGCACTTTGGATCCTGAAACACCACTCTGCTTCCAAATGTAGGTCTCCTTCATCATTTTGTTTCCCCCAGCTGCTCACTGACTCAGAGTGGCTGACTCTTCTCCAAGTGTGTGGTATGCATCTTTTCCCACTGGGTCTCTCTCCCCACACCTGGAAGGCTGCTTATGCCTGGTTTCTGACTCCTCTCATCAGCATTTGACACCACTGGGGCTGAGATGTTCCTGAATACAATGAAGGACCCAGTGGCAAAAGCCACATGGGAAGGTCTTCATTGTCTCTTTTCCAGATTTAAGAGGATGGTCACAAGAGGCTGAATATTTTTAAAGTGCACTCTCACAAAAAGGGGCATGAGAGAGGAAGAAAGGGACAGGTTGAGTAACTTAGAACAGGTCCATATGTCAAAATATCTCAGTCATGACATATAGTACATTCATCTGCTTCCCTGTGGAATTTTTGGCAAGTACCCAAGTCAGGAGTGCCCCATACACGTTATTTGTGGGTAACACCCCCATGAAGGAACTGGAGAACTGGAGGACTACAGCCTCTTAACAATCTGTTGTTTGAATCTAAAAGATGAGATGGAGAACATCAATCACTATGACTGGATGGACGGGATTCTCTGTGGACATTGCCAGAATTTGTAGGGCACCATGAGAATCACTCACTGTTTATTTACAATGTTACTGAGCACCAGTGGGAAGTCATAAGAAAGGCTGACTCAATAGCTATTTTTAAGAAAGGTGACAGGTGAGAGCTGGTTATCACAGGCCACTCTTGCCCATCCTTCCAGGTATTGTAAGACACTTCCAACAGGAAAAAATTGCTGACTTTTTTGAGAAGGGAACTGATTTCAACTCGACCTCTTCTTTTAATGCTGTAAGAGAAACCAGGCTGTAAGAGAAACCATCCTGTAAGGAACTGGTGAAAGAAAACAAACAGGCATATGTGATGAAGTATCCTAAGTGCTACACTTAAAACAGGATATGGAGCATGGAAAGCACATGAACAAAACCCATAGATCTGACCAAGAGGACTGTATTTTTCTTACCGTCATAGGGAATAATGTCCTCCAACATTTTCTCAGGGCACATTGGCCTTTAATCCAGGTCCCACTGAAGCATTTCCTCATACAAATATTGTAAATTAATGTTATTGCATCGTAGTGGCTGTGATTCGTTGCAGCTGAGGTCCCTGTTCTATGAGAGACATTATTTGTACTATGTTCCCCTAATCATTGAGTTACTGATTATTTGTCACTCTATCTCCTAGTAAAGTGTTCTGCTGGTTTATACTTTGAACTCTTCATGTGAGAGAGTTGGGATTGCCTCGTAATGGCAAGAGACTCAGGTAAAATCTGACAGATCTCTGTAGCTGGATCTAGCTCTAGACTTTTAAAAGAAACCCTAGATATTTGAATCCATCTTTTGTGACTTCCAACAAATGGCAGATAGATTATCCACAAGGCAGGGTAAAGTGGGTAATATCTCCTCTTGGTACTACATATCAGGACAGCCTGGTGAGTTGATGGGTTATTGGCCGACTAGGATGGGTTTGGGAAAACTGCCTCTGTAGTTTTCACTGGCTACTGCATTTCACTTCAGGTTTAAATGAATCTCACAAGCCAAAGAAATTCTTACCTGAATCGATTGACTAAATTTTGTTTTCAGCTTGAAACTCTAGGAAACCACTTTCATGAAAATCTATTTGTATATGGCTTCAACCAGAAGGAGTAAATGCTTTCCAGTTCATTGGACATTTTGCCCAGGTGACGTTAACCCAGATTTACAGCTGTGACATTTCTGCATGCCTGACCCTGCTGGAAAGATTGCCTTGGCTCTCCAGGTCACCTCATTCATGGCCTACAAATCCTACTGTAGTACAGCATTCCCATGAGGGCTCTCCTGCAGAGCTGCCATGCTCTCTGCTTGCATTATACAGGTATAAGGTGGCTCTGAAGTAAAGTGCCCTGACAATTTCAGTTTCAGCTCACTCCAGGCTGGAGTATCTCTAGAGTGCACACTGCTCCCCTCCTTGGCTCTGCTCACAGCCGCGCTTACTCTGCACTGCCCTTAAACAGGCAAGAGAGCAACAGGTGCAGCATCCAGAGGGCATCTGTCCTGGATATTTTCTGCTGGGTTTTTTGGTTATTATAAAATACTTATTAATAACATTGAGCTGTTGTTGTTTCCTTTTAATTTGATTTCCAGAAGATGATTTGCAAGATGGTGAGTTTGATCTAGCCTTGTGAATGTATTGGTAGGGGCGAGGACTATTTGTTTCAGCTTACACAAAAACTTTGCTTGAGCAGAACCAAACTTGGACTGCTTAACCAAAAAAAAAAAAAAAAAAAAAAAAAAAAAGAAAAAAAATTAATAGCATAAACCCAATCCCAGTGCCAAGTGGTTTCTGTCTGAAATTGTTCGCAGGGCTTCTTCCTTGTGTAGAATCTCCTTGTGTATCCCCAGCTGCACTCCTATCATAGTCTTCCAGGACACACTGTGACAGAAGAACCCACAAGACCACCTCCCCATCAGAAATGACTCTCAGGCCAATGCCATGTGTTTAATATAGTAAGCTATGTCATTGACCCCAGGAGACAAGGGCTTGGCTCCTGGCTTTTAAAATTACCATTACCAATGATCTCTGTCTAAATAGCTGCTGCATTTACAGCTAGGCAGAATATTTTAACAGCCCTGGAACAACTGAAGGGAAAACTCCTAGAAGCATTTAAAGAAAAACTGTGATTTTTATTTTTGAGAACTGCAACAGATAAAATTTCAGCCTCCCCCTCAAACCTTGTATTTCCCAAACTCTTTGCGTAATAGCCCTCAATGCAAACATCATCTTCAGTTCCCTTCCCTCAGGCCTTTTCTGCCTTCCCTAAGAAAACCTCAACACAAGGAACATTCATGCCTTGTTTTCACTACCAACGTTTCTATCTCTGAAAGCAATTGCAGCGATACATTTAAACAGCTGATAGAGATCTTAGAGTACAGTCTATAGCTTCAGAAATCTTATTTTTCCCTCTTTTGTAAGTGCTACTTTATTTCTGGGGGTTTGGTGTGGCTTTTTGTTTTGTTTGGTTGTTATTGTTTTGGTGGTTGGGAGCATTGTGTTTTGTTGATCGTAGTTTGGTTTAGAGATTTTTTTTTTGTTGTTTTGTTTGGATTTTTATAAGGAGCTTTAATAAGGAGTCAGGAAACTCCTTCAAGAAGTGGCCTACCATTCTTTGAGAAAGTTTAAGCAGTTTTCAGGTCTAGGATGTGCCAAACTTGACTGTTGCACAGTATTTCTGTGATAACCATAGCATGCTGTTTAGTAGAAAACATAGATCTGAGCAATACTTAATAAGTACATTTTTGGTGTGTAAAGCTGAGCTCATGGACTGGGTGGTGTTTTCCCTCGAGCCCACTGCATGCAGCAGGGTTTGGTGCTCCTACTCCACAGTCCCTCCTCTCCATCCGGAGTGGCAGCCTTGCTGCACTGGGTGCAGAAAGGATGGCATTTTCCTCTGCTCCTTTGGATTTGCCTGTCTTTGGGGCTTTAAGTGAGACCATTAGAGTTATTGAACTTAGCATTTGGCAGTTTATATATGATAAAGGGGTTATTACACAGTGATCCCTGTATGTTTAGGTCAGCTGTGGCAATCAATCAATGGACACTTTGCCTTTGACAGCACATGTTTCCTTAAAAAAATTCTCTGGCAGAGCCCTGTTAGCTAGTAATGACAGCGTAACCTCTGTCAAGTAATATACTTGATAAATTTTGCATGTGCTGTTGACTGACAGAAGCTCTGGCTTCCTGTCTGACCAGCATACACAGGCTTCAAAGAGCACAGAAACTTCTTTCTTCTCCCCAAAAGGAGCGCCTAAAATCCATGTGGGTAGAGTCAGACCTTCCTCTGAGTGGGGAATAAAACAATGCTGCACAAGGGAGAGATGCTTTCATGCCTTTACAAAGCAAAACTTGCTCTTTCCCCTTTCCTTGCCTTTCCCTGTCATTCACAATTATCCGAGACTTGCCGGCTTCGCACACTTGGCCGTGCACAGCACCCTCCTGAGTGAGTGGTCCAGGCTGAAGGGATAAGTCTCTCCAGCCTCTATCTCTGGGATCTGGCTGCTCGGCTGCCCTTTGTTTAGTCTGGGTGGAGGCAGTAATTGTCTGCAGCTGCGGCTGCAGCTCCTGCTTCCTCGCCTGCCTGGGATAGCGCCGGAGGTACAGCTGCAATGGGTCCACGGAGGCACCCCGGGCTTTCTTAGCTCGCTGGAGCTCACCAGGATGTTGGTAGAGTCCAGCAGTGGCAGCGCCAGCCTGAGGGGCTGGGGCTGCCACTGGCAAGCCCAGCTTGCTGCTGCTGGCAATGCAGGTTCCCTGGGTGTGCGTGGCTGCGGGGAAGGCTCCTTCACCACACAGACCTCCATCAACATCTCTCCTATTGCTGGGTAAAGAGGTCTGCTGGGGTCTCACCTGACAATGCCCTGACCATTGCACGGGAGGCACAAGGGGATTTCTAACCAGCCACTTCTCTGGTGTCTTCTCACCATTATGTCCAGGCCACAGAGCACAACCTTTCACCTGCTCCTTCAATACCAGTTTACATTTCACCATAGATACCAATGGCAGCTTTTAGTGGGTTATGAAAAATTAAATTTACTCCTGAGCATGCAGAACTCACATGAAACTGTCTTAAACCCATTTGCTACATCTGTTTGCTTTGGACAGAAGAGGTTTTCATCATTTACTTCCACAGGAGCACAATCTGATTACATGGGATTAAGACTGACATCCTAATTTCAAAAGCATCCATACATAAAGACCATCAAGCTGTGTGATCCCAGCTCCTGCACTTGGCTGTGTAAGGCAGACTCATGAGGGAGGAACTCACAGCAGCACCCCACTGTCACTTACCATATGGACTAATTGGAGTGTAATTTAAAGGGTTTCCAATGCTCCCTTGTCAACGTGTGTTCTTTAGGGTATACCAATCAAAACAACCCTGTATATGGAAAATGCTATTTAAAATCAAAATGTAGGCTGCAATAATAATGGCACAGTTTCTCCAAAATTGCAACATCACTCAGTGAAAGCTGGCAGGAATAAGAAAATATAAACCTAGACCCCAACTGCATGTGTACTTGTGTTCAAACCATTGTGTTTAGAAAATGCATTTCAGAAAAACATTGCATTTAGATTAGCATTTTTTGCCTTTAAAATACTTTTCTAGTTTCCATGTAGATATCTACTAATAGCAGTAGGGATTCCTGTGGGACTTCCAAAGCCAAATGTACACTGAAACAGAGTCTGAAAGACTGTCTGAACATGAATACAGAAATTTTCTATGTCTGTATTTTCAATTTGTTATGAACATACTTTAGACTTTCAAGCAAAATGAAAATGATGACACAGGTGGTTAAATAATACTCATCATCTATCTGTCAGTCATTAGGTAAATGTCCACTACAGAACTTATGGTATAATAAATCATTAAAATACATTTCTGCTTTCTTTCTCTCCAACCTAGACTTGGAAATCATATGAGAGATGTTGCATGGACAGATTTTAATTATGAACAGAAAAGAATATCTTCACAATTAATCAGCATAATGACAAGCACTAAACATTGGAAATGTAAACAATATAGCAATTCAAACCAGCCTTAACACTTCTGAGACAAAGAAGATTTAAAGATGAATATTTCTTCTGGTGGGATACAGAAGTCATGATGAGATCATTTCATATGGTGAAATATGTGGTTGCACAGAAATAGTGCTTCATTTATTCACAATGGGAAACATAATTTTCAGTTAAAAAATTTAAAAATTATCATTTAAAAATATGTTTGAGGACTACATTCATAATCAGTATAGAAGCAATTTCTGATGCAGCCAGATCTGCTGAAAAGACCCATTTCAATCATTTTCCTGCTATGTAAAGAGTGAGTTCAGTGTGTACATATGAGGATTAATTAGCTATATTCCAGCTAACTATTCATTCTGTGGAGCTTGAAATAGGGAGGAAGGATTGTTGTAGGTGGACTTAAACTTTCCCTTAATATACAAGGTTGGGGACAAAATTCTGGATTTTTTCTAAAAAGAGTTTGAGCAGAATGAATATTTTGTCCCCTATAATTAGAAGTTCACTGTTGAGTACACTATTCTCTCTCCTACTGCATTTAAAATCTTATAAAAGAAATTCAATTCACTACAAAAATAGTCTTAAGTAACATCTTGAGAGAACTATATGCTGTTCTTCCCCATCTTCCATCTGAAAATATGGTTGGAATATAGATTTAAGCAGGACGAAGGATTAAACAAACAAAAAAATAATGAAAAGTGGAAATATACACACTCTGAAAAAGCAGGGTCAATTATATTTTGTGTTGTATAAACTTCACCCAGTCTACGTGGGTTTTAACATACTTCTTTGACTTTAAATAAGAAAACATCTTAAAGCACAGCCCATGGGAAACCCAAGCTTGATTAGTTTTACCTTTTAGTACAGCCTGCAGAGTGTAAAACACAGCACATCAGAATTGAATTTGTCATCTCCAGACCGCACAAGAATTTTAGGAACTAAATGGTTAGGAAGCATCCTGGTACTTCTCTTTGCTTTAATCATAGTAGAAGTTTCAATTTAAACATTCAGGAAATCTCCCTTATTTAAAGCAATCAACTCGTTGCTAACAGGGTCTGGCTTTACTGTGTTTAATTTTTTGGCATCATGCAAAATTTGATTGGTTACAGCCAATGCGTGAACAGGTCCTCTCCCTCCCCCTTCTCCCTGGGAAATGTAAAATATCCCCAGGTCTTTGCTGCATCATGATCAGCCCTGCACATCCTAGGATCTGCTCAAACCAGTGAGCTATTAGTGCAAAACCTCAATGAAAAATGCAGATAATAACTAATACAGCCGAGGCAAACTTTGTTGTCTAATAGCTCTCCTTTATCTTTCAGCTGCAAAAACTTAGAATCCAGTTTTTTGCCTATTCACATAATTTTCTTGATTGTTGAGTGTGCCTCTTCTCATCTGTTTAGCTGTATATCCACAACACTTTTCCAAGATTGCAGACTACTCTGGATGAAAGAAGAAAGCAGTCACCTTCCCTTCTTTGATCTGTGGTGTTGGTATCCACAGAAATTAGGTTGCATGCTCAGAGAAAGAGCCTTTGGCTTTCAGGTCTAACATTTTAAGATAAGCACCAACAATGGACCATGAAATAAGGTGTAACTCCAGCTAAAGGCAATTGGTTGGTTGGACCATAAGTAGAATTTAATATGCCACTTCCAGGCATATATCGTCTGGTAAAGTGTCTACAGTCAAGTCTCACATGGAAACCACAGAATTTTAGAAATCCAGAGAGGTGATCCCTTTGACCAGTCTCCTCCAACTCTGAATTTCTCTTACAAGATCCAGGTCTGTGGATGTGAGTTCATCAGAGCTTGGGTGAGTTCATGCCAGAAGAGCTCACATTAAGGGTCAGGGAAGGATGCCCTAAACCAGACAGGTTTGGAGAACACCAAGCAGTAAAACAAGTTTGGGCTATCCTCTGGGCATGTTTTGCCACAGGATATGGCCAAAGGTAGTGCTACAACACACAGCTATTTCCAAAGGTGCAAAATCAGGCTGCCCATTAACTTTTGTGGACAAATGTTTGGAGCAGCAAATTCAATGTTACACACAGGAAACCACTGAGCTTCAGGCAACAAAACTATGGCAATTTCATCTATCCTCTTTCCTTCATGACACTTTTTTTTTAAACAAAAATAAGCATTTTTACTTTTTTTTTTTTTAAGCCATCCTCTGTTGATTCCCATGGAGAGACAGACAGTGGTAAACAGATAGTGCTGCTGCTCACAGTGACCACATTATGCTTCTGTGACACCTCTTCCTTGCTGAGTCTTACTCGTGGCAGCAGCTAGGTTCAGGCAACTTTTTCTTGTTTTTGGGGAAGGGAGGGATAATTAAACAGTTTTCTTTTGTATCAAAATGTTTGGGGTTTTTTTTCCCCACTTCTTTTGTTATGTTTTAATCTGACTTTCCTGATGCTGTCTGGGTAGTTGGAAAGATAGTCTCACAAGGTAGGAAAGATGCTGGAGAAGAGAATACCTTAGAAATATGCTAGTTTTCTGAAGAATACTGTTTCAATTTTATACAATTAACACTAATTAAAAGTGGTGCTTAAATGCTTGAGTACTTAGTGTTTGCTGGTAAGGATTTCACCGGGTGATTTGCCAATAAAAAATGCAACTGTTTCCAGATTCATACACAGTTTCTAGTACTTGCCAAGTCTAGAAAACTGCAACTTGTTTAATTCCCATTTGTGAGCATACTTACATCAGAAAGCTTAATGAGTAATAATCTTGAAATACCCATCAGAAATAAATTTCTCCATCTTCCTCAATATGTATGCATGCTTTAGAGTTTAAATTTGCTCCAATAAGTTGTTGCAGTTCCCATATACTTCCAATATAGATTTTTTAATAATGTATTTTTTTATATTTTTCCTCAACTTCATCCAGACTTCTAGATCCAAATAAAAAACCTAGAATCAGAAACAGGGAAGCTATTTGCCTAACTCTTTGAAATACTTAAACTTACATGTTTATCTCTGAAAGCTGTGAAAACTTTCTTCTACAGGTAGTAAAACTATCACCTTTTAGTTGTACTGGGATTGTTACAAATGCTGCAACGTATAAATGAATCAGCATAATTAAAGTCAGCATAATATATTACCTGTAACATGATAAATATTGTTGATTTATGCAAATGGCCAGATTGTAGACCCTGTATCAGGAAAAGCTTTCATATTTACTACTTAGGTTTATTTCTTCAGAGCCACTATCCCAGTCTAAAACTGAACCCTCCTTGACACTGCTCTAAACAGGGAATCTGTGCTTATCTGATCACAACTAAAAAGCTGATGTGAAATAGCCGGAACAGCCCTTAGGCTTTTACTGAGGAGTTGGTATTTCCTGGTGTGAATCTGTGCTGCATTTCTCACCTTGCAGCCATTCTCTTGCCTGCAACTGAAGTCTACCAAAATGGAAGCAGTATTTTATACCCTATTCTGGAGTGGAGATTAACCTCAATAAAAGGCCCTGCTATATGACTCTGCAGAGCAGTGTTATATAAAAAATACAAAAATCAAGAACAACATGAATTTAGGTTCCTGTTTGCAAGAGGCTTAGCCTCATATTCTGCTTTCAACAATTTGGTAGCTTGCTATTCTGGATCAGCAGGTTTCAGCTTTATCTCATATACACTGTTTTGTAAAATTGAGGGGTGTGAATCTGATAGAAAAAACCTCAAATCTAAGCAGAGATTATAGACAGGATATGCATAGTATGAGGAATTAAACCTGTATGGAATGAAGATTTGCAGTGTGGTGTTTCCACAAAGAAATACATCCATGTTAACTAACTTGAGCTTTAGAAAAACCTTGAGCCTTAACGAAAGCTAAAAAACCCCCACATTGTAAGGACAGAAATCTCTCAACAAAAAGGCCTATGAGATCAAATTCCAATAATTTCAGTAATTATTGTATAAATCTGGATTAAAGTATTTGCAATAAATGTTCTTGCTTTATTGGCACAACTGTGGAAAAAAATTGGCCCACTGAAAAAACAAAGTTAACAAGCATCTATCTAGGCAATTTTAAGATAAAATAAAGGTCTGAGGTATTAGAATGCAATCTCTTATGATTAATACATAAGAGGACTTATAGGTCCAGACTTCCAGCTCAGATATTACATTGAGAATATAGAATAATATTAAGAAATTTATTGCAAATAACCCAACTTTGAGAATATTGTTAAAGATCTATAGAGACTAGTAAATAATATTTTTTAATTATTTTGTCATATTCTGTGCTGTACTGAAAAAGTTGTTTGACCCATTAAATAGACAACCAGTAAGACATAATACAGAGCATTTCCAATTCACAATAATCCAGAAAAGAATGACCAAATCGAGAGAAAGCTGAGAAAGACACAGAGAAGATATGTGTTGAAAAGATCACAACATAATTGAACCATGTTATGTCATTGGAAGGCCTTTGTAAAACTTTTAGATATTTTCTGCCTTTCTCAGGTTTCCTTAAATATATGTATAAATAAACTGATTTATTTACTGTGAGTTATGCAGTAAATGAAATCAAAACAAAACCACAAAAATTAATTTTAAGCACAAAATAGACAAAAATACTTAAAGCAATAATTTTTGTGATTTTTATTTAACCCTTTAGGATAACAGCAGGTTTTTTCCTACTGTACATGGCTGACTGTGTATTTGCTTGCTAAGAGAAGAGAGAGATGAGAAATTCTTAAGTAACTTAGTAGACTTGTAACTTAAGTAGCTAAGTAGACCTGTGGAATTTATTTCTGGAATTTATTTCTCTGTGTATTATATCCCTGATAAATTAAATTTAAAAGTACCCTAACAAAGTACCCTACTTTTCCCTTTTTTTCAGATCTGTTTTTTCCTTTACTTTCAGCCTGTTGTAGAGCACTTTAAGACAATTTTCACAGACCATGTTTAAGTTAATTGACCTTGTGAAATTTTCCCTGGCTTCAGGTTGTAGCACTCAACACCTCCAAAATGCAGGCTCTGAGGGTCTTGCCTGAATTAAGTCATCTTCAACAGTCAGGATGCAAACTCCCTCATATAAAAAGAGAGAATTTTAAATAGATTAAGTTAATGAGAAGAATCACCATCAGTGACCAAGTTTCTCAGTTCCCTTTAGTGCCAGTAACAGTAAAAAAATCCTGAAATGCCAGGATACCAGAGAGTGAAGAATTTCTTAAGGAGGTGCAGACCTTGTTGCTGGAAGCACCATCAGAAAGAAAAGGGAGGTAGACAGGTTTGTGGAAGCAAGGCTGGGGTGGGCATTGTTTTGGTCTAGAGAACAAATCCAGAAAGTGTTAGCTCCTGAACTTCTGGGGCTGGCAATTCCACAGACACTTAAGGTTCTCAAAGGTGTCTTTTCTGCCACTGCTTTGGTCATGAGGTCTGAGCTGTGTGGTTTTCCCTCTGTGTTGAATTCAGAAAGTGAAAAATCCAAAAGATGGGGGCACCTGAAAAATTTGTGTCAGATTTCTCTGACGACTACCTTTGCACACATACTCATAATTCACTTTGTAATAAGACAATCTTTATTAAGGTCAAAATAATACTGGAAAAAAAATATAAATCTTTCTCATAGTGAAGAATAATGTCAAGCAGGGGAATAAATATAAACTGACACATAAATTGCAATCACAATATATGTATAAAATCAGATTGCAATCACAATATATATATAAAATCAGCAATATAACATGATTTATGAGTACAGCCTGTGATCCAAGATGCTGGTAGGTCCAACAGGCACATATAATTATAATAAAGCCAGGCTTTCCAGAGTGGCCTATTTGGAAAACATATGTTATTATTAGGTTACTATTGCATTCACTGAATGTAAATCAATTTCTTGACTCTATGTGCTGACAATGGCAGCTCCAGACATGATAAAATTTTATGATGTCAGAGCATCAGCACTCCCACCTGCAGTCTTCATTTATTATTTGTATGTTTGGGTTTCTGAAAAAGACAGCTCCCAAAAATGGTAACTTTCTGCTGTCTCAGTGTAGCCTTCCCCTTTAGCCCTCACTCTATTGATTCCTGCTCCTTTGCCTGTCATTAACTTGCATATAACTTCTATATCAGACAAAATCTCAGTTCCAAAGACTTTTACTCCCTCTTTTCATTACTGGCCAGAGAGGTTATGAAGTTGTTAGCTGACAATGAAGCATGCAGCCCTGTTATTTTACTACCATGACACCTGGAGTCCAAGGTGGGGCTGGATGGGGCTTTGAACAACCTGATTTAGTGGAATATTGGTATGGCATATTCTATGTTGGGCTTGAGAATGGCTTTGGGGAAACCCTGTGCCAACAGTCATCCAAGGCAATGATGCCAATGATTCCTAAGAGGTTTTCTTTCAGCCGAGGGCAAACACTCAACAAGAGCTGAAGTTCAGCCTGTTCTGACAATCCATTTTGCCATGATAAATGTCCTTGGCTATCCTGAGCCATGAAGTTTTGGCAGGGGGGGTTGTGCTAAGGTGTGGGAACTATGTGGGCATCTCTTTGTGTCTCATTTTTATAGGTTGAGTTTGAGGGCAAACCACACAACACATCAGTTAGAAAAATTAGGCAATTTTAATTGTGATTTAGCAATTTTAGTCTTCAATCTAACCTGTACTAGAAGTTTCTTAAATAATTCTGAATTCTTGCAAGTGAAACAACTCTGTGTACAGTTCAGGGGATCAGTCATATCACCAGTGATACTCCAGTGTGACACAGAGGGCAAATTAGACAAGAGAGCCTGCAGCAACACCCATGTAGTGATGAAGAGGAAGAAGCTCTTGGGCTCATGATTCTCAGTGAGTTCATTGATTCAAACTGGAAAAGAAAGAAATTTAAAAGGTCACCCAGTGTTATTACTTTCTTTATTGTCCCATGTCTCTGGAGTTCTGTTATTGTCTTCATGTGTTATGGTGAATGAATTCAGTAAATGACTTATGTCGTGCCCTAATTAGTGCTGCCAAAGAAGGCAAATTTAATTAAATTACAAGACAAAGACATAAAGGGGACACATCCTTCTCTAATTCAGAACAGTTATGAATTTCATTAGTAAGGTTTGGAATGGTTTACAATTCTGTGCTTTCATTTTGAAGTTCTGGACAATATCAAAAGTCAAATGTAAAAGCCACTTTCTCATCCAAATAGACCCTCATCTCAGCTTCCAATTGCACATCAAAAGATCCCATAATTTCCTCTCAAAAAAAATTAATGTCTTAGGTGTAGAAAACATTCTTTCCCCTCCTTGTGCCCCCATAATCCCCTCACTGTCTGCTCTACTGCTGGTTTCACTGCCTTCCCTGTACCTGGACCAGCTAAGCAGGACAGGAAAAACTGCAGCAGCTTGCCTTTGGTGGGCTTGATAAGTTACCTGTGAACTCCTGTGAACTTCATCTGCTTTGTTTTCATCCTTTTAATTTTTTAGAGGCTGTAGTGGATCTCCATCTTCTTATTTTAGGAAAAAAGATTTGTATTTTTTTGTATTTCCTCTAAAGTTACACCAATAAAATATGTGAAAACAGGATAAATGAAACTATAGATTGAGCAAGCTTATAAAGAAAACCTTTACATGACCTCAAAAAACTTTATTTTCTCCCCTAGTCCACCTTTTTTCTTGTTCCATCAAATAAAATAATTATTTCTTTCTTCCTTGTTCCTACTTTGGAGCGCTTTCAATTATCTTTTTTAAAGGACAGCTGTTTGTCATGCTCTGAAGGTTGCAGTTGGACTTAAGCAGCTTACCCTGCAGAATTAAATGTGAGGATTTTTTCTGTATTTTATATACTGTGATTTTGGAGGGAGGTTATTTTTTTGAAACAGTTCATAAAGTGACTGTGTTGTGACCGGAAATTATTTCTAGAAGTCAACTACTAGTTAATTTCACCCTCCTGCTCTCATTTATATTTTCTTTATAAGTTTAGTGAAATTAATACTGCTGAAATAACATATTTTTGGCTTCACTAATAGGAACATAAGAACAAATTAACTGAAGGTCAGTGAAGTTTCACTGTGTTACCCAGGGTTCTGTCAATCTCTCTAGTCTTTGGGTTTCTTTTCATTTAATTTCATCCATGTTTCATTTGGGATATTGTGATTTTCTTTACTTTATAGTTAAATCTTTCAGCAAAACAAGCCAAAGGCACGGGTACAAGACTTTGAGTTGACTCTGCAAAAGGACATCTTGTTTCCATCTTTCTAATGATGATGACCTCACTCCTTTCTGTAGCTGAAAACCACATTTGTGCCTACCAATCAGTCACAGGCTTTAGGCCAAGTGTCACTCACATCTTCATAATTTTACACCACTAATGATCCCTAAAATCCACTGGGGTTACAATGTTTGCACCTCCACAACTAGATAGCTGAGGAAAACTGAAACAGGCAATGCCTGCTGAATTATTTTGGCATTTAAACTACTTTCCTGCACTGAGAGTGCAGGCATATCAATTCCACTCAGGATAAAGTTAGTAATGAAGTCGTCAGTCTTGTGTCAGTGCAATGCAACAAGCTGTCAAAATGCTCTCTGGTGTCTCTTGCTCCTCTCTGTTTTCCTTTGTCACTGTTCCTTTTTGCCTTCCAGTTTCCTTTCCACTCTGATGGTCAGGGCAGCTCAAGGTAAAGGCTGCTTCAGAGACTCCAGCTGGGCTACTGAGAGGTTTAACATCATCACAGACATGGAACTGGATGAAAAAAAGCATGACCACACAGCAGAGGGAAGAAAAGGAAAACCTCTTGGAAGGTTTGTGTGTGTGAGAGGGACAAAGGGCTTGCACGCTATCCACGTTTCTCATTTGGTCAAGACCTGGTATAGACTAGGCATAGCCTCCTGTGATGTTTTGTAATGCACAAAGGCACAGATGAAACTATCACTGCCAACACAATCTTAATTTGGAGTAAAGAAAAGCATCACATTTGCAAGTAACTTTACCTAATCCTCTGTTAGAGAATTCTAAAAAGCTAATTAAAATTAACAGGAAAACAGAAAATAGAGCATCAAGATTTTTTTAAAAAGTAGGTGGAATCTTAACTAAAGGAATTTTTGGTCACTCTGGAGTCATTTAACAGTAGAAAAAACAATTCTGTTTGGTAATTTTTAGACTTGGAAAGTTACTGTGCTTTGGGAGATGGGAAGCAAAGGAAATGACAAAATCATGTGCTTAAAATGATGTTAAAATAAGTGAGCAAATCTTGAAATTAGAAAGACTCACTTTCTACCTGCCATCTCCATTGTGACTGCCTAGATATTCTCTTCTGAGAGAGAAACAAAATCCACATGGTGGCTTACCATAGCAAAAAAAAAAAAAAAAAAAAAAAAAAAAAAAAAAAAATTACACAGATACTTTGCTGTTTCCATTATATCATTAAATCAGTTTAGAGCTGCTGCAACCCCCTTTGCCCAGGAAAGGATGTATTTCTCTGCAAGTCTTTTTTCCTAGCTTTATTAAACTGTGAATACTAGAATCATGCATGACCTGCAAAGGATATAGGGTCAGCTGGGTTACATCGATTTTGGTATGTGAACCAGCTGTCAAAAATGCAATAACAGTACACTCTGGGAGACTATGGAGCTGGAAAACCCCAGCATAGGCAAAGCACAGAGAGTGATTTTTCAAGGAGGTGTGCGCTGTCATCAACGTCGGAGAGCGAAGCCACTAAATTCCTTCGGTGGCTTTTGAAAGCATACCTTGTAGCAGCAAGGCACACACAGCCTCCTTAATTTAGCCATTTCATTTAAAAATGTCAGCTTTCGTAGGAAGCTTTTGACACCTTCAGTTTGGTGAGTAACTGAGCCCTGGTACACAAATTCTTGGTGCTTTTCAGGTCACACTGAGCACTGTCTCTAAACTATTCAGAAGTCTGCAGTACTTCTGCCACTCTAATACTGTAACACACACAGCCAACATCTCACTGCTAGTTTACCCAAAGTGTGTGGCAATTTGTGATGCATTTGTAAACTGCTTTTATCAATCATATGAACCCCATGTAATTAAATTAAGAAAATTCCTCCTTCACTCTTAACAATTCAGTGTAGTAATAACCATAATAATTATAGCAAAGTGAAGAGTTCAGCAAAAATTAGGTGTGAAAATAGGTAATAGATGCATTAATTAGCCCAGAACGAGAAAGGCTTTCAGGGTCTTGTCACTGGCAGATCATAAAGTGTCAGCCATTCATCTTCATGGAGGGAAGTGCTCCAAATGAGTGCTGGAACTTCAGGATGACTTTTCAGAGTTCTGAGTAAGTCTTTGCAATTTGATTTTTGCTGTAGATTAACCATTGTTTCAGAATGGGTGGTGTTACTTATGCCCTAAATCACCCATTTGAAATGGGGCTTGAATTTCCTAATTTGCAATCTGCTTCACCAAGCTGTTGTTTTCTGACACTCTTCTTGCAAATGCAGCAACAGTAAAGACACTGAACAACATAACATAAAGCGTTATGCAATCTCTATTAAAATCCTGATCCTTAGGGCAGCACATTTTCCATACACACACATTTCTGTATCTCACTAGCAGCTGTTCCCAACTCCACTGAAGTCTCTTATTTTCAGGTTTTTCCAACTGCTTTCCCATGCCTTTCTTTTTTTTCCCTACTGACAACAATATCACATAAAAATGTTGTCAGATTATCTTCTAATGGCTTTGAAATGTATCATAAGAGTGCAAAAAAACAAAAAACTTTTCAAGACACTGGCTTGTTTCTTATGTTAGTCTGGTATTTTAAGCAAACTAATTAAGAAAAAAAAACTGACCATGAATCTTTGAGTTTTAATGTGTGAATGACAAAATACAAACTTCTACAAGAAGCACATAATTTTTGAAAAAAATATGTCTGCTACAAAATGGAGATAGAAAACTGTGAGTAGGTAGAAGTGTGTATGATAAACTAAATTTTTAATATGAAAAATGTGCATCTTTATCAGAGTATTCAGTTTAGAAACTGCATAAATTGATAAATGAACATTGTTACCCATTAATGATTTTTTGTTACAAAAGCAGCAGCAGGAAGAGAAATGCCTAGTACTTTACCAGCATCAACATGTTAGAAATTTCAGGTCCTCCATTTGAGCAACAATGAATGAATGAATGATAACAAAACATAATTAGTCATACCAGCTACCTTGTAAATGCCATGTAGAATCAATTGCTGGAAATTCTTTGGTAAATGCTATACACAAGAAATGTATTTGCAGAAATTAGACTGACCTACTGGTGGAAAGACAAACTACATTTGTAGGTATTCTTTTCAAAGGACCAGTCAACCCTGTACATATTCAATATTAGCATATATCACTAATATGTACATATAACAACGAGGTGTACTCTGGGGAAAAATGAAGTTCTGTAACATATTTGTCATTCATTTTTTCCTTGTCAAAGTACTAAATGATTCATTCATTTTAAGCTCCTGCTCTTCGAGAGAAACATTTGGATTATTTTAGCCTATTTCCCAACAGCAGTAATATTCAGACAGGGATTTGTGAGACTGTAAAAATTACCTATGAAAAGTAAATGTAATAGCTGATGAACTAATTTTACTTTGCAGAAATTTTGTATTTGAAGACTTTGAGTAAAGTCCCAAATATCAGAAATCAGGTTGCTATTACTGTATGAGTAAGACAGAAAACATATCCAGATAATAGTGCTGTTTATCATGAAAAAGCAAGATTGACTTGAGAAACTCGAGATAGTTTCACCACAGCACAGTGGAGATTTTTTTTCCAAATACTTTCAAACATATTTTCTTCACAAACTAGGTTATGCTTCTCTCACCCTTGTCTTATTCTTTCTCTTTGTTCTCTTTTCCATTACCACAGTATCTCCACTTTCTTTAGAGTCACTTTTTCAGCATTTGTGATGCATTATCATCTCCCCTCATGAATCATCACCTAGATGGAAAGCACTAGTAGTAGTAGTTTAGGAATGTCCAAAGTTTCTTCCTGTAGGAATACTCCCAGCTTCTTTTACCAAGAAGAAAACTCCAGACCTTAACTCTAGGTTTGGCTTCCAAATCCTCTTGCCTTGTTGCAGCTTTCAGAAGTGCAAATACCTATGGCAAATATTTCAGTATTTCAGTAGTGCAAATACCTATTGCAAATACCACCACTATTATTCATAATGATAAAAGATTGAAGTCTTTAAATAGAGATGCTTCAGACTGCCTCCAAATTACATGTCTCTGACAATATTTTCCAGCAGACAACAAATTCAGCGAAATACATGAGATTTTGTTGTACAGTGAGAAGTTTAGTGTCCAATTATGAGACTGCTTTTGGCCAAAAAATTGTGAGAAATACAGCATGTTAAAGCAATGAAAAATTTTTTGCAATGGATTTCTATTTTCTGAATTTCCCCAATATTTAAAACAACTGTCAAGGAAGAAGAAGGAAAAGATTGCATTATCCTGGAAATGATACAGAAGTGTACTGAAGAAAACTTTTCAGGTTTCTTATCTAAGTAATGTGAGACACGCAGCTGAGATACAGTCCCCAAGTTCCCAGTGGAGGCCTGGTCTAGTGTCTGTGTGGATATCTCTTGCTTCTGAGTGCCTCAGCAACAGGAATGTGTTGATCTTCAAAGTTCCTGTGGGGAAGAGGAGTCTTAGTGATGCTTTTTACAATAGGGATGGTGGTGCAGAGAGCACAGTGGCTCCTGGATCACAAAATCTGCCAGTGATGGAAAAGCATCAGTCCTTCCTTCCTCTAATCCCACACCATCATTATCCTTCTCTGTGTTCCAGCAGAAGCATTTCATGCCACCATCAATCAAATACCAAAATGGAGACATTCCTGTGTTAAAAACGAAATATATTCTTATTTTGTGGAGGGAAGACAGCTGAAACAGATCTAGCACTTGCATGTCCTGCCTTGTGTCCTGGTGTAGTGCCTCTGCTGACTGAATTGCTGCTGTTGGTGGCAGCTCTGGATCTCCTTAGCACAGAAAATCCTGTGCTAAATCCTGTGTGAGGCTCCAATGTGATTTGTGCAAAGATGACTCTGGTAAAGCAAGGAAGTTGCAGCTGCAGGTCCCAAACTTCAAACAGTAAGCAATGGCTGCATTAGCCTTCCCTTCAGTGCTGAGCTGAGATTTACCCCAACTTAAAGTATAAGTTTCTAAAGCTACACAGCATCCAGCAGTAGCCAGCAAAAATTTATTAAGCACATAGGTAATATGAGTAATCTTATTAACATCCTTCCAGGACAAACTCTCACATTACTGAATTTACTCTATGCCAATAATACTTTAACAAAGATCTTTAGCCGATCCATCTTTTATTTTGTTTGTAAAAATAAAATAAAATTTAAAAAACGCCCAAAGGACAAAGGGGAAAGTAGACCCCATTATAGGAATTGTCACTGGAACAGTTTAAAAATAATTGAATGTGTAGCTGTGAGTATAGCCTGCAATGTAAAGTAGCAGCAGGTATAATATTTCTTCTCTCCAGGGAAAATAGAAGGGGGGGGCTGGAATGAAGGCAGTATATACCTGCCAGTATTTCATTGGCACATACATACACAGGAACATCTTTTCCATCTTATCCTGAAACTGTGGGCATTTGGGAAGAGTGACTTGGCCATAAAGTAGTCCCCTGCAACAGCATGTCTTCAGAGTGGAGTTATTTTTTGACTCTTATTTCGGCTCTGCATTTTACTCCATTCGTCATGCCCACACACAGACTCTGATGCTGTCAGTCTCTGAAGGATGATGAAGTTGGAAAGAGAAGCTAGAGACAGCTTTTCACCTTCACTCAGTGTTCTCATTTTCCCTGTTTCCTGGTGAGGACCTAGCTCACAGGAACAGAGGTTTTTCAGAAACAGCTAGACCTTGTAAAGGCATCACATTTGCTCCTTGGTTGTTGGCAAGTGACCTTAATCTAGAGGAGCCCTCTCCAAGGCCATGCCATGGTCATTACTACCTGCTCTTTGTTGCTACAAACACAGATAATGTCATTGATCATTTAATTATTATTTAATTAATAATTTCCTTGAAATTATTATAGTAGGGCTATGTAATTCAACCATTCAAAGGTGCTCAGGGTCTGAGACCAAGTGACTTAGACCTGAGACAACTCCACATATTGCAGAGATAAAGGACTAGGTGAGCTGCCCTGTGAAGGATGACAGAAACACCCAAGGGAGCACCAAGCTAATGAGGATTCATTAGCCCAAAATAGCTTGGCAGTCTGGCTCCCTGCACCTCATCTCAGTAAAAGCTGGGACTCAAAGCTGGGGGTCAATATATGGCCTGACTCTGCAGCGAAGACATGCTTAATGGGGCTATTACATTTTCCACATAAGGAAAATCCACCACTATTTATATCCAGCTTAGTACTTCGAATTCAGGCAGAATACTTCTGAAACTACATCCATCCAATATTAATAGCATCTGTCTCGCAGATTAACTATCACATTGTGTTTTTATTTAAACATCATCACTGAGCAATCACTCACTAAATTATTTAAAGGAAACAACAAAAAATTGTTTTAAGGTCACAAGAAGGATGTCAGTGAGCCAGTATTACTAAGCATTTTAAAACCTGGAAGATTTCATTTTAAGGAAGTGTAATAATGCCTTTCTTTGGCATATGTAATTCTATATTTTATATTTATGAAGATGGACATTTCCGAAGTGTTTAATGAGCAGCAATATAGTTCCTCGGTTAAAATGCAGAGCCTTATACTATTTTTAATATTATCCAGTAAGTAACTCAGTGCCATATGCTTCTGTAGTTTGACTGCCAAAGAATTCCACAAGTTGCTCTGGAGGCTGCCTCCACAGCCCAGCCAAAACCATGTTTGTGGTACAGAGCTATTGATGTCGTACCAGTGTGGAACTTAAATATGGCCCCTCAGAGGAGTTGTGCAGAGGTTCTGCTAACTCCATTGAACAGGATGTGGCTTGGACTCGTGAATGGAACTGGGGTGAAGTTCAAATACTAGACATGCTACACTGGAAAAAGACAGTACAACCTTGCAAACAGCGAGGTGTTTACTCCTCTGGGTTGCCAGATGACCTCTGCTCCCCAAAGCATAAGCCACATTCTTAACTTTCATGCATCATCTAATGGTATATTAAATATTTTAGACTGGGAAATGGCAAGAGAGCCAGTCCACTTCTAATTTCTGCCATGTCACTCTCATCTTGGCAGGTATAGCTGACTGAGCTAGAAATATATGCATGAAGGTTAGAGAATGGGAAAAGAAAAGAAGAAATTATCATCAACATTAAAGTGTGAGTGTGAACAGAAACTGAAGGGGTCTCTTGGTTGTACACATGCCCTTATTTTGTTGCCCTGCTGTGCATTATACTGGCTATTTAGTACAACGTTTACCCTGTTATATTCAGAATGCAAATCTTTACTTTTTAATTGTTTGTCATACTTGCTCAAGATTAAGCTCTCATTTTGCACTGACTGGATTGCTTCCATAAACTTTAACAAAGAAACACTAGTATTCCCATCTTATTTTTAACACCATGAAGGATAGTTCTGTTGTCTGGTAATCATGAGAATATGCAAAAATGCCAGTGTTTTTATTCAGCATACGGGCACCCATTGATCACCCCAACAATAATGGGAGCCCCAATAAGCTAAAAACCAGACCCTGGGATGCATACTAGGGACTCCTTAAAGCGCAGTTCTCTTGGTACTCTCATTCTGTGAAGACTGCAAAAATTAGGAGAATCATTAGAACAAGAAATTGCTACTTTCCTACATCAGTAATTTTGTTGTAGCAGTGCAGATATGACAGTAAGAACATGACGTGATGAGGACTCTGAGCTCAAAACCTCATGGTGCTTTTCTGGCTGCAACAGCTGCTCTGTAAAAAGACAGATTCTCTCTGTAGACTTTGTTTTGCTAAATGAAGACAGGCAAAACTATTTTCTCCCCTTTCCACAAAGCAGCTGAACCTCCTGTGCTTAATATGACAGAAAACAACAATTAAAATAAAATTTACCTCACACATACTCGGTCGTAGGCTATTCAGATATTTTCTATACAATTTAATATTTTCAGCCTAAAAATAATAATGGTTGAGAAGGGACATAAATGGAAACAAAGGAACAACAAATCTGAAACAGATGTTAGGAAGCACTCCCAGCACAGAAGAGCTGATGTGCTGAAAAGCTACCTGGGGGCAGGACATTAAAAGACACCTCTTAAGAAAGTCTGTGAGGAGGAGCAGAACAATGGAGGAAGGCTTGCTTCAGATACTTCCTTGTCCTGCACACCTCTCATGGCACCACCTCAGAGAATTCTGCTTTTTTTTACACAGCACAATTCAGAGGCCCATTCAAGCCTACTCCAAAACAGAAGCAAAAATGTGAGGGAGAAATTTTAAGTGAATTTCAGGTTAAAAGACTGAGAAGGAGTAAAATCACTGTTGTGTTTTCCAACAGAAATAAACAAGGTTCTCCTAGGATGTGACTCTAAGGAGATTAAAACCCACCCCGTATCCACCCATGACATTAGTACTTTGTTCAGGAAACAGTTAATTTTCTCAGTCTGGAAGATGACGAGAAATTAATTTTTAACCAGTGTTGATGACCATGTTGGTAGCTACACAATTTATAGTGAACATTTTAGGATTGTCTCTAAAAATAACAAAATTACTACCTGTTGAATAGAGCACCCAGTGTGATTAGCCCCACTCAGACTGCTAAGTTATTCTTAATGATTAGTATTTAAAGCTTCCTGTAAAGTATTCTACAATCACTTGCATCATCCTTCAAAACAGGGAGAAAGACAGGAATAGCACAGAGGAAAATGAGTCAAAAGGTAACATGGATTTCTTTGTCAGAGACCTCAGCACTCAGTTCTCAATTCTCTCACTCAGTCCTCTATTCCTGTACTCAGTCCTCATCTCCCAGCCCCACTTTGTTATGGCTACTTTGTCAAAGAGGACATTTGCATGTTTCTGTATCCTTTTAAAAGTGGACACAAGCCCACGGGGGAATTCATTCCCTCAGGAAACCAGAGGATCTGTACTGAGTGATTTCCAGGGAGAATTTTCAATTCTCCACACTCCTAAATCCTGTGGAGGCTCTGCAGAGCCTGTTTGTCGATGCCCATGGGACATGTTCAAGGACAGCAGTGATGAGGAACCAGGAGGTAAGGTCTGCATTGCTGAGTTAGTCTAAATAATGAAGCCTGAGCTACACTGCAGCACCTGTGGCACACAATCAGCTAAAAGGAGTGATCATGGAGATCAATTTAGCACACAAGTAGCTAAAGCAGCAATGTTCTTGATCATCAGATACAGAAGGCAAAACTCAGGCAACTCCAACCCACTAGCATTTCTAGAGCAACAGGTTCTAGTCCACCCTCACAGGTAAGTACCAGGCAGAATGGTACTTGTTAAGGATGTGGTTTTAAACAGTTCCTGTCCAGATTCTTTTTTAGTATCCCTTCATGCCTTAATGAGACAGGGAAAATAGACAGAACCTCTCACCACCTTCTCCTTCAGGAACCCTTGTTGAGTATGTCACCTGCCATTGATAAAGGGGTAACTCAAGCAAGAAGCTGATTTGATATTAAAGCAGAATTGGATATTGGATACATTTGCAATTACTTCTTTCTGCCCAGTAGATGAGTGCATGTTTCCATTTCAAATACATAAAGTTTGCTTTCTTTCTGACCCAGAAATACTTTTTCTAAACTACAAAATTCTGTGCTACGGAAGAG
Organism: Haemorhous mexicanus; assembly: GCF_027477595.1. Taxonomy (NCBI): domain Eukaryota; kingdom Metazoa; phylum Chordata; class Aves; order Passeriformes; family Fringillidae; genus Haemorhous; species Haemorhous mexicanus. The sequence continues at coordinate 61,673,722 of NC_082343.1, forward strand.
ATGCAGCACCAGAATTCAAAGCCAAAATATTCCATGTCCACTAGGCAACCCAGTTATTTTCTTGTTGAGCTCAGCCCACTTCAGCAAAACATTACTCACAAATCAACAGGAGCCAACATGCTTAGAAATCAGAGCAGTTGTATCAAACCCTTCTGCATGTCCTTCCTTTTTGAGTGTCACTGATTTGAAAATCCTTTTCAGCTGTCATGTGAGAGGATGAAATAAATGATGCCTGGAAGGGATATGCTCTACTTATGAAATGGTAAAATTTTGGACAGATTACACACATGTAGCCAGCCAAATAACAAGGGTTTGTTAAGGTGGGCTATGCATATACATTTTATAATCCCACTTCCAATTCTGGATAACAAAACAAGAAAGCTCCTAACATGTAAAAGCTGTAAAAACTCCCTTCTTATTAGGAGAATTATTAATGAAGATACGGTGTGTGTGTGCTGCTGGCACTTTGATGATGTGTGTTCAGGCTGACTTCTTCCTACCCCTTTCAGACTCTTCCTTCTGGTAGTTCATGGTCCTTCTTTGAAATCTTGTACAAGTTCCTACATCTTTGGTGTTACCGGTTTTCTTTAAGGGTTTGTCTTCTGAGCCATCATATGCTGACTTGTGGGGCAGTAAGAGGTTAGTAGGCCACAGTCCTTTTACAGGGATGTGTTTTTACTGTTGTCATAGTGTAGCCAGTTAATATCACAATCATCACATATTCTGCTCTTCAGGCCAATCTGCCCTGCTCTTTGGAGACATGCTTTGCTTGGGATCTGCTGCTGCCTCCATCTGTCAGATGTTTCCTGTCAAGTCTCTCTGTGGTTCATATGCTTTGCTTCCTCACCACATGGAGCACCTGACAGGTGAGCCACTTGAGATTCTCATCTTGTCATTTTTCACCAGGAGCTCCTGTTACACTGCCATTGCCTTGGACTTATGTTCACCATTTGTCCTTAGTCTCAGCTGCCTGTAGAACTCCAATCTGGCTGATTTCAGCAGGTTCAGCATGGCTACTTGATGGCTGAGCTAGCTCACAGTACCATAGAATCATTTAGGTTGGAAAATACCTCTAAGATCATCAAGTTCAACCATTAACTTAACACTGCTGTATCCAACACTAAACCATGTCTCTAAATTCCAGACACACACATCTCTGGAACACTCCCAGGGATAATGATTCCACCACTTCCCTGGACAGCGTGTTCCAATGCTTAATCACCCATTTAGTGAAGAAATTTTTTTCTGATATCCAATCTAAACTTACCCTGGTGCAATTTGAGACTGTTTCTTCTTGTCCTATCACTCATTACTTGGGAGAGGCTGTACCCCACCTGGATACAACCTCCTTTCCAGGGAGCTGTGGAGAGCAATAAGGCCCCCTCAAGCCTCCTTTTCTCCAGGCTAAACACCCACAGCTCCCTCAGCCTCTCCTCAAAAGACTTGTCCTCCAGACCCTTCACCAGCTCCATTGCCATTCTCTAATGCCTCAATGTCTTGCATGTAGTCAAGGGCCCAAAACTGAACACAGGATTAGAGAAGCATCCTCTTGGTCTCTGGGGGCGAACACTGGCTTTTCCCTGTTTTTCTATGGGGACTCAGGGAAAGCTGGCTTGTGATCAAACGATCAAACCAGAGTTGGACTTGGATGATCCTTGTGGGTCCCTTCCAACACGGGATATTCTGTGGCTCTATGAAACTGCCCTTTCTGATGAATTTTTTAAAGCAGTCAGTAATGTAGCGTTACCCATTATGAGAAGCCTTTGGTTTCCTTACCCCGAGTCTCGGCTGCTTGTTTTACAGATAGTTTAACTTCCAGACACTGAAGTGGTGAGTGTCTACGAATGTGCAGCCCTTCCCCCTGAAAATGAGCCATGAGGATCTGTGCAGGGCATGGCAATCACTCTGAAAAATGGATGTGGACAGAAGGATTTACCCCAAGATGGAATTTTGTCCTCTATGCCAATACACATAAGTTAAAGCTGTCGCTCCAGCACAGTTCATGAAAAAGTGTCAGAGAGGAAGAGCTGAATTCCACTGTCATAAAATATATGCATGTAGGCTAGATTGAAGGCCAGCTCTTTATGAAAAACAGTGAAAAACTGTGGAAGAACAGTGGAAAACACAATTTATTCACAATGCTGAGGATAAATAAGCATCCCTAGAGTTCCCTTGCCTTCACAGGGTACCTAAATCAAGGCTGCAGTTTCAACCACAAATTAATTAGTGTTTTTGTATGTCCCAAACTCCATCAAGTTGACTGTAAATATAGAGAAGGGAAGAGAAGGATGTGGGAATGAATGGAACAAGTTCTGAATAAACAAACAAATAAGCAAGCCAATAAGACTACAAAAGTAAAAACAAATTAATGTGCAATGCCTTAATCTGCTGTCTTGAGCAGGTTGATCAGTGATCTCCAGTTTTTCATGTTTGGTGCCACATGGTGTATGTAAACCATGACAAGACTCTGAGGAATCAGGGAAGCTGGAGTCTGGCTGGCATATGAAATCATTCCTGAAGTGCCACTGCCTGTGACATGAGGGATGGTTCCAATGTCTTTGCCTGCCTTCAGGACCTTTTTCTGACAGGTGCAGCCGATGAACTTCTCTTACAGCCTTCCTTGCAAGCATGAGACCAACCCTCTGCCAGTCCAGGCTGCCAGAAGACAGAGGAAGGTGGCTTTGCTCATACTCACAGGACTCATGGCATTCTTGTGAATGAGCAGCAGGGATCTCCACTTCTGCAGAAGGAATGGCTGAATGCTGTGATTTGCTGTCACCATGGGACCAGGAACATGAAAAGCACGAGCTTCCCAGTCTTTCTCTGTCCTGACACATGAACTCCAGAGTCCTCTGGGCTGAGAACCACCCTGAATTGCCAGGCAAAATGCTACAGCTGGGACTGGAAATCCATTGCACCTCTGGAGTTGTTTATGTGCCCCAAATTCTGCAGTGACCTGACTGATTCAAATAGCAGTGGAGGAATAGCTCCAGCTCAAATTGTGTCTCTCATGGGGAAGGCACAGGGGCTGCTGAGCCAGGTTTGCCAGGCCAGTGGGAATCACAACTCTGGTCTGAGGTGGGTGGTAGGGAGCCAGCACCAGCCTGCAGGATCATCACTCCTCTGCTCCCCACCAGTTCCCTTCATCCCAGACAGAGGCAGAAATTTCTCTGAGCTCTGAGACCTACGGCAGCTAAGTCAGGCTGTGGAGAGCAGGTTTAGGTAGTGGTACAAGGAAATGCTCCACAGTTCAGCTGTTTAAGAGGCTGAAATAAAGGCGTGAAGGCTGGGTAAGGACAGAGAATAGCACTCCTCAGTAGGTTGAGTGGCTGGTTTAATGAATGGTCTATCTGTTCCTCAGTTTCTGTTAGCTGGAGTTGTGACTTAAAAAACAAAATATGTACAAATTGTTGACAACTATTTTGTGCCTTTGCTTTTTTGACAAAGACCTAAAACCAAGGAATTTTTTTGTAAAGAGGGGAAGTACTGAAATTCATTAGGGGAGTTTTCCTCTTTAAAAAAATCACTTGCACCAGAAGCAGAAAAGGAAGGAAAACTGTCTACGTTTCCCAGCTAGGAATAATATCCATAATAACAGAAGAAATCTAGAAATAAGGGTTTGATTCTCAGCAGACTAAAACCCATTCTTGTGGTTGCAATCATAGGGAAATAATGCGCACACACACACAAAAATCTTTCATCACAGCCTCAGCACATCTTGGATGTGAGAAACAACATTTGTTATTTAAATGTCTTGCAGCATTTTACAGATGTATTTTCCCCTGTCCTTCCTGAAAGCATTCTGAGTTAAAATAATGGCTCATTATTTGGGCAGACAAGCATTCCTGAAAGATGTTTTCTTTGTTTTTGCTCATCAATTACTGATGAAAATTAATGGCTGACAAATTAAGTTACCCTGGCAGTTGGGAGTGAAAACAAAAATGCCTTCAAATTTAAGATCTGCTCATATGTCTTTAGAAAGGGGGTGGCCTCTCCCTACTGTGGTGTACTAACCTTGGTTCAATCTTCGTCACCAGCATTTGTCCTTTATTACCCACCCACACTGAAAAAAAGAATGACAGAAAAGCCAAAAATATTGAGTGATCTGGTTATAACTTTTTTTTCTTTAACTGTTTAAACACAGCTTCGTACCATAGCATGGACTAGAGCTAACCTGGTTGTACCTTTGAGGCCATAATTTAAGGTCTTTTCTGCAGTAAAATACTGAATCTTTGCTTAATTCATACTATGGTAATAGCAGCTGCATTAACATATGTGGGTGCTGTTGTTTAAAGACCAAACAGGTTCAATCCATGTGCTAGATGCAATGCAAGTTTTTACTAACACAAGCCTAGAGCTTGTGTCAAATACATATATATATATATATCATATCTATTCAAATATATGACAATTTTTTTATGCTGATGGTATATATTTGCAGTTGCTTTCGGTAGGAGTTACTTTTTGAAGGACCACAAAGGAGCAATAGTGAGACACTGAATTCACCTGAAGGTAAACTAGTACCGTACATGCACATCTTTTTCTTTTCCTCCCTACTGCTGAAATTCAATAAATGACTCTTCATTAGCAGATATTAAGAATTGTTACAAAGGATGCAATCCTCTGGCAAGGCTGGCAAGTGGGCAGTTGAGCCATCAAATAGCGCTGAAGCAGGTAATTTCCAACAGAAATGTGGATCAGAAGGCAAACTCTGCTGTTACAAAGGATTTAACCCTTAGAATTGTCTCTCTCCCCCTTCCCAAAAATGAGCATGAAATTTAGATGAACACAAATTCACTGCTATTAATGACAAGCTAGGTTTGGAAAAATTATGAAAGTTTTTTGTTTTGTTTTTAGCCTTTGCACTTATCACAAGTTTATATTTCCCATGGTGAGATTTATTCCTTCAGGTATAAAATAAAATACCATGATCAAGAAAGAGGAAGAGAAAGAAAGAAAAAAAGTTTCCTGAAGTCCTCCTAGTATTCCCAGAGGACATCTCAGCATCAACTGGAATGTTTCACAAGCTGTCCTTGGACTTCAGAGAGTAAAGGCTCATTTGATCTGTGGCTTTGGTGAGTCAATCTGCTCACACTTCATCAGGAGTGCCAGGGGATCCCGATAAAATGATAAGGATACTGTACACTGGGTAGAGGATAACATAAATAAGCTACTTAATTCCATTTGTTTTAGCATTTCTTTATATCCATACACTTGGATCAAATCACACCAGCCCACCCTTCATACTCAGAGAGTTCGGCTGAATTGGATTAGGTACCACATTGAAAGTTGTATTTCTTGAAGTGCCTTTGGGTTTCGTGTGCATATGTGTGTGTGTGTGTGTGTGTGTGTGTGTGTGTGTGTGTGTGTGTGTGTGCATTATTTCTCTGTGACTATGTTTTTGTATATTCAGAAGACAATTAAACGATGTTTCTCTCAGTTACTTTGCTAGAAAGCAAGGTCATCCCCTGAGAGTCATTTACTATGAAAGCTTGTGATGAATAGACAAATTTAGGTGTAAAAATACTAGGTGTATTATGGGAGAGATATTAATATCCATTTTATTTTGATGGAACAGAGAGCACAAAGTAAGCAGTCAGCAGGCAGAGCATGGCCCTGTGTTAAATCAAAGCTTTGTGGTAACTCTTCTTTCCCACTGGAGAGGACACACAGACAGCCACCAGCCCTCATGCTGCTCCGAGCTGCTGGGGAGGGGGCAGCACAGGACACGTGACACATCTCTAAATGCACAGACTACTGATAAAACTTGCTTCAGCTTCTCAGAAAGATATCTGACTTTTTTGTCTTGCCTAGGGATGATGAGTGTTGAAGGTAAAATCCCAACTAACCTGAAGAACACCACCCAGGGCAAGATTGTGTCTTTCAGCACCATGAGCAATGTTCCTCTTAACAGGCATAGCACAGATATGCCTGTTAAGAGGAACAGGTATATATGTTGCAGCAGATATGTTGCCTATACTTTTTACACTGAATAAGCAAGCTCATCATGGAATGCTTGTTTTTCTGAGATATCTGTTAAGTATCTGCTGTTCTTTCAGTATGTGCTGGTGAACTAATAGCAGTAACTTTGATTTCCTTCTCTTTATTGCTGGCAACCAGATGATTCCATACAGTCAGGTGTGATACTGTGAACCTGATGGCTTATATACTAAAGAAATATCTGCAGAGCCAGCAGCCTGGGCATTTTTTATTACTGTCATTTACTTGGCCCAAGTTTTTTCATGTATTATTTCATAAATGCATAATATAAAACTGCCCACTGCACAGCTCTGGTCCATATCATTGCCACATCCTAGCAAGCTGCTCTTTCCTCCCATGCAGTGCATACCCAAGCAGTGTGGTCAGTGAGAGGGAACAAGGGTCAGGCATATTGCCCATTGTCCATATACTTGGAACTGGCACTGACCTTGGAAAACAGAGGGAAGGAAAAAAAATGGGAAGAATTTTTTCTTTTTCGCTCCCAGAAACCGTTTCATAATTGTGCAGTTGCTAGATCAGATGCAAAGAGGAATTTTTGAAAATGCATTTGGGGATGCCAGAGAAAATGGGCCATTCTTTTTGGGTAGCAGCCCATAGTTAGATCAAATTATGCTGATCATGAAACTGTATCCTTAGACAGGAACTCACAGCTGCAATTGCAGAGTCCTGGAGCATGCGCAGAGCAACTGGAATATTCTGGAAATGCAAGAAGGAAAATTCAGCAGTTCACAGCTGAGCATGTGCAAAGTGAAGTGAGTCAAAGGTTTGAAAGTTGGCATCACTGTGGGAGGATTTTCTGAGGAAGCCAAAAGCCAACACTAAGGCAAAAAACTATCATGTTTCAAACTCTTCTTCCAAAGCATGGGGCAATATAAACATTGGAAAGAAGTACATATTTTGCCTAAAGAATAGATGAAGAAAAAAATGGATTTGTTTCACTGCCACTTCCTAGGAACTCTGATCCTCATATTATCTCTTGCATAGAAAATTTTATCTGGAGCAATTCCGTTTAGAAAACAGAAGGCTGTGGAAAGAGAGAAGTGGTAGCCTGTCTACCTGCTTCCAGGTTTCAGATGCCACCTGCCCCATCTGCTCTGGTTTCTGGTTACAACTAGCTCAGCTAGCTCAGCACTCTCAAGCTCCTGGAGGCCAAGAACTTCGATGGGAATAGCACATTACCCTGACAAGTCCTTCCCTTCCCCTTCAGATGATGAGCCAAAACTCACAACAAATCAGTTTTTTCAGGCTTGACATTTATGGCAATTCCATTTTTCCTCATGTTTCTTCTCAGTTCATTATATCATGCATCTCCTTTCATCATCTCTTAAGGCACTGATCTAATACTATTTGATTGTGACAATGTAGATCAATAGTTATGGAATCATAGAACTGTAGAATGTTTAGGCTGGGAAAAATCCTTTAAAATTATCAAGTCCAACTGCAAACCTAACACTGCCAAGTCCACCAACAAGCCATGTCACCAAGTGCCACATCTGCAGGTCTTTTAGATCTTTTAGATCACTCCAGAGTCAGTTACTCAACCTCCCTGAACAGCCTGTATCAATGCTTGAAAACCCTTTCAGCGAAGAATCTTTTCCTGTTATCCAATCTAAACCTCCCTTGGGACAATTTGAGACTCTTTTTCTTGTCTTATTGTTTTCTACCTGGGCGAAGAGACCAACCTGGCTACAGCACCTTTCAGAGAGCTGTAGAGAGTGATAAGGTCTTCCTTGAGCCTCCTATTCTCCAGGCCAAACAACTCCAGCTCTCTGGGGTGCTCCCCATACGACTTGTGCTCCAGATCCTTTACCACCTCCACTGTCCTTCTCATGACACTGTCCAGCACCTCAATGCCTTCCCCATAGTGAGCAGCCCAAAACTGGACACAGCACTCAAGGTGTGGCCTCACCAGGGCCAAGTACAGAGGGACAATCCCTGCCCTATCCGGCTGGCCACACTATTCCTGATACAAGCCAGGATGCCATTGGCCTCCTTAGCCTCTCAGGCACACTGCTGGCTCATGTTCCATGTAGTTTTCTGATGGGCAATTTTGCAGTCACTCTGCCCAACACCCAAACTCTCATATGTGTATTCACATAAGTACCTTGGTACTTTTACAAATAACTAGGATCTTATCCTCTCACCTCTTGCTTAGTTCATGGAAAACAAAAAGTACATCTTTTAAAAGCTGTTTCTCACTGTAAGGGCTCTGTCCTGGTCATCACAGAACTCTGGAGCAACACATTGCATGACACAAATCTAGATGAAAAAATATATGGGCAGGAGGGCTGAGGAATCAAATGCATCCCAAGAACAGTGTGGATAAATGTTATTTCAGCAGACAACGTAGCAGATGAACTTGCCTTAATTAATGATAAATTAGAACCAGGGATTGAGCTAACATGACTTGCAAAGTTCCTAAATATACAAAAAAAAATTTTTTTAGAACAAAAAACCCACTTAAAATTCAGTGCTTGTTCTGCTGTTGGAATGATGAAATACTGAAATACAAGCGTGCAGGCTTTAGGATGTCTGTAGGTACTGCTGTGATTTGAACACCCTGGTGGTAAGTGTATCAAAATCCCATGGAGGTCTTTAATGGTTCTACACAGTCCATGTCTAGTATCCGTAGTACTGGGCAAATTTAACACTGGTGTATTCCTAGTATGCAGGCTGAGGTTTCAAATTACTGACAAGTCCTTCTGCTTCTTTAAATGTGGTATTAAAAGTACCTTAGAATTCTGAGAAATATCACCCTTTTTTAGGTTTGTCCATTCATTATACTACGCCAAGGTTTCTTAGGTAAACTTGATTGACAGACACCCATCTTTATCCTCTGCGTGGCTGGAGGTCAGCACTGGTGGAAGGTAATGCTTTTTTAATTAGCTGCTAGGGTATTACATTTCCTTTGTGTGGATTGCCTGTTGCATTCCTGTGGGTCACTCTCTGAAGAGACAGTCTTTGCATTCACTGTTGAACATAAGACAAACAAGTGGAAAAGACTTTTACAGAGTCATAGCAAAGATGTTCATAAAAAGTCTTGGATCTAGACAACCTCCAGGTTTTCTAACAGTGAGTGTAAGAAAAGAAAAAGAATAGAATTAAAATGATGACAGAACCAAATCCAAAGACACCCTTTGCAGTCTGCACCAGGAATCACAAAGCCAAATTGCTGGCTATAAATTGTGGCTGTCATCTCAGGAGTCATATCCTTCACAGATATGTCTTCTCAGTTGGAATCAAAAGGATCAAAAAAATTCTGTGCTGATAGGGACAAGAAATTATCTGTTCAAGATGACAGCAATCTGTAGAATACCTTTGTGACTGGATTTATGTCTACCTAAAATCACCCTGTGGAAAAAGAGATTGTGGCAAGAACTCTAAAAATTTCCAGCAATCCTCTAATAATGTACAGATATTTGTTTGAACAAAACAGAGTACATGTGAATATTTATACAAGACTGTTTCTAGTAAGCTTACAGCAGACTAGAGGTGAAAGGAAATCACAAAATAAATTGAAAGATGGGGCTTCCATGCAGATTTCACATAGGTGAACAATATGTTCTCCATGCTCCTAAAATTTATCTAGAGTAATTTGTCCTCACACAAAGTAAAAATATGCAAAGAGCTGCTACCAGGACTAAGCTAGGCCTATGATAAAAATTCTTGTGAGACTCCAAAACTCAGAGAGATAGAGAGTCCACTGCAGCTTAAGGAGCAATAGCAGATCACTAGGGGTACCTAGTACTGAGAATGCTCTTCAAAAATGGGGGTCACCAGAACCAGTTTACTTGATGTATGAATGAATGCAACAGCAACATTTCTTGAAAAATGTCCCCTTTCTTTTCTGGTTGGAACTTCCACCTATAAAATGTTATCATAACTAAGTACTTGCTCCTGGAACTAATTCAGTAAAGCTCTCTCTCAGGCAGGGACTCATTTACACTTAGATTATCCCGGTAATTCAGAAAAAGTGGAACAAAATGGGGCCATACATTCTGTGCACATAAACAGTGAGATCTGGCCTCAGTCCAGGTGGTGTTATATCCCATAGCATGTAGAAGTATGTGCATAAGTTAGGTGTAAACATTCATAAATATCCTTCAGTCTTCCCTTCAATAAGCTGACTTCGTAAGTGTTTTCACTTAAACTGGGGAATTGCTATTTGGAATAACACTTCCAGGGATAATGTCCCAGTGAGAGGCAGAGGCATAGGCTGATGATAAATCTTGCTTACACAAAAATTAGTCTGTATGTAATGGAAAGGGCACTGCAGACAGGACTGGAAAGACTCTGAACTCTAGCTAGGTCCGGGTGGTCTCAGCCAGCTTGGTAGCTAGCCTTGCAGAAGATGAAGCAAAAACGTGCAGTGATGTCTGGAATAATTAAATCATGATGCAGATAGGATATTTTGAATCAATCCTCCAAGTTGTTCAAATAAGTTTGTAAATTGCTCGCTTTGTTTCCCTGAGCATATTCTGTGTAAATAACGTCCTGTGCTTTGTGTCATGTGGGAAGACAAACTTCTGTAAGACATTCCAAAGTTTTATCTGAAGCTGAATCTCTTGTCTCATATTTTCCTCTTTTTATCCATGCACACACAGTCATGAGTCTTTTTAGCAGAATCTCTGTGCATAAATCAGGGTAAATTCACTGTTGTGTGTATATGATTATGGGAGAGGAAGACACAAGAGGGGGAAATAATATCTCTGGGTCATTGCTAAATATTTTAAGAATATGGATACTGTAGTTTTCAAAACATGAATTTATTACTTAGGAAAAAGAAAAATATGAAGAGAACTGTTGCTTAATTATCTATTTCTTTATTTTTAATAAGGTATTTTAGAATTTTTCATTTCTTTTTTATGGTTCTAGAAGTTTATTTCATTGATTTTCCTACTACTCACCTTTCTAACTTGTCTACTTTTGTACAGCATGATGAAAAATAATATCTGTCATAACAGTGGGCACTGATTTCTGGATATTTAGTTATCCTCAGTGTAGAGTGTTCAAAACATGGTGTTTTAAATATATAATACAGGTTTTTTTGAAGATGAACATAAACTCCAAGACTGAAGGCAGCATGTCAATGATATGGCACTGGAGTTTTTTTTACCTATCCTTTCTGTAGGGATTCTAATTTCTGAGAGCAGAAAAAGAAAAGTTGTCTTTACTTTTCCATCACATTTAATTGACTTTTGTAAACTGCAGGAGTCTCGCTCAAGATTTATAAACAAACACACCATTATGTTCCTCATTAGTTTGAAGAATACCTGGGTAAGTGGTAGCTGTCAGATTTACAATAAGTGCCCCCCTCCTTTTTTGCTTATATAATAATCCCAGCATTCAAAAGACTAATCACTACACCCTGATCTACAAAGCATCTTATTTCGTTGTCAAATTTCTCTGCCGAGCTTAGCCATGCTTGTCAACTTCCCAGATCCCCCTTTCAATAACGGGTTTATTCTTAGCATCTTGCCAAGATGCATTCCTAGGGGGAAACCATGGAAGAGTGAAGTTCCAATTTCTTTATCTCAGCCAAGAAGAGGTTTCTGCCTGAGCTCATGGGAAAGGTCAAGGCAATTTTGGTTGCAGGTTATCTTGAAAGAAGCAAGCATGTACAGCACATTGGGGGAGAGGAGAGGAGAGGAGAGGAGAGGAGAGGAGAGGAGAGGAGAGGAGAGGAGAGGAGAGGAGAGGAGAGGAGAGGAGAGGAGAGGAGAGGAGAGGAGAGGAGAGGAGAGGAGAGGAGAGGAGAGGAGAGGAGAGGAGAGGAGAGGAGAGGAGAGGAGAGGAGAGGAGAGGAGAGGAGAGGAGAGGAGAGGAGAGGAGAGGAGAGGAGAGGAGAGGAGAGGAGAGGAGAGGAGAGGAGAGGAGAGGAGAGGAGAGGAGAGGAGAGGAGAGGAGAGGAGAGGAGAGGGAAATAAGAATAAAAATTAAGAAGAAAAATGATAAGAGGAAAAGGAAACTGAATAGAAAAAAAGAAGAAATATAAAAACAGGGAAATGAAGGAAGAGAACAGAAAATGGAAAAAATGAAAAAGGAAAAGGAAAAAATAAAAAGGAAAAAAGGAAAAAATGAGAAAAGGAGAAAATGAAAAAAGGAAAAAAGAGAAAAGGAGAAAAGGAGAAAAGGAGAAAAGAAAAAGGAAAAAAAGGAAAAGGAAAAGGAAAAGGAAAAGGAAAAGGAAAAGGAAAAGGAAAAGGAAAAGGAAAAGGAAAAGGAAAAGGAAAAGGAAAAAGAAAAGGAAAAGGAAAAGGAAAAGGAAAAGGAAAAGGAAAAGGAAAAAGAAAAGGAAAAGGAAAAGGAAAAGGAAAAGGAAAAGGAAAAGGAAAAGGAAAAGGAAAAGGAAAAGGAAAAGGAAAAGGAGCAATGAAATTGATGAAGGAGCTACATGAACTTCTCTGTTAGCACAAATGGCAGCTGTAGCTCCTAGAGAGTGCCAAACTGAATTTCAAGATAGGAACTATTGAACCTGCCCTCTAACCCTTAGCTCTTCTGGTGCTTTTCTGGTCAAGGCTGAACTTCCCCTGTCTTCCCTAGGCAAGACCACAGTGAACACTGACGTGCCCAGCTCACACCCAACACAAAGCAGAAGGCCAGGCAGTGACACATAAATGGCTATGGTTTATCTGTCCTTTGGATACATGTGGCTTGCAGGTTCTGATGCAGCAAGAAATACATGCCCCAGGTCTGTACTCATCAGCAAGTTTAAACAAATCTACATTGTACTGAATGAGTCTGTCCCTGTAGAGCAAGCACTGAAAGTGAGCATTGACTGACTTTCTAAGCATTGACTAAGTGAATTAGGGATGGACTGTTAGATCCAAGAGTGAGTCTGACTTATCCTCCATTGTAAAGGCTAGTAAACTTAATGATTTCACTATTTTGTCCATTCTGTTATGATGTTTCATTCATACTACTCGTATTATATGTTCATATAGGCAGTAAATGAGCCTGCAAAGAGAACAGCAATCAGAAGGAAAAGCTATAGCATTTCAATAGTGTTTCACCTCCTACTTGATGTCTGTCATGGTTTCACACAGTAACTTCTGCATCAGTTGAACAACCTGAAGCACAGCCCTTAGCAAGATAAGCCTAAGTTACCTTCCTTCCCCATAAATACACCTGTGGTACTTTCCAAGCCCACACTTTTCAGACACATTGCAGCAAATACAGTGCAGGATTTCCCAACTCTGACATGAAAAATATTATTTTCTCCAGGTGACAGATTTGAAAGACAAAGCATGTTGTGCTGCTGTATTTTTCTCTGCTCTCCAAGTTTGACTTTCACCTTAATTTTTTATACTAAATTCCTAAGCAGGTCCTGTATATTAGCTAACTAGATCGAAAACTATATTACTGACTTTCTCCACTGAAAATAAAACAACCATTCTCTGCTTCAAACCCACCAAAGGAAAAGGAATTCTTTTCAATAAACCAAATAATTCTGTATTACATTGGATCAGACCTTTGCCATTTTAGTCAGTGTGATTTAAAATTATATTCTCTCTATAACCAATTGCCTACTTAAAAAAATTAAGATGACAGCATTTTATAATCAGGGATTTGTGGTTTTCTACATAAAAATTACCCTCAAAAGTTGATATTTTATTCTTCAGTAAGATAAGTCTAGCTTTATGGAGATCAAAGTAAAAAAACAAGGTTAATTTACAGTGTTTAGACTATGCATGTGTGGGTAATGCTCCTGGCTGCCAATCCATTTTAAAAGGAGGAGACAAGACACAAAGGCTGCTTCACTGCTGTTGAGGCTGGACAAAAGAGTGGTACAGAGACAGAACAGCTCCTTCACAGCTAAAGACCATTCTCAATTCTTCCTCTCTCTCATTCTTATCTCCCTCTCAGATTACTGCATTTTCTGTTCCCCTCATGCCATTGCAGTAGTGCTGAGGACAAGTGAGATAATGCTTGGCCCAAATCCAGGCAATCATTTTGGAGTAATTAGTTTAGGTACTGCACACCCAGCCCATACTTTTTTCTTTTTTTCAGGCAGGTATCAAGTTGCTTATATTACCTGATTACCTGCCTGCATGCGGATGGCCAGCCCCAAGGTGCAGGTAAAGCTCGTCCCCAGGTAGCAAGTGAAGGTTTAATTGAATGCATCAGTTTGTTCTGAGAAATTTGGCTCTGCTGCAACCACTGATTTTTCCTCATGCTGCTGCATGCAATCTCCCTTTTGCAGCTCAGCCTTTTTGGAGCTTTTAGCCTGAGAATATAGTCTGTGTTGGGATGGCCTTGGAGCTGCTGTTAATTCTGACATTGCATTTTTTGTTCCTCCATTTATTTGGAGAGCTGGGAAAGAGCAGTGTACGTTTTTAGGGCTGAGCAATTTTTCATCACGAGAAATCCTGGGCACAAGCAGCTGGGTGTACACTTTTCAGGTGGATGTGAGGGTTTTTAAAGGTACACAAACTGCACATCCCCCGTCTTCCCACTGCTTTCATGGAAATTCAGCAGTTATGGGTCAGAAACACACATTCAGTTCACACATGAGAAATGCTGCATAGAGACAGAGGATGACTGACATTGGCACGCTGATGGCCTCCTTGCTTGGGCAACACTTTGACACCTTTTATTCCTTTCCTGTTCCATCCAGTGATTCCTGACCAACCCTTTGCCATGCCTCCCCATGCACCTCTCTAGCCCGGGGTGTCTTTGACCCAAACTCCTTTCCTGAGAGTGCCCTGAGCAGCAGTAATGTCTTGCCCATGGCTCTTTGCCTACACACCTGCTCCCTGACCATGAGGACCCTTCAAAGGCCAGGGAGGAGCTATGTCTCCAGCTTGTTCTCACCTCTTTGCTACAAATGTGAGAGGGTGCAGCTTTAGGCCAGCTGTGAAGGTAGCCTTGGGCTATGGATATATTTCCAACAGGAATTGGTGTGAGGTTGCTAACAGCTTCACAAAGACAAGAAAAGAGCTAAAGAACTGTTGGATGCTAAAGGCTTCCAGCCAATACTAGCCTGGATCAGATACAGATTGGCAGCCTTGAGGTGAGTGGCTCCAATTTCCCATTACCAATTCCCCTGAGCTGCTCAGGCTCCCATGGTGAAAGCTCTAATTTAGTAGAGATCCTGTAGGTCTGCCTTGTTTTTTTCCTGTCCGCTTTGTTTCCAATTTTTAGCAGCAAGCCCATGAAGCCTTGCAGCCAGATGCCCACTGGCTCTCCGGTGAATGTAAGCAGGCATCTTGAGAATAGTTCAGCTCAAGACCTAAAGCTGCAGTCACTATTTAAATTCCTGGAAATCAGAGCAAATAGCAGTATTCCAGTCCCATTTCACCTAGCTGATTAGCTTTGCAATCAGCGTGTGAAAGAATTTGAACTCGGCAGCTACTCAGAACTCCAACTAGCATAAACCAGGCCATGGGAATAGAACAGTGGAAAGACAATTATGTTCCTTTATACAACTGATTGCAAAGGAAACGGTCACATCTATTTTCAGTTAGAATTCGATTAAAATTTGGGCAAAGAGACCAAAGCTATTCTTGCAAGAAAAGGTAACTATGTGCATACAATGCTGTTCAAGAGGGATGTTGATAATTCAGTGTTACTTGATTTCTTTAGAAGAAGGCCAGGTTCTGAGCTGGCATTAACAGACTATTTCCTTCAGAGTTGGCAGAGCCATGATGATTGCAACAGCTGAAAGTCTTGCCCTGCACTGCATCAGTGCTGTTCTAATTACTGTTTTCATCCAGTAAAACTAAGTAGATCAACATGGTCACGGCTGGCTCCAGTTTTTCAGCAGCATATCAGAAGCTGGATGCCCCTCTCCTGTGGACGAGGGTGTAGGAACAGGCTCCTTCTGCCCGTGGAGACAGTAGGAGAACAAAGGTATGTTTGAAGTGGAGAGATGGGGGGAGCTGCCCTTCCTGCTGCCCTTGTAGCAACCAAGGGAATAAAGGGGAAGGAGCATGGCAGCTTCCAGAGAAACTGTACTGTCCTCATGGCCAGTGGTACCTGCAGCCACATCCTCGCCCTGTGCCAGCCCCAGGCAGCTCCCAGGGGAGCTTTTGTGGGCTCAGGCAGCCCCTCCAAGACATCTCACCCACTACCTATAGACCAGCACCAGCTGGATGAGCACACTGGGAAAACCTTAACATCACAGAGGCGCCTTCATCCCATCTCCGGTGTTCTGGGCTCTCTTTATAACTGAGACAAAATGGTGAAGCAGACTCCTGGTGTTGCATGCAAGGCCTCAATTTTGCTACTTTTTCTAGAAAAAACAAATGCTAATGGTCTCTATTCTTTTGTCTCCTTTCTGAGCTCCTTCAGTTTCCCTAAGAATCCATACAAATGCATTTGGTGGATGCATTTTCTGGCACAATGTTAGAAAGGTAAGTAATGCATTTACTTGTTTTTCAGATAATGGTGCTATACCTGAAGCACAACTAAGAAATATCAAGATGAGTGCATGGGCCAATGAAGAAATCTAGAAAAGCTCAAAGAAATGTTGAAGTGTGGATCATCTTGCCCTCTAACCCACTACATGGCATGATAGCAAGTTAAATTATTTAGAAAGGTAAAACAAGGATTTGTAGTTTAAGAAAATAGAATTAGCAGTGGATAATCTAAGTTTTGTCACTGATTCTAAGAAAAACAGCAATATTATATTTTTTTCTCACCAAAAACAGTGTTAGCTCCTGGGGAAAATATACATCTTGACAAATAATCTGAATGGTATAATCTAGAAGCTATTTTGGATACTTATGACATTAATATTAATGGCCCATGGGTGGCATTATTAATTGCAAGCAGAACTGCTTTTAAGGACATAGTATCATGACTGAATTTGGTTTTCTAGCAAGTTTGACAGTCCAGAACGTTATATTGCATATATTTTACTTTTTTGCTAACCTACTATTCAATGGAGAGATTACAAAAGGACGTAAAAATCATCAGACAGAAGGTCTGACAAACCATTCATCTTGACACCCTGTAAAGATAATTCTCAGCCATCTAAGATGGATATTGAAGAGGTTCTAGCAGATAGACTGACAATAAAAGTCTCAAGAGGAGCATTGACTTCCCACCATTTCTAAAGAAAGAGCAGATTACAGAGAGCAACTGGTTACACAGGTGGACCATCTTCAGCACACTATTTCAATCTCACTGTTGCCCCTGAAAATAATGAACTCTGTTATTCCCCAATATGGGAAGACATAGACAAGTGTAGGTTTGGTCAGGAAAGCACTAAATAAAACCAAAACTTTGTATTTTAAAACCAGACAGAAGAATAGATTAGAAGTTTACCTCTTGGCTGAAAATGTTCAGAATACATTTGAAAGAGAAAAGAACTGTGTATAGACAAGCACACTCTGAGGCACTGTTAATCGCTGATATCTTCATGACAGCTTGGACTGAGGCTGCCCTCAGACCTGGAGAGGAGAATGTTGTGCAGCATTAGGAACTGAATGAATGAAAAATTGTCATCTCATGAATTACAGTTCTTTCTGTGTGTTTTTCATTTGCTGGAAAAAAAGAACCTCACAGTTACTTGCTTATGGTCCATATTTTGAAAATGGGATGGAGAAGGATCGTCGGTCAGCCTCTGCCCATTTTTTGTGTAAAAGCAAAAGCAGCAGCTTCACAATGCATTATCTGCTGTACTCCTGTCTCCACTCGCTCATCAGCATCCATATCCCATACAGCTCATGCAGGGAGTATGGAGAGACTCCCTTTAAGCCCAATTTTAGCATGTAATCTACCCATATTTTAAAAATAGATCATTCTTTTTTTCATCTGAGTATAGACTGTAGGGGGGGTTTTGGTCACTTTTCGGTTTCTGTTCAGTTTTTTAAAGTCTGGAATCAATCAGCAAACCTGGGAAAAAGCAAAATTAGGATGCTTTGGAGATAACTCAGTCATCACTTTGACAATGAAGCAGTGCCTGCTCTGACCTCTTCCTACGCCTTCTGTCCTAAATACTTTCTCCACTGCATTTTCTTCAAGGAAGTAATCTCATTTCATCAGTCCAATATAAACATAACTCCTCTCCTCCTTTTTAGGTCAGAGGGAAGTATTTAATGTGCTGGAACTTACCAGCACTAATTACTTTATTATTGACTACAAAAATTTTGACAGCAGAGCGAAATGGAGGAATCTTGTGCATGTTTGGAGTCATTAAATGTGTACCCGAGCACCTTCATATCTACAATTACCAATTAAGAAAATCCTGGCAGAGTACAGAGGAAGCTTGCAATCCAATTCTGTAAATATTCATCCACGTGGGAAGGGCTGCACAGCTGAGTGGCCTCAGTGAGTTTACTGCCAATACCCATGTGCATAAAAAGTTCCCTACATGCTTAAGCGCTTGCACGAATCCTAATCTTTGCCTGTGCTGTTTATAAGTGTCTGATATGAAGAACAGTTCTGAGGCATTTCATCACTTGTCAGATTTTTGTAAATTATCCTAAGTTTTCATTATTCCAGTAGTTTCCATGTTTACATGTAGACACAGCAGATAGGTCACGGTATTTGACTTTGCACTTCTTTTTTAATTAGTTTTGCTGACCAGGGACCCACTGTTGTTGAAACAGATGTTGCAGCCCAATAATAGCTCTCAGCTGCCAAGAGCAAACTGTGGAACTCAGCCCTTGCCATGCAGAACAAATGAGTGGAATAAGGGGCCCATGAGCTCCAGACAACAGAAACACTCCACAACATGTGTGTTTACTAGCTCTAACTCAAGGCACAGAAAATTTAACATACATAGGCACATAACGTATTTATCTTTCTCATTTAAAATATAAAAAATGAGGAATTATTTCTCAAAAATGCGGATAATGCCACAGAATAAACACATTCTTTTTGTTCCTTTGTTTTGAATATTTGTTTAACTATCTCAATTTGGCTTTGAGTCACATGCACCACAATCAGAGAGGCTCTTCCAGACTTGAGAAGATCAAGCGAAACTCAACCTGAGGACTCAAATCAAGCTTCCAACCAGTCAGACAGGCACAGAAGTAAAATATAACACTTGCTCTCTATGGCAAAAATTAATTAGCTACCCTATAAACACACTGGGTTTTTTTTAGAAGGACTGAGGTACTCAGCCAAAGTGATGATGATCCTAAATCCATATCCTCTCCTCTATGATAACCAGACTCTCTTTTTTCTGTCTTACATATTAAATTATTACTGCCCAGCCCAGTGTTTCTTTGTAACCTGCCTAAGTCCTTCATGCTATGTCTTTCACCTAAAAGTTAATCAGTTCTATTAGCTCTTCTTCTGTATAACTCATTTCATAACATTAATGTTACATAGATCAGGCACAGTGCTGATCTCTGGACATGTCTTTGTACCTGTTTGTCTTTCAACAAGAGCATTACTAACTTTCTTAGGTTGAATGGCTGAATGGTGTATTAATTTATTCTTAGGCATATTGCTATTGTAGAAAAAATGCATTTCTGTAAAGATTTCTAGCCCATCTGCAAAAGTAGGAGTGTCAGTAGGCATGGCTATTTAACAACGGGAGAAAGCAGTCTTGAAAAAAATGATGCTTATGCTGGTGGAGAGAAAATTAGGCAACAGCTTGTGGTGTAACATGGTGTAAAATTCCAAAACAAACCAAAAATCCATAATTCACATAGTTACAATAATCATATCCACACAAAGTCTCAGGTAAGGTTCAACTTAAGAAATTGTTCATTTTTTGATATTTTAATTTATTTTGAATGTCACTGTAATTCATCCCAAAAATTTTTCTGGGATCTCAGCATTATTATTTAAAACTATCAGAAGTGTTTAAAGCAGGGTGAAGAAAGACCACCCAACACAGACCCTGCTAAAAGGATAAATCCATCTTCCCATCGTCTCTCCCCACCTCATCCCTTGTGCCCATGCAACCACAGCATGAATGGCTGCTTACAAAGGGTTTAGGCAGACCAGCAGCCTACCCTGGCTCACCCAAAGACCACCCAGTCTCTGAGGACAGCATGAAAGGAGCACCAGCACAGGCAGCCAAAGGAACCATTCATGGGGACATCTTTCTCTGCCAGGGCGTCCTTGGTGCTCAGCAGCGACAGGAACGGGCTGATGAGAACTCAACTGAATGAGGAGCCTGCTGTTTTCTTACATCCTCTGCAGCTGAAACAAGGTGGCAGCAATATCTGTATATCCACTAGATCTGTGAGATCTTGATTTCAATGGGCATTTGTGGGCCCAGTAAACACAGTGTGAAAAGAGAAGGCTTTAGAACAAATAGTGGCTCAAGAACCTTTCTCTGACACGCATGCAATAGATAATTCTGTCTAGCAAACCAAGTACCTTGTAGATTAAAAAGCTTGTTCAGTCCTGGTCTGAGCAAAACACAGTAGACCACAGAAGTCACATCCTTTCTGCTCCTCTTGACAAACACAATTTTCCCCTCTCACAGTGATTGGCAATGATGCTCCAAAGATCACTTCCCAGCCTCACTGTTTTGATCATGTTTCAGTTGTCTTTCTTTGCCTCTCTGCCTCATCAAACAAGCTTGATTTCACAGCCCACTTGTCTTGGAGTCAGCACGGAGACCTCAATTCTCCCCTAATCCCTCTGTTTTGAATTTTTTCATTTGTAAGCAACCACATCTGTGTGACTCCTGACATTGGGAAGAGTTTGCTCTAAACATCCACAAAGTCAGTTGGTTTTCAGACCTTTTCTTAAAACTCCTTTGCCCTTGTGATTATGGTAGAAACCAGTGAGACTTCTGATGGTCTGAGACCTCTGCTCATCTGTATGGCAGACCTGCCACCGCTTGTACTCCCTCTGCAGTGCCTTTATCCTGTGGTCCTTAGAACTTGATACCACAGTCTTACGTTGGTGACAAAGTCTTACATTTGTGACAAAGCCAACCAAGGGTGCAAAATCAACCTGCTTTACCCCAGACATAAGGAGGAAGGAGCTCCAGATCAGTCAAACAATGTAATGCAGTTTGTAGTAGCTTCCCAGGCAGAAGGTGTCTATGGATCCATACAAGCCAGATCTCTTTTGGCTAGTCCTATCTGCAGATCCCAAAGCACAATGCATTCTCTTCAGATGGCAATGGCATTTAGACAACATTTTGAGACATTGGCATGGGAACAATCCCCACTCCATATTGTAAAAGGGAAAGCTTTGAAATTAACTGTGGAACTTTCCACTCATGCAACAATTTTCTCCTCTATTCTACAAAAAGAGCAAACTCCTTTCGGTTGGGAATGACTGCATACACACATCCCGTGAAAGAAAAAGAGTTAGAGGAAGAAAGAAAAAGGATGGAAGAAAGGAAGAAGGGGGAGAGAGGGAAGGAGACAAAGAAAAGAAAAGAGAAATTAAGAATATCCTGCATGTATTTGAATGGCAGGAAGGCATCTGGGTCATGTCTATAGCAGAGAGAATAAGGATCACATATCCAGAGACACACAAGCATTACTCTTAAGACAGAAAGTATGATTCATTTTTCTGTCCTAAAATGAAAGGCACCATTTAGCCTTCCTCCCAGCAAAGTAGACAAACTGTATTGCAGACGTGTAGGTAGCAAAACAGCTTTCTCTTCCATTTTTATTTTGTTGATGTTGCTGAGCATGTGTGGGGCTGGGTCCTGGAGCATCCCAGAAGATTGGCTACAAGCTCCTGGAGTGGGCAAGCAGAGAGATCAGCATTGCATGCCAAGGTCGAGTGTTGGACTGTCATGCAGAGTAGTTTAACACTGTAATCTTAGTCTACCAATAATTGGCCTACTGCTGGGGAAGTTTGACACAGATACCTGACTCTGCAGGCACATTTCTTCAGTTTAAAAAGCGGTAAAGGATGTCAAAGGGAACACAATGCTGCAAGATGGGAATGGGAATCAGTGTAAAATATGAGGGCAATAAATACCCATTTTTGCTCTTCTCTATCTAGCACAAAGAGCTGCAGCAGCTTTTAAAGGTTTGTAACTTGTTCCTGCATATGTGGGCTTTTAAGTGCAATATGTGATCTTTATGTGCATGCATTGAACAATTAAAAATCCATGCATTCTTGTGCATCGTGACTATTAAAAGTGGATTAGAAATTAACTCAGCTTTCCTGCTTTGACTGCATAACAGTAACTAACTGGCGGCAATTATGAAGAATTCTCCTTTACTGGCAAACTATTCCCTTAATATCTTCCTTGAGGCTTTTGTTTTTTTGGAGGGTCTTTTTTTTCCTGCCTGTGGAGAATCTGGAGGAGGTCAGCCCGGGAGCCAGATTTCAGCCTGGAGAGTAGCACAAGGCTGTTACAGGAAAGCAGTTTCCCTGTTCCTTAGAGGATTGTCTACATTCTTTTCTGCTACAGCTAGGTGTGCAGTCAGGCATTTTTATCATTCTTCCCTAGCACTGTATTACAGAACTTCTGAATTTTTATATTTTGAAATCTATCCTGTTTCCCTGGTGCTGTTCCATTCCCAGTTGCTGGCATCCATGAACACATGTAATAAAACCAAGGAGATATTTCCAAGGACACTTGTTTTTCTTCCCTGAACTGCACTCACAATTGTAAAACCTTCCTTTTCCCTCCTGGCTCTGCCATGGTTTCACAATACATAAGGAAAACAGTGATTTAAAAGCATTTTTTCATTCCAGCATTTTCTCTGCCCTTCATGCCATGGCCAACCAGAAAAAAGCCAAAATTCTGAGTTTTTCCACCAGAAGCAAGCTCCAAGACCACTCTTAATTGCAGAAAAGGACTGAGCAGAAAGAAGCCAACATTTCAACTAGAGGTAAAATCCCTCAGTTAGGTTAGAGGGGCATTTTCTCCAGCAATTTTGGTGAAGGTTGTCTTTTAGGCATAGTAACAAGGAAATTAAATGGATCACCAAGAATAAGGTGGCAAAGGGTCCTGCACCTGGGTCCCAAAAATCCCAGGCAGACCTACAGAGTAGAGTGATGGGAAAAAACCTAGGGGTGCTGGTTGACAGTGGCTGAACATGAGCCAGCAGCGTGCCTGGGAGGCCAAGAAGGCTGATGGCATCCTGGACTGTGTCAGCAATAGTGTGGCCAGCAGGAGAAGGGAGGTCATTGCCCCTTTGTACTCGGCACTGGTGAGGCTGCACCTCGAGTGCTGTGTCCAGTTTTGGGCCCCGCAAAACAAGGAAGACATCGAGGTGCTGATGTGTGTTAGAGGACAACAGAGCTGGAGAGTAAGTCTTATAAGGAGAGTTTGAGGGTGTTGGGGCTGTTTGCCCTGGAGGAAAGGAGGCTCAGGGGAGAGAGACCTTATCACTCACTACAGCTGCCTGAAAGGAGGGTGCAGCCTGGTGGGGGGTTGGCCTTTTCTCCCAGGTAACAAGTGATGGGATGAGAAGAAATGGCCTCAAGTTGCATCAGGAGAGGTTCAGGTTGGACTTCAGGAACAACTGCTTCACTCAAAGGATAATTAAGCATTGGAATAGGCTGTCCTGAGAGATTGTGGATTCACCATCTCTGGAAGTGTTCAAGAAAGACTGGTATGTGATGTGGTTTAGTTGAGAGGATGGTTCTTAGTCAAAGGCTGTGTTCAGTGATCTTGGCAGTCTTTTCCAGCCTTAAAGATTCTATGATTCTATGCTATTCTAAGAAAATTGTGTAGGATTTCCACCCACCTCCATCCCCCTCCTCCAGTGCCCATCATGTAAATGTTTTTATAAATCAACTATTTTTTTCTTATTAGAAGTGGCTTGATCTATAGAACATGTAGGCCTGGGGCAATCATAAAAATAGCAGAGTTATGTGAAAGTTGATAGTAGACATTGAGAGAAAAGAGAGAATTAAAAGCAAGATGAGGAAAGTAGATAGGATGCCAACTGCTTATGTTGTATGCCCGGTGGAAACCAATGGGTCTTTCAACATTTATCTAAACCATTTTTATTGGATTTTTGAATTAAATTAAACAAGCCATGTTTTGTTTTGGGGAAGGCACAGTGAACTCACTGTCTCCATCATACCAGCAGAATTAATCATAACTAAAATTTAAACATGAGAGATAGTCTCACACTAATTCTTGGAGAAATGATGTGCAGTTTTCTCTTCTGAAAATGGAAGTGTTGTGCCCACGTCTATAGATAAATTTGTGTTGCACAGAAACACAACATAGCAAAGGGGCTTCTTTTTTCTCTTACAGATCTCCCACAATAGCCTGTCCAGCAGAACCACAGCCATCTCCTTGCATTTTGGTCGTGCTGTTATGTCCACAGAGGGAGAGCCACGCTCAGATATTGCCTTGCCCAGGCACACGACGTGGGAAATAATGACATTAATCAATACTGCCAACCAGGAAAGAGCTCCGAATAAAGTATGGCAAGAGGATCCAAAGAGGAGGTTTCAGTGTGCTGTCTGCTGCCCTGGGCTGCCCTCTGAAGGCTGAAGCTAAATCCACAGCCCTGGATGAAAAGCATCGATCTGTCCCCGAGCACGTTACTTGGAATGAAACTCCAAAGTTTTGCTGCTGAGGAACACTGGAAAAACAAAACTAGGAGAGTGTAGTTTGCAAAGGTTTTCAAGATAAAAATGATAGCCTGAGGGGTACTGTATGTGGGGCAGCTGCTCCCCATCCCCACATACACAAAACCCCTGCAACTCCAAAGAAAAGTGAAATATCAAAAACTGTTTGCCTGATATACACTTTTAAAAAAATCGATTGAAGACATTGTGAAAACAATGTTTACTTTAAAGAAAATGTTGGCACTTAATTAGTCAGTTAAGGTGCCCAATTCTGCTTCTTGTCACCTTGAGGCTAAGAACAAGTTGGCACTTTATAAGAAAATCTGACTTGTACTGCCCTGGCACTGTCCTTCCCTATGAGTGCATTGCAGAAGAATATCAACTGTCCACTCCACAGCAGGTACAGCTACCAACCTGAACACATCTGTAGGAAGGCTTTGTATATACTTACCGTGTTTACTCTTCATATTCACTCATAGTTTTCTTCATTCATGTTTCTCCTTATTCACATTTGTAAAAATAAAACATTTCAGCAACAGTTTGCTCGTCATGAGGAGGGGAAACAAAAGCACATATGTTTCAGCAGCTATCACACAGGCTTATCCGCAGCCCACATTGCTGACCAGCTATTCCACACTATTAGAAACATGATTGAAACCATTAGTCCTATTTTAATGAACTCCATGTGCAACTTGAGTTTTTTCTCCCAGAAAAAATGTCTATCATATAATCGTACACAACATAATTGAGATAAATCCCAGTTTGGGCCATTTCTCAAATTGTTGGTTTAAGAGAATCCTTTCTTAAAAGACATTTGTGAAAAATAAATACAATTACATTTACATTATTGGTTCTGCTTATTGCTTCCAGTAGGCATTAGGAAACACGTGTGCATTTGTGTTCATTTATGCAGTGATGCTCACAGCTACAGTGAATTATGGCATGTTACAGCCTCGAGTGTACTCTGAACCCAACTGCTTTCTCAGCCTGATTTCCTAAGGAAATGAGTCTTATATCAACATGGGATACTTCAATAACTTCTGAGCCCTTTGGCCTACATCAGCTAAATTTGACAAAGGTGATAGAGATCTCAGAGGTAGCAAAGCTCCCACTGTTGTGGGAAAACAGGTGGCAGGCTAAGAGGAAAATCTATTAATACCCTCATACTGGGTATGCTGAAGCATGACATTGCTCCATACTGGACTTCAAGGCATCCACAAAGAGAGCCCAAATCCTGGGTTAAGCACCCAGTCTATTAGAAAACCCCTCCTGAGTTTTGCAAACTACCTGCTTTTGTTTAAACATAAACTATGAACTTTCTTCTGGTGTGCTCTGTAACAAAGCCCTTTTTTCCTCCAGTAATTTATCTGCCAAAATAAGAATTCTACAGTTTACTTGTACCTCTTTTGCACAGCCTGTAGGATTAAACTTGTGCTACTGTTTCTACACTATGTAGATGAAACTAAGGTGCAGAGAAGTTATATATGTGTTCCCTTGATGTTTCTAATATTTGACACAGAAACTGGATCACAAGCCAGTGATGTCTTTTCTGTCAAATACAAGGATATAAGCCTATATGCTTTAAAAAAATGATGCAGAAAAATAAACCTTTAGAAAAGCCTCAAATATTTCTGGATTGAAAAAAAGGTCTCCTATTAGTGTTTGTCCATGTGGATGCAATTTTACTTCCTCTCCAGTCCCATCAACTCTGATAGCATCCCACTTCACAAAACAAAACAGTTTGAGGTTTTATCTATACTTTCAAATGAAGGGTCTAGCTGGTGTACACTACTGGTGAGCTAAACCTTCTTGTTTTAACCCTAAAAAACACCACAGTCTATGGTACTGTCTGAGGCTGACAGGTTCTTCCCCATCTGAATCCCAAAGCAGAGGAACTTTGATCAGAGGAACAATATTGCAGCTGGTGTGTAGGAAACACAAAACAGGATCCTGCATTTCTCTGCCCACTGTTATTTTGTGGACTAGTATGGGGTACTAGCGTGCCTATCAACAAAAGTATGTTATAAACAGCAGTTACAAGTCATGGAGCCTATATGACAACATGAAGCCTGGTGGAAGTTTAAGACTCTTTTTCATAGAGTATGGACCTTGATCTGAATGTCTAAATCAAACAAGCTTGAATTTCTCTGTTTTCAGTAGGATATTCTTTTCTCCCTCTTGTGTTACAGAAATAAATAACATTGCAAAAGGAAACTATCTGTAGACAGCAGAGTCTTTACTGACAGCTGAGGAGGGAGACGTGCCTGTAACTGTCTCTTAGTAGCCTACAGGTATCACTTTTGACGTTTGAGGGCACAAATGAGTTCAGCTGCACATAAACCTTCTCCCTTAGTTAAGGTGCAATGATCATTGAGACAGAAGCAGTCTGACCAAAGCTGTGCACTTGTCAGCTGAGTATCTTGATCATAAGAACTTGAAAAAATATCTCACCAGCAGTAGATAATCTGTCAGAAGATATTTATAATTCAGTATTTAACCCATTTTTTAAATTACTATGACTTGAATTGCATTAACTCAAACTGAGATGAGGCCCAGATGCCAGGCACAGTACAAACAGCTAATAAGAAACTGCAACTGCTTTAACTCACACACATCCTGATCCTGCAAATGTTTAGGACTGTGTTTAACTTAACTACTGCCAGTATTAATGGAGTTGCTCAGAGAACTAAAGGTAAAGAGAAGAGACCAACAAGAGCCAGAGATTTAGAGACTGAAGTGTTTAGGTGTCTAATTCCCAATGGTCTCAAGATGTTAATGTGCATCTGGCCTTATACAACTTACTGACTTTAACAATTTTAAACAGACTCAAAGTGGGTGAATACGTTCACATCCTTGTCTTCCATACCACTGAAAAGCTATTTCCAAAATACCCCTTTTAAAATGTCTCTGCATTAGCTTATATGTTCATTTTTTAACTGAAACACCAAAAATATCTGAATTGCACTTAGGTGCAATTTTCTTCAGTTTCTTTGAGGACATGGTGCAGTCACATCCCTAGTGCCTTTTGCTTAGCCCTCCATGTCTTGAGATCTGTTGGTTACTTATCAAGGGAGTGAAATGCTGCTGTGTTCTACTGTGCTTATCATTACCCAAAGGAAATACCTTTGTTGCACTGAGGCATTGGGCAGCAGAGAGGCTCTCCCTTGCTGCAGCCACTGCCCATAGCAGTATTTCAAAAATCGATGCTGATTAAGAGAGAGGAGACATTTCTTTCTGTTCTCCAGTTCTCATTCCCCCCTCTCCCTTCTGGTGAGGCTGCAGGCTGAAGTCCCCCTGCTAGCCACTTCCCCCCTGTTTGCTTCCTCTCTTCTCTCACTTTTTAAAAAATAGAGTTTTCTTTCAAGTCCTCTACAGTTACAGTATTTTGGCCATCAAAGTCCCCTCCCAGCCATTTTCATTTACCTTGTGACTCTGACCCTTTGTGAGGCTGAGGATTTTCAGAGTAAACCGATCCCTGAGGTCCCCAAGGATGTTATTCTCATTTATTCACTCAGCCCTTTGAATGGAGCAGCCTGGGGTTGGCAGCGGTTCAGCAGCCCTGCATTCAGAGAGCACACAATCCTTTTTCTTTCAGGGGCCTTTCAAAATAAGGCCCAAGGTTTGCCGAGGAGCTTGAAGGTCTGTCAGTCATGCAGCAAGTTACATTTCATTCCCAGCCACCACTGAAAGTGAAAAGCAGAGAAGGGATAAGAGCAAGAAGCCCACGGTGAATCAAAAGGAGGCTCCCTCAGATTACGCCTTCCTTGCCAGTGTGGCATGCTCTGGGGACATCTGTGTCTGCTGCCACTGGGCCCCCCACCAACCTGGCAAGGGCCCTGAGCCCCAGGAGCAGGGCAGAGCATGGCCCCTACAGGAACAGCTGTACAATGGACACCCCCTTTCTCCAGGTGCTCCATGGGCTGAAGGAACACCTCCAGTGCCATCTGTGCACGCACTGGCGGTCATTACCTCTGACAGCTGGTCCTCCTTTTCGGGAGGGAAAAGGCCCCTTCTTTGCATTTTCATTGCAAAATGTTTGGGAATTGTCCCCTGGGACTGATAAGACAGAGACACGTCTGTGAGTGTCCCAGAGGGAGGGAGGGCTATAGGAAAAGGCTCATGGTTATGTACCACTGTACCTGCCAACTGGTGTGTCACAAACGGCTAAAATTACCAGCCGGTCAATTATCTGATTAAAGGGAGCCTTTCATTTGAGATTAAAAAGAAAAAAAAAAAAAAAGAAAGAGAGAAAAAAAAAATAAAAAGGAAAGAAAAAGCAAATCCTGGCTGAAAGCAATACCTTTGCTAGGTTACCAAACTTAGTAGACATTGCGTTCTTTACTTTTTCACTTTTGGCAGTGATGAACAGCAGAGTTTAAAAAAAAAATCAGGGAACTTGGGGAGAATAAATATTTTGCATTAATCAAACATTTTTCTACATCTCATTCCTCTAACACATCATGTTCTCATTTATCTCCCTTTTCACAAAAAGGCCTTATATTTTAAAAGAAAGAATGACTGCTCATTTTACATATTTCCATTTTAGTTCAACTGATTAAATAAGGAACCTTCTCCAGGAAAGTTATTCAGGTTTCATTAGTTTACAGTTGCCTTGGAATCCCTTTGAATTACAGCGAGCATAAATTAACATTCTGTCAGCTAACATCAGAAGTACCTCTTTAAGGCTCCTGGACTCAACAACGGCTGCTAAGGTTTGGGAATAAATGTACGATGTGCCGGGGCTTCACCAGCTGGTTAATGACCTGCCGCAGTAGTTATAGGGCCCAAGACGAAGCTGAGGAAGATTAGTTAATCTGGCCAGTCACTGGTGTGCTGGCTCAGAGTGCTGAGCAGCGTGGAGTGCATGATTGTAAACTTTATTGTTTGACCTCTGCTGAATTAGGAGCTGGGGTTTTGAGGAGGGAGAGAGGGAGGGGGCTTAATGTTTTATTAATAACATTTCCAGCGTTTATCCTTTCCTGTTTGAGTAACTGAAAAGGTAATTTCCAAACACAGGAGTCAGCAAAACTGAGTTTCTTTCAAAAATTGTTGTGTTCTCTACTCACAAATCAAACAAATATGGTTCAAGCTGCAAATTATTCCTGCACTGCAACAGACAAAACTGGGGTCAAACGCAGTTGTTCTTTTTCATTCATGTCTCTTCACGCGGTTCATCCTTCAACTGGCAATCACCGAGCTAGAGACTAAACCCTCCACAGAGTGCTACCTCTGCAAGCCACTAGCTCCAAAACCCCTCAAAGTTCAATAAAATCTGAGACTTTCCTGGTCTCACCCATCTCCATTGCATTTGATTTCCTATCCAGGCAAGGTGAAAGAGTAACAGGAAGGGAGAGTGTTCATACAAGATTGGCATGGCTATGAAAAAAAATAGGTATGTTATTGTAGTTACAGGGCAGCTAAAACAAACTCCCTTTTAACACATCTTAAATCCTTTCACTTTCATGCAACTGTTTACTCTGCTACCCAACCAAGGGCATAGCGACAGTATCTCTTAAGTATGAAATATTTTTATAATGAAACACTCATCTTCTGGATTTCTTCATATGAAGGGAAAAAAGTATGTCTGATGTTAAACATATTTTCCTAGTTGGTTTCTGCTTTGGATAGAGGAAAAGGATTGGCAGAAAATACATTAAATACATTACCTTTTTGGTGTTATTCAAATTGTTACAAGTTCTGTCTCCTGTCTTTCCCATGATAATGACCAGTACCAGATTGGGTGGGCATCTGTGGGGTGACCCACCTAATGGAGAAATTTCCTACAGTTCCAGGAATTGGCTGCATAGATGAAACTTCAAAGCATTTATAAAGCTTCCAAAGTTCCTTCATTACTATTTTCTATTTGAACTGAATGTTCCCATTAACTCTAGATTTTTTTTTTTTAATCCTTCTAAACTGTTTGTGTTATGTTTCAAAATCTCCATGAATTTTAAAATAACTAAATTCATGGCGGAGTGCCTCTAAGTCACATTCAGCTGCCTTCTCATGCTGGAAGGATGAGTCTCAAATTTTTAACCCTTTGGTGCCTGTGCTGCTACTGACAGACAAATGCTCTGTCCTTCATTCCTGGTGCCCAGTGTTATCTTGATGCTCTCTGCAGCCCAATTGGCTAATACAGTGGCTTAACCAAACTGTAAGGGCATACATCCAACACCACGAGGGTCAAAGCCAATGGATGGACTGCTCTCCTGATGCTTGAAGAACCTGGATTCAAATCCAGTCTCCAGATGTCAAGACTCCTCTCACCTTCAGTGTAATTTTCTCTTGTGAAAGGGTTGTCCATCTGCTGTATCTCCCTTCTTTTTGAAGGAAGAAAGGAGGTGTTTTGGTGTTATTTACACAAGGTTCTTTTCCAACTGAGTGGAGAAATGCACTTAGTTCCCAAGAGTCCCCTGCTTGACTCTTCCAGCTTGTTAGCCTAACTGTTTTTCCACTCCAAATATAGATCTTGGTGTGGTTTATTCCTTATTGCTTTACTCTGCCTCTGTGCTAATCTGGGCTGCTAATCTGGGCTGAACTTTGTTAGGCTGGCTATTGCCAAGGTACTTGAATGACACCATGAACAACAGCAACAGGAACTTGCCAGAACACTGTCCTGTGAGCAGGTAAGTTTAAAAATGCTACTAGCAGAAGTATAAGGTATGATATCAGTAGCCAGAGAAAATGAGAAATTGCAGATTTTCTTTTCCCATCCAGAATGAGTGTTATATTTGGGATGCAACTCCAAACAAAAGTGCTTCTACAGAGGCAACAAATACTTCTTACCTTTTCTGGCTTGGGAAAGGGTGCACCACACATCTGATTTTCACAGCTTTCCCTGTGTTAAGACATGACTGTCAGAAATATGCCATTCCATATTAGTCCAAAAGCATAATGCTGTCTTGTTACTGCATGGACACAGACAGACTTTTCAAAGCCCTACAAGAGAACTTGGGAGGGGTTACCATTTTGTGCAGTAAGAAGAGCAGGAGTTAAGAATCTTGGGCATTTAAGGGGAAGATCAAGAGCTGCTTGCAAAGTGAAAGGAAAAAAAAAAAGGAGAGACAATTTAAGATCACAGCCACACTGTGGAAAAAGGAGAGGTTTTCTGTTACTGGGTAAACAAAGGGAACTCTAGGAAACCCAGAAAGAGCATGTGAGCCCTTAAAAGAGGAACCAGAGCAAACTCAGGGAGTGAAGGAAGCTGCATGCAATGGAGATGAGGAGCAGGAACAGAGAGTTACCTAGTGTGAGAGTCAGAGATGTGCTATGGGCAGGGATGTGCTATGGGCAGCTCTAGGTTAGATGAAACTGGGGGGATATGAGCAGGGCCATGAGCAGCACCTGCACATCCTTCCCCTTCCCACCTGTTATACACATAGCTGGAGACAGGGAGGGTAATGGTACCTGGGCACTCAGAAAGAGTCACGTTTATCTAAAAAGTGGAAAAAGGGGCTGAGACAGCAAAAAGATACCCTTCCTGTCCCTGTCATGTCTACATTGAGCCCTGCTCTTCTTCTGCCTCCTTTTGATTTTTGTCCAGTCTGTCCCTTTAAAAACTCACAGAGTCCTCTCTGAAGCTGAACTGGCTGTGGGAAACTGAGATATTATAGAAACCCCTCAGTGCCAATTTATTAATGTTACTGAGACTTGTCTACACTCAGAATAGATATATTGCTACAAGGGAGGCCTTCATGCAGCCAGAATCAGTACTCATGGCTCTGCTGAGATGTAATCTACTGCTAAAAGCACGGCTTAAACAAATGTTTGCATTGTAGGGCAGGTCTCCCCTGCCAGCCACTACAGCAGTCCAAAAAGCAGCACTTTCAATGTAGATACCCAGGGGCAGATCTGGAGAATTATCAACTAATTGGCAGTATTTAGTCATGGTTTTCTAAAGGCAAACCTAGCCTAGCTTGTGATGCAGCACACCTGAAGGGTGACATGCCCATCCGTGTCCCTGTGCCGTGCCACTGAGTGCTGCAGCGTGCCCGGCCAGCTCCCACAGCCCAGCTGGTGCAGCCCAGGGAGTGCCAGCACCAAAAGGTGCTGGGCACAGGTGTGGGGCATGGTGCTGGAGGTCATTTCACAGCTCACCCAGGTGTCTTGGCTCTTTCAGCTATGACAGGATCTCTGAAGAAGCCCAGGATGAGGAGAAAGTGGCTGTATCATACTGTGTCTCTCAGGGCTGAACAAGTGGACAAAGAATTGTCTCGGGCACAAAGTGACTACCCAGGAGCTTTGTTTTGCAAATAAAAACTACTGTAAACTTCCCCACTGGTAGTCCCTCACATCTTGGAACCAAGAATTAGTGACAAATGCAAAACTGAAGCTCACTGAGGGAAAAAAAAGTCCCAGTAGTGGCCAGAAGGATTGTAAGTATTAAAGAGTCTTATGCATGGAAACATATTGTCAATTTTTCAAAGATCCCATGAAAAAGAGCAGGGCTTTATTAAAATTGGTTCTTTATAGCAAAACAGCTGATCCTCTTTATGACTCCCTGAGTTCAGCAGAGATTCTAAGTCCACTGCAGAGATCAACATCAATTCTGGAGATGGATGCTCATGTTCACAAACTGGTGTAGGATCAGGGCCTCCTTCTTAATTTGTCTCAGTTCTCTCACACAGTGAAACTTTTGCAGTTTCATTCAAAGCACTTGGATGTTTCTTCACTGATCTCTTGAATTAAAAGGATGATTAGATGTCTACTTGACTTCTTGACTATAGAAGACCTGAAAATTTGATGGCCTAATCTGACTTGAAGTCAGTAAAATGAATATGACTATTAGACATCTTCCAGAAAAAAAAAATCTAAAAAAAAATCTATGCTTAATCTGAAGCTGGCAAGACAGCAAACTCTTCCTTCCCTTAATAGCCTCTTTCAGCGGTCAACCTCCACCTTCCTTAAAAATCCCCTCTTGTTCCTACCTTCTCTTACTTTAAAACCATTTTCTCTTATCCTATCACAGGAGACTCTCCTAATGATATTTTTTTATAACCCTACAATGTCATTATCTGCTTGTCCTCAGCCCTAGGTGTATTTGGATGGGTATAGACACACAGGTAGTAGGAGGTTTGTAAGTCAAAATATGTCTTTCCTTAGGCAAACTGCTGTAATTGGAAATGGCTGACAGGTCCC
This sequence comes from Haemorhous mexicanus, assembly GCF_027477595.1. Taxonomy (NCBI): domain Eukaryota; kingdom Metazoa; phylum Chordata; class Aves; order Passeriformes; family Fringillidae; genus Haemorhous; species Haemorhous mexicanus. The sequence goes on from NC_082343.1 coordinate 61,707,280, forward strand.
TCTTTGGTCTGAAATAGAAGCAGCAAGCTTTAAAATTAAATGCAAGTTGAGAACAATTATCCAGAGCACAGGAGGAGTTCAGAAGTCCTTATGCATGCAGGAAGAGCACTTTTTCATATGGTTTATTTTCTTTAAAATATGGGAAAAATATGGAGCGAAGTAGAGTTAGGTTACCGCGGCCCTCCCCAGCAGCCGTGCAAAGCCAGAGAGGAGGGAAGCCTCCACCTTGGGCAAGCCCCCAGCCGGCCGTGCAGCTGGTACTTGTCAGAACCTCCAACAAAGCGCAACCACACGTCTCTCACACGCATTCCACCCGGCCCTTCGGCTCTCAGGGGCACAGCCACATCCATGCAGGCTGGTTTGCAGGGGAAATAGCTGGCAGGTTTTGTCCAGGGCATGCTGCTGAAGAGCCGATGTGCCACGCTGCTGCGGGCATCTCTTGCGCAGCACGCTAGCGTGGGATTACTGTTACGTGCTTCTTCTGTCTCTGTTCCTCCTACAGCAGCCTCGGGATCATGACCAAAGCAATAGAGACAACACAGAAAGGGAGGATTTGGGAGGGCTTGACGGGCAGAAGGGTAATGGGTTCAGCATGGGAAAAGTCAGACTTTCAGAAGTGCTTTTGAAAATCTTTTCCACCGTATCCAATGCTGCAAATTGTGTGCTCGTGAGGAGTTTTTATTTAAGTCTACTGCACTCAGTTATTTTCAGTCATAAATAGATTGTGGTGATAAAGTCAATGGATAAAATTTATCCACAATCTATATGTATCTAAGATTGCTGTCACAGTAGCCAGTACCACAGGAAAGAGATTGATCATTATGATCTTATGTATCTTAGGGAAAACATCTCATGTAAAGCAAGGTAAAATCAATACCAATAATCAAACATTCACACCAAGAACATATAAACAGCATTTTTGTGGTCTTTATTCAGTCGAAAAAGGAAAAAGTAAATTAACATGCTGATAAAAATAAGATATTGCTAGCAGGTCTGCTGTCCCAATGAAATCAGAACTGAGAGGTTTTCATTCTCTGAGGTACTTATTTGTTTCTTGTTTCTTGTTTTATTTTTATTATCCTTCTCCAGCTGTCACAATTCATAACAGGCTTAGAGAAAGTCAAGTGTAAGTAAAGGCACTGCCAGAATTACCTGTGTCAGTCTCACTGTCAGTATGACACTTTTCACCAGATTTTTATCTGACACAGCCTGTGGAATAAACAAAGGCAATCTCTAGCACTGAAGTTCTCAGACAGGAAGTATCAAACTGCTGTCTTGTTTTCAGAAGAGGCTAATAGAAACTGAAGATAAACAAAAGAGCAATATTGCCCTGTTAATTTATCCTTAGAGAATCCAGTTAGTTTTGCTCCTAGATGGATTTTATTTTGCCTGAAGGAGACCAAAGATTTGTCTACTGCAAAGAGACTTCTGATAGGATCTTAACCTGCTGTGACTGAAGATACTGAGAGGGCATAAAATCAAAGGCAGTTTTTTTGATTACAGCACAAAACACAGCTGGAAATGGCAAGTGGTTCTCTTGAGCTCTTTTTGTTCAAAAGTGACTTGACCAGCCACGTAAAAACTTGGGACAGCAATAATAGCAAGTAATTCTCTCCCTTAGGTTTTTTTCATGGTATTAACCTAGATCACAGAGACAATCTAAATTCAAGTATGGCTTCACAAAAGTTTCATTAGAGGCCAAGGAAAGATTGATCTGCTGTCTGTCAGAACCTCTGATAGCCTCCAAACGATAATCTTCAAACTTAGCTTCACTCTAGAGAAGCTGCATGCAAAATTTCCACTTAGTTAACATTTGTCTTCTGCAGATTAATATTAGAAGTGGGCTGGATTCAAAACCTGATCTATTTCTCCTTCTCTTGGCTGTTAGGAAACTGAAGTCTGAACTTCTGTCTGTCCCCTTGACTGAATCAAAGTCGCTGAAGTAGATCTGCTTGGAAAGCTTGGATATGGATGAAGATTGTGGCTCAGACTCCTTCCCCAAAAAAACTGACTGCTAAGTAATTGTGAAAGATCCTAATTTTTTTCTTATCCATTCCAGCAAAATACACTTTAACAATCAAAAGTACTGTTTTATAACTACACCTTGATGAAAGGCTGACTCCTATAACCAAGTTATCATCCACAACATTGTTCTACTTTACAATGGACATACACATTCTAATACCATTGGATGAGACATTACTCTCCTAAAAAATGAGAATATTGTTCTCTAATTCAAGTAGCTTGTACTTCATGCTACCAAGAGAAGATGAAATCAGTCATCATAAAGTTGTGTCCTTAGATGTCCCCTACCTTACACTTCAAGGAGATGCAATGACTCCTGTTAGAGCTTTCCAGTGTAAAGCAGCCAAGAAACTAGTGTGTACCAAACCTTAATGCACCTGTGTCAGGAGAGTGCCTAGAAATTTCCAGGTTCTAGAGAGCTGCTGGTTCCCCCTTCACAGGGTCTTAATCCCTGCTGAATATTTAGCTTCTAAAGTCAGTAAGAAGAATAGCTGACGCCAGCCATGGCTCTAAACCAGATGTGATTGTGGCTTGCTAAGATGTATGATGTGCAAGGTTTTAGCACAGTGTTATGAAGGCATTTTTAGAGAAGGAGGAAGGTAGAAGCCAGGAACACATTATAAAAAACACAATAAATAAGTGAACCACTCTCAAGCAGGGAAAGGAATGGCCCAGTCCCCTGCAAATGCACTCCTTTCTGAGGAGTGCAAGGCTGGATCACTCCTCCCTGTGTAGAAAGGGAGCATGAAAGCAGCTATTTTACTTTGTTTCACTGCTAACAACAGAGGCAGGAAAGATGTGACTAAAGTCCTCCCAAATCCATAAGCTGCCTGAAAAAGTGGAGTGGCTAAGGAGGAATCATCACTGTCAAACACAATCCCAGATATGTAGGGAAAAACTGGTGTCAGTGCGTCACAAACACGTGGGCACATGTGCACACCAGGCTCCACCTCAGAGCCAGCCTGAGCACTGATTTTTAAGATAACTAAAAATTTTTAACATAAAATTTTTGGTGTAGCTAAATTTGGTCATTTACTTTGGAAAAGAAAATCCTTGGAATAGAAACAGCAATGCCAGCACTAAATATGAAGTACTGGTAATACAGTGACACTTACCTTATTTAACCAGCCAAAGGACTGACAGAGAGCTGTGCTGCTTGGTGGAAGAGGTCTCCTGCTATTTAACAGAGCTGAGTGAATAACTGAATTTTTGTTTGTCTGAGCTCCTAAATAAAGCACTGCCGAAAAGGGGAGGAGAGTGAGAAAGAACAATATTTTTCTCCAATGAAATAGATTTTTAGGTGATTCCTGCTAAACTGAAAATATTTCCATTACAGTTTAGGTATTTTGAACAGGGCATTTGAAATAAAAGGCATTGCTTTTGCACCATGAATAAACATGCCTTTTTTTTCTTAGTTCCATAGCAATTAAGGGAGCAGCATGCATACTGAAGTATATCAGGAAAATTTATGGGTGAGATTGGCATCCCAAGGGAAAAAAAAGGGGGGGTGCTCACTGTGAGCATCTCAGACTCAATTCCTGCCCTTCATTGAAGGAGTGGGAACATCAGAATTTCCCTGATATGTATAGGCACAGTGTTGTAGAACTCTCCATAACTAGGTAGAACTGCTCTAAAAATCACCACCTTTCCAAACACTGGTACCATGAAGCTGGATACCAAAGAAACTATTTGAATAAATCTGTTTAGCAAGCTCAGATTAATAGCAGCAGGGTGACTGAAACACCCTTTTCTGGTTTATTGCTAACAAAAGGAGACCCTGCCCAAGATGGCAGCATCTCCACAGGTGTTGTGAGACAATCTCTTCAGGTGGGGACCACCAAGTACAAACCACTATCAGAGCTGTATTTGTTACAAATTTGTTACAAATGATACTAACTCCAGTATGTTTAGTGCATCCCAGAAGGCCCAAGGAATCATTTTTGGAGGCAGCTGCAGAGGCAAGCACAGTATGTCTCACCTGGCAGTAGGTCAGTGCACCTGAGCTCTCCTCTGTGCTTTGTCTGAGCAGCCTCTGCTCCCCAGGCTTCCCCTCTTTTCCATCTCCTCTGCCCCTCTCACAGGGTTAGTGTGACATGAGAAAAGTATTTTAAAAAGCCAGCATTGAGTGTGAGATTTTATTTCAATGCTTGTTTCCAGGCATCATGGTGATAATGCAGCAGGAAAGAGACTTAAATTTGTTTTTTGATTAGCTCTCACTGGAAGACTTCTTAAGAGCACCAGCCAGTAGAATTGTTGATTGTGCTGTGTAGAGGTCAATCAACTAGACAGTAAAGATAGCTCATTTTATGTTGGCCTCAAATGAAATGGTGGCTCCTTTTTGCTTATGTGGATGTTAAATATCTTCAGTATGCCACATTTGATTTGCAAATGTAGTGAGTGGAAAAAAAAAATAAACTCAATGCTAAAATTAATCAACTCATTTTATTTGGACAGGAGTTAAAATTGGTGTAGAAATACTTCCCACAATACAGAAAAATATAAAAGGAGTTTTAGCAATGTATCTTTTATATGTATAGATATATACACACAACACACATCCAAAGGATGTATAGATAGATAGATAGATAGACAGATAGATAGATATACATGACTGCAGAAATTCTTAAAAATTGAGGAAAATGTTTACTGAACCTTAACAAATGCACTTTAATACAAATGTATTTGCATTTACATTTTTGTCAGCTTTGAATACACAATCTACTTTCTATCATGGATCTCCCTTCTTGCCAAGTAAAATGGGTGATCTTCTTTTGAAGAGTATTGATTTAAATCCCAAGTTGCTAAGCTACATAACAGAAGGGTACTGTTATGCATACCTTGTTTTTAGAGGCCACACCTCTACATTCAAGGACACCAGCTCATATTGGTTCAGTTGTTACATTTGAGAGCAAGTCTTTTGCTGAAGCTCTTGAAATTCTAGTCAAGTAGTGAGACTTTTGCTATTAAAAGAAAGAAGAAGATAAATTTTATCCACAATCTATATTGTATGTTGACTATAACCTCATTTTATCATTCCAAAATGCAACAGTAGAAAAACAGAAGTGTCTTTTGCCATTTTTTTTTTATTCCACGCAGGCTGATACCTTGGTTCTGCCACACTGGTCCTACTCTTTTCATTTCCCTTGAGCATTTCTGCAAAGCTTCACTTCTGGGGAATGGTTGACCCAGTGGACTGTAGCTTTAACTCCTGCTGCCTCTTCTGAGGGGAGCCAGAAGTGCACTTCTACCCTATTAGCATCTCTGTTAGCTAGCCAGCTAGGAGAAAAACTTGAGATATCTGTGGTTTTAAAAGTAAAGCTCAGCTACAGTCCTTTTACATTGGTTGTGAGGCCAGTCCTATGGTTCTTAGTGTCCACATCATTCAGAGCCACAGCAATCTATAGGGCTCTTCCAGGTTTTGCCCATGACCTACAGGAAATCTGTCTGCATAAATGAGGATTAGCAGCAGAACCCACTCTGACACAGTAGCACCAATTTAATCTAGAATCTGTAGGATGGTAGTATGTGATTCACTTTAATTTTGCTGCTTGCAATGAGACAGCCATAAAATTTGTAGGCTGGAGGTAGCTTATTCTCCAGCTCAGAGGGAGGCACAGTCAGCCTGGCCTTCTACAATAAAATAATAGATTGTGTGTACCAGATCCCTGGGTACCTTGTAACAGAACTCCTGGATCTGTGGTCTCACACACCACTGATGGCTGAAGAATATCTGCAAGGGTGATGGCCACAGCATTGTGTCTCAGGGTGCTGCTATAAGTCTGTGTTTCCAGCTGCTAAACAGCAGGAGAAAACTGATAAATGCGTATGAGATTTCTTTGTGCTTTATTTTCACTTGCTTTACTTGCTAAAGAAGCAGTAGATGATGAAAAGGACAGGATGAAAAGTGATGTGTATGGCTGTGAAAGGGAGAAAAATACAGCTGGGCATCTCGAATGAGGTGCAGTCCAGTTTGTAAAAAAAACATTTAAAATTGTTGGGCTGAGCGCCCTAGAGCAACACAGACCCAGATTCTTTGCAAACAGGAACTAATTGCTAAAAGCTCTCCAGAGTACTTTTTTTCATTCCTTTCAGTTAGCATTGGCAAAGATTTAGATATTTCATCAAGAGGAATGATCTCTCATAAGTCCTTCTTTCTTAAATCTTTTTTCCCCTCTTTACTGATGTGAGGATTGGCACCAATTTAAGCAACTTCTTTCATCTCTGAACATGGACTTCCTTAAATTGGTTTAACAATTTAATCCATTTAGCTGAAGTCCATTCCAGTCAAATCCATTCAAGAATTGCATGGAACAGACCCTCAGTGTTTCACCCAAACCACTGCTCCATTAGCAACTTCAGTCAGCAAGCTCATGTTGCTTTTGGTTTTTTGGTCACATGCCCTGACACCCTCAGGTGACTCCGGCACGACTTAGGAGGTCGTTTGAGTTGGTTTCCAGTGAGACAAAACTCAGAGTCTTGGAGATTGACTGTGGCACTACAGGTATGCTGGCTTTATTTATACCTACATGAAAGCTGTTAAAACAGAGGCAATCACATGTGGCCTCCACAGAATCTCTGTAGCATGGGGCCTATACATCACAGGAATAACACTATTCCAAAAAGTCATCTTTCTTCAGAGCTGTCTGCAAATATCAACAATTTGCAGCAAATTGCAAATATCAGCAAATTGCAGGATTTTTTTGTTTGGTGGGGGTTTTTTTTCCCAATGAATTGTTCAAGTAGTAGCAAAGATGACTGTCAGTCTGGTGTTTTGCTTGTAAGGAAAGTAAGAGAAAGGAATTTATAGGTCTGATAACATTTTGCCCCGTTGGGCAGCAGCACTCTGTGAGCTTTTCTGGGTGCTGAGCATGTGGGAAAGCCCATTGTCATTGACACAGCATGGGACCAGGCTGACCCTTTGGCTCTTCCCATCTGCCCATTCCAGCCTGCAGCCTGCAAATTACAGGCTGCTCTCCCACTGCAAAACACACATACTCCCATCCCCCAAGTTTGTTATGTTATTTTTGTGTTCATGAAAACATTAAAGTCAGGGTAAAAGGGACAAATAGTCCAGATTTGAAGATTTTCCATCTAGACCAAAAAAATGCTGCATGGCATGTGTGTTTAGCATTAGCAGGAAAATAAATGTGCTGTTTTCAAATTTTTGCTTCAGGGTCAGCCAACATCAGTCTACCATGTAACAGCTTTGAGGGGGGAAAAAAAGCTTCACTTAAGGATACATCTGCCAGAGTAAACAGTGCCTCAAACCAGGGAAATCTAAAGCACATGCCTTATTGTCAGGTTTGGTTTAACTTGTTTTACAAATCAAAACAGCAGCTCAGTTTTTAAAACCTATTTTTAAGTCCACTAGTGTTTTATCAAGGAGTATAAAGACCTACATTACTGTTTCAGTCCTTGTATTTTAAACCAAATATCATGCACCAATTTCTTTTCCATTAATTAATATCTTATCCCGTTCTTATGTGCAGCTCTTCCTACTTCTTCATCATTTCTCATTAATCAGAGGATCTGATTCCCCATTTTAGCTGTCCTGATACACCCTGCGCTGAGTGGGCAATCTTTCTGTAGCCACTGAGTCCTCCCGTGAAATATGTTAGTGTTCCCTGTAGGGTGAGAGCAACTCATCCCCAAGCCATGCTGGAAAAACTCAAAATTTTTGTGAATTTTTGTGAATAGGAGAGTCTGTGCTCAGAATTGACTTCTCCTTAAGAAGCAAAGCACATACCAAATGAGAAAACTCCCGCACTTAGGGTATGTGCAGACAATTCTTCTGATTGATGTGGGAGGATTTGCATGCATATCTGAGGGGACAACTTGGCTCTTCACTGTTAAAATAAAACACTGAAGAGTATTTAAGGAGGAAAACCAATCCTGGAATGTTTTGAAGACATTTCCAAGAACCTCTAAGAAAGGAAAATGTCTTTGCCAAACATAGACAAACCTCATCAAACCTTATAGCTTCCTTTCAACTTTTATTGTTTCTGTTCCCCCACAAACCAAGCTTCAGCAGGTAATTCTGCTTGTTTGACTGCAGCTGAACTTCCATGATTTTTTTTATTCCAAACAGAGCTGTGTTGAAAGGGGGTGGGTGGGGTGGTTACTTCCCCCTTTTTCATCTACCCAAAGCTACTTGTGCCCTTGCAGCTGCGAGTAATTTACTGGGTTCTGCAGGGAGCTGGACAGGGAATGGATCCAGCTGAAAATCAGTTTTCCCTCACCCAGCCCTCCATTGTGCCTTGCTCCTCCAGCACTGTTGGATGAGCAGTAATGTGAGCACATGGAAAAGATGTGGATATGTGACCAGATGAACAGAGAGAAGGAGCTGGCATTTTCCTCACAGCCCCCTACACAACACTTGGTGAAGCAACCACACAACTTTGGCCTAGATCTAAAGACAGTAGGCCATTATCAGTCTCACTCAAGAACTGTTCTTAGATGAGTGGTGTTTAAACACTCTGCAAGTCTTCATTGCATATAAACAAGGTCCTTTTTAAAATGAAAAAATTACATTTAAATGTTCCATTTCTACATCTCAAGTGTCAACCACACACTCTAATGCATTATAAACAAGGGGAAACTTAAGTGGAAAGAGATTCCTATTTATTGATGTATGTGTTGTTGGATCGGTTGCATGCAACAGGGCCTAGCATATCTATTGGGAAAGACCGATTTGGTGATATCAAATTAAATTTTCTCTTTTTTAGTGTAAATTTTTGCATTTGTTCATTTTATATGAGTAAAATACACATAGTTATCAGGCAGTCTGCTTCACTATAATTGTGGGTTTTGATGTCGTGGTGGAGCACTGAGAAAGCATTGGATGCCACCACAGTAATAATAATTCAGTTTTAAAAAACCTTTAAATATCAAGTATTTATTATAAAATATTACCCAAAGCAAGCAAATCTAGGAGATGGCCAATTCTATATGAAAATCTGTTAAAAATGAGGCCAGATCTCTAGAATATACAAAGCATTATGTAATTGATGTAAGTTCAAAAGATAAAGAGATTAAAGCCATGCTTAATGGCCAAATGCTGAAGTTCATTCAAATCTGTGAGCCATTACTAGCTCCAGAAGGAGTGGTTATGCATGAGTGACTGCTCACTGATACCAATGTGTGTCCAACAGATCCCATAACTTTCAATAAAACTGCATCAGTTTCAGTCATTCAGGTGTGAAGCTGGAGTGAGATCAAATTTTGGCTGCAGCCAGTATGTTACCAGAAGTGGTAACAGAAGTATTGACTGTAGCTTGCAGTTGGATACAAGGAAAAAAGAAATAAAGCCCATCTGATTCCTGCCCAGCATCAGCCAGACTGCTCTGAGATGGGAAGAAATGTAATTTTTAAAAAAGATTGGTGTTTGAAGTCTTTCTTCTCTCTTGCACAGCAAGAAGCACTGATTCAGCTTCCCAGCATTCTTGTGCAACTTGCTTAAGTGGCACACACTGTAGCCTCCCATGCAGGAGCTCAGGAAGGTACATAACTCTCCAGGAGCACTCAAGAACATGTACCCTCACCAGGAAAAGATTTAAGCAAAGGGATCTACAGACATGATTCCACAGGATAGAAAAGGGAGGCAGGGGACACAATTAAATAGTGGTTTGGAAGGGGCGAACTCTCCATAGGAGAGGAGATCAGCACCTCCTGATGCAGTGTTCCCATGGCTGGCTGGTCAGGTCATCAGCACAGCCTCTTCTTGTCCCTGTTGGTGTCCCAGACAAAGGCAGTGTTGGGTGGCCATGGCCAGGAAAGGAAACCTCACACAGCTTCTCAGGACAGTACCCGTCAGCCTGCATGAAAACTGGGGCCATGCCCTGCCCAAACAGCTCTGAGGTGGCCCAGCTGTCACTTCTTATCACCAGTGCTCAGCATTTGGGTGTCTTTGGATGCTCAGCCATGTTGACTGTCTCTTTAGCTTCCCTAAATGTGCTTTGGCTCCCCATAGAGGAATGGGTGACCCTGAGCACTTGCAGACAATCTTCACATCCCAAAAGAAAGGTCATCCCTCGTCAGTTCCTTTTTTCCACAATTTTCCACTTCTTCTAGGTCTTCCAGTTTGGATCTTGTACTTCAGCTCCAAAAGCTGCACCTTCTGCCTAGAGGCACCGTCCATCCCATGCATGGGTGAAACAGATGGTGGACACAGATGGCAATTTTGCCCCCTTATTTAGTAGCTGTAAAAGGAAAAATTACCTCAGCCGATTGCCTGGACACAAATGTCCCCAGTTTACCCGTGCAGCTCCTTTTATTTACTAAAGATATTGGCAAAGAACCGCTTCCCCATACATTAAGTCTCCATCCATCTGGAGGTCTGGGCTGTCCGTACACCTAGTGTCGACAGCAAGTGTCTCAGTCTTTCAAGATTTCAAGCCATTAAGGATTCCAAAGATGTAGAAACTGCTTTCAGGGCAGGCTCAGTTGTGTCTGTCCAAGAACAGCACAAATGAGGTGTGGATCCGATCAGCTACATGCATTCCTGTAGCGGTGGTGTCATATGTAAACAGCTTTCCCAAATCTACTCACTGACTGCAGACTTCTGTCATGTTTGTGGAAGAAGCCAGAGAACTTGAAAAAATGTCCTGCAGCAGTGCCTTGAGGAACAGGATAACTGAGACACCAGCCCACTTGGATCCCTGTGCAGAAAACCTTTGCTGTCAAGAGCCAACATCTCTCATTTTGCTTCAGACTCAAATTTAATATGCAGACATTCAGCTCAGAAGAAACCTTTTAACAGCAGCTGGCCATTTTAATTATAGAAAGAATATAAACAATAAATTTCTAATATTAGATACATTTCTCACAGTCCTTGTTTCTGAAAATAATGTCTTAGGACCATATCCAAGCCCCACTGAATCAGTGGAAAGTGTCCCACTGACCTCATTGTGATTGGATCAGGGCCTTAGTTGCTTAAAATAAAATTTTACAAGGTACAGGCTAATCCTATTTCACATATTTTTGTTTAAATGGCTGAAAGAGTTTTTTTCTCTCCATTAAGTTCCATAGAAAACCAAGACACAGCCACAATCTTGGCAGCGAATATTCTATAAGGAATTCAAACACAAATAAGGCGTGGGGTGGAAATTGTGTTACACTTGGGCTTCAAAATGGTGGGTTCAGAGAACAGGTCCTGGGAGCAGCTGTGAGGGCTCAGGTCACTGGAAAGGGATGGCTCTCCTTCCCCTGGAAAAGAAGCAGTAAGCCAAGCACAGAGCTGCAGGCTGCGCTCCAGAGTGCTTACCAAATTCCACCAATATTTCATTTGTTTAATTTTTCATATGTAGCCGGGCTCTAGGCAGCTGTAAGGAGCCAGAGCTACCAAAACACTGCGTGACAAGCTGTGCCTGCGGTATGTCCACCCACACCAAGCCTAGAAAGCAGTAAAGCACTCCCAAGAACATCTGATTTTGTGACTTTCCAGCCCATAAAGATTCAGATAAGCTTTAGATAAGTAAATGGGGGTGGCAGGAGGAAGTTATCCAAACAAAAGTATTGACCTGCTCCTTTTATTCCATCCCCATCCTCTGGTGTAAACTGAAAAGGAAACATCTTGCAAAAAGCAGGGAGGTTGCTAGGAGCAAGCAGTCAGTCAAAGGAAAACACAGGTTATCCCAGAGGAAATCCCCATCTCCATCACTGCAGCAGCAGCCAGGCCAGCAGTCAGAGACCCCCTGCACTAATATCTACAGCATGGCAAAAGGTGTCGTTTTCAGAAGGTGTAAAAACCATAAGGGAAAGAGAAAGCAAACCACATGAAAAAAAAATCATGAAAGTGAAAAAATACAGGGGACAGAAATGGAAAGTTAATGTTCCCAACACACCCAGTTACTGCCACAATATTTCTGGTTTGCCTTGGTTTGGTTTAGTTTTAACTCTATGAGCTCATGCTGCCCCTTGTGAAGTTTAAGAACCCTGTTCCTGGCTGGATGAAAACCCTGTACCACCCTCCTGGCAGTGCTGGTCAGCCCTGCACACACAAAGGCAGAGTAAAAGCTGGGCAACAGTGGTACCATGCCCCAAAGCAGAGCTGCCCCAGTCAATGCAATCTTTAGAAGGCCTGGTACAACCCTCCAAAATGCATAGATTTAAATGATATCTGGGTGTGGAGTTCAGAAAAAATGCATGCAGCCTGAATTGCAATTAAAGTGCACTCAAACCTTACACATTCAAAGAGTGTTTTGACACATTGGCGTGCAGATATGAATGCCATAGGTCAGATGAAAGAGAAGGGGCTAGAAAAACACCAGGAAGACAAAATGAATCCATGACAGCACCATCTAATTTCACCATCAGGAATAATGTATTTATTTTATGCCTGAGCCAAGATTTAAATTGCCAACAGCTTTGTCATCATACCCTTTCACCCCTGGCTCACTTTTGCATACAGCATATCACAAGACACAACGATTCATTTTCTCCTGTCTCACTTCCTGTCAAACCCTCCTGCACGTTGTGTAGGGATTTCTTGCCCCATAACAGGATTAAATAGCCAAGTAGTCCAACAATGCAGGCTAATGCACACTCTGTTTGATATTTCCAGCTTGTGTTAGGCCAGTCTTGCCTTTGCTCCCTTGGCTTCCTGAACACATGTTCATATTTTAAAATCGATTTTAAGTTTAAAAAAGTATTTTTCCCAGAGCTGAAGAAGATCTGAATGGCTGATCCTAATCTGGGGCCTGTTCAAAAAGTAGGCAAGTCTGCCTGGTGAGCTCTCCAAGCACGGAATGCTCATGGGCTTTTTCTGCTTCAATACCTGCTTAAACCCACCAGAGCCTAACAGGGGTTAGAAAGAGCCCATCCTGACAGCTTGGTCCCCCACATCCTCTGAGGCAGCACTGAAGCAGCCCCTGCACCTCATTCTGTTATCTGCCTCTCCTAAGAAATTTAGAAAAGGAGATGTATAAATAACAGAAGGGCTAAAAAATATGTTTTAAAATAAGATACACAAAGAACAGATTCTATTGTCATCAAAAAGAATATTAAGGGTGAGTCTTGCAAGCTGATGCATTGGTGTGGGTTGAAGACAGAACAGATTTTAGATGAGCTTGTCTGGCAACCCTAAGATGAGCTCAGCTGGTTAGGGCATGGTGCTAATAATGCCAAGGTTGTTGGTTTCAACCCCCTGTACAAGCCCTTCACTCAGGAATTAGACCCCAGGATCCTTGTGGGTCCCTTCCAATTTAGAATATTCCTTGATTTTTCAGTGATAATTCTCCTGAACCAAATTACCTCTCAAATTAATCCTGACTTTGTGTAGATTGAATGTTACTATTTCCAAGCATGTTTGGGTGATTGGTATTGAACAGCTTAGCCAAAAAATTTAATAAGATTTATTCTTGGCATACATTCAAAGATTTATTCAGTGATCATGAACTTGTGATTTCAAGAGAACTGGTCACTCCAGTTACACTGTGTTGCCCCAGTTCTTGGATTAGGTGACTTAACCATTCTTTTTTTCTATGAAATATTTTCATTTAGGTGACAAATATATGTTGCTTTGCAAAAGAAACTAGTTTGCAACTCTTGTACAACCTTCCACAAGATTTGTACAACTACAACTTACATTTGCAAAAAAAGTGCACAGAAAGCAAATGAAGATGCTTGGAAATGCAGCCATGGGAAAAGGTTTCTAGATATCATTGAAATGTCTATAAATAAGTTTTCTCACTGCTTATCCTAGTGGTTTAGCAATCCAGACTGTGGGTAACATTTTATGTCCATGTAAACTATACCATTTCCATTGGCTTCACAGGGGATCTGACACTGAAACCAATGCTAAACTTTGCATTTTTGTGTTTAGAATTTGGAGACAGGAGAACAGACATCTATTTGTAGTTGTACTCCAGTCATTTTTAACAACAATGTGCAGAAAAGTTAAACTATCCATATTCATCAGCAAGAGGAAATGCCTCATAAACTCAAAATGCTACACTAAGGACCCTTTCAGTTTTACTCTTTATTTCCTTAAAGAATGCTTTGTTTCTACTGCTGTCTTGTTACCATTCAACCCTGAGAAATACAACCTGCGTGCTTTACCAGTCTGCCCACCCCCAGATACGCTCACAGCCAAATACTGCTTCCCCTTCCCTTTTCAAAACAAACATCCTCTCACTGCTCCCCACTTGCTGCTCCGAAGACCCTACAGAAGAGGCCAGGATACTTTGCAGATATTTGACAGCCAACACAGCAGAGTCTTTTTAATTTTTTTTCAGAGAACCTTCAGAATGCTGAAATGTGCTTGAAACTGGCATACCTGGCAGGATAGGGACCCCCAGTCCCAAGGGCCACCCTTAGGGGCAGGGTCTCCTGGGACCAGAGACCCCAGAGCTCTCTTGAGCACTCTTCTGACCGGCAATAAGAGGATCAGTGGGCAGCAGGGAAAGACAGCGCTTCCAAGGGTGCTTTGATGCTGCTGGTAGCAGTTTCTGCTGGGAAGGGGTGAGACAGACAGGACTGACAGCCACCAGGCTGTGGATAGGCAGTCTGGGTCATCAGGGTTAGGCTCACAACTAGCTAATGAGCTTCCTGCCCCCCTTAAAAATATCTTGGTTTTCTTCTGTTTACTTTCCATGACCACACAAGCTTCTAGTTCTGTGAAATAAGGACTTCACACCCTTTTGTCTAGCTCAGCAAGCAAGAACAGCAGCCAGTCTCCTAGTGACAATCATCAAAACTATTCCCTTGGCTTTTATGCTTCTTGAGGTATTTCAAGTTGGCATATCGCAATTGCCATCCATACCAAGATGCCATTTTCAGCCCAAGAACTGAGTTGCTCGTGTCCATTTAATTAACAGTCTTAGAAGTGCTTTGAAGTGTAAAGGCCAATTACAGAAACAGTAAACATCAAACCAAACTGTGGGTGACCTCTGCATGAGACGTGAGCAAAGCCTGCCTGTTGTCAATCCACGTTCAGCTCCTGAACTACCCACCAGCAGTGGGGGTGCAAGGGGTGCATTCCCAGAGCCAGAAGTCAAAACCACACAGTAACCAAAAATCAGTGTTTAGCCAAAATAGGCCAATGGAGTTTATAAAGGTCATACTTTTATTCACAGGTTGGGATTTCTACTCTGTGAGGTCTTGCAGCTCAAATTTTATCATAAGGACCTCCTTCTCTGAAGTACCATTCCAACGATACCTAAAAATATTGACTCTGAAGACAGGCAAGGGGCAAAGCTGCATAACTACTGCAATTTAAAAAGCAACAATACATGTTTGACCATACGGCTTTTGACACAGTTTTGAGCTTCTGAGACTTCTTGTGTGCCTAAGATTTTGCTCTTGAAAAGCCTATCCAAAAAACTTTTCTGTCTCAGAGTTCATAACTAAAACACATTTTTCTGTCAGTGCTGTGTGTAGAGTTGGGCTGGTTCTACTTGTTCAGGACAGATAAATCATTCACTTTGATTGCATCACTGATGCAAGTGTTAATCTGCTGTTTTCTAATTTGCCTCCAGGTTCTCCATAATCACCTCTCCAAATAACAGGAGGAGCAAGAATGATAAGCACCTGACACTCTTGGAAACCCCAGTCCATATTAGATCACACAGGGCACATATCACTTAACAGTGTAAATACAGCCAGGGTCTCAGAGCTTTAGAGAAGTAACTAAGTGCATGTGATAGCTAGCAATATTAGCAAAATGTTAGCTCCCTTAAATGGTGCCTGTTATATTTAAAACTGGATATATCCAGAATTTTTTTCCTTCCTTTCAAACTAAGCAGAAGGCTATTTTAAAATTTAAATAGTTATTGCAATAATACTTAGAGCTGATGCTCTCTCTGAGCTACCTCTAAAGAACCATAGAATCATTTGGGTTGGAAAGGGCCTAAAAACTATCTATCTAATTCCAGCTTCCCTACCATGGGTAGGGACACCGTCCACTAGACCAGGTTGTTCAAAGCCCTCCAGTCTGGCCTTGAACACCTCCAGTAATGTGGAACCACTGCTTCTTTGGGCAGCCTGTTCCAATTACTCACCACCCTCACAGGGAATAGAACAGAGCAACTAAAAAACAACTTAAAACGAAAATTTTTTCAGGGGAATACCTATTAAGTCTTTAACAGTCTAGATGATGCCTTTTTTAATGAGATTTAACAGTGCATTTTCAAAAACTGTCCACATTGATGTTTATAAAATGCATACCCATAAGGAGACTGGCTTCTTTGCTGGCCCACTCTGATATGAGGAAGCAGCGTCTAATTTAAACACCAGCAGATTAAATACCTACAGAAATGATCCACACATCCATAAAACCTATCAGCCTGAGTTTCCTTCCTGGAAATTGGAGGAAATTGATGCCCAGTGTATGTACATTATGTCCTCTATAGGGACACAACAGAGTGTTCACACCCCACCTCTGAGTGAGGAAATTTAGATATCAGCAATAGTCCTTCCACTGAAAAACTCACCTACAGTGGACTCCTGTGTCCAGCTCTGGGCTCCCAAGTACAAGAAAGATATGAATGTACTGCAGTAAGGCCAGTGAAGAGCTGGTGGGATGGTCCAGGCTGGAGCTCCTGGAGTGAGAGGAAAATTAGGGAGCTGGGCTTGTTCAGTCTGGAGATGGGGCATTTACTGCTGCAGCCGCCTAATGGGAGGGGGTAGAGAGGACAGAGCCAGGCTAACCCCAGAGCTGGTGCTCATCAATAAGGCAGTGGACAAACAGCTCTTGTCATAATATGAAAAGAATTATGAAATATGAAGAATTCTGATTAGATATTAGGAAAATAGTTTTGCCATGAGGGTGATTAAATGCTGAAACAGAGGCCCATAGGAAGAATGGGATTTTTGATCCTGGAGATACCAAAGCTTGACAGGATGAAGTTCTGAGCAACACAATCTAAGTTAGCCTTCCTTTGAGATGGGGATGTGGACTGGAAGATCTCTAGAGGTCCCTTCCAACATAAATTATTCAGAGATTCAATGACAATGTGTCTAAGTTATATCAGCAGAGCTGTGCCTCCTCCATTAATTGCCAGGAATTTTAACCGTTACATGAGAATTTGGAATTAACTGGATATATAATCGGCACAGGAAATTAGATTTTCCCCTTTAAATTAAACTGTCATGGTAGGGAGGAAAATAAGCAGGAATTGATAGTGCTCTGTAGTGTATTGTATAAAAGCAACTGCTATTGTTGCTTTTTCATTTCTGGGTAGAACTTTACCTTCCCAAGAGCAACAAAAAAAGTATTTTGAAGCAATGTAAAACCAGACAGGTAAGTCCTTTTTATTTTCCCTTTATGCCTCATAGCTCTGCCTTCTTCTATGCATTATTTGGTTCTGGATCACATGGATCCTAAGAGCTGTTGTTACTGCTCCATTCCCTCAAGCTGCTGTATCTTCTTGTGGGCTTTTCCTTCACTTCCCTGGTTCTTATCTCACCTTTTTCCACTCTTTTGCAAATGAAAATTTTTGCCTTCAGCTGTACCTGATCCACAGATAGCAGAAGAGCCAGAGGGTAATCTGACTTCTTTCACGTCGAAGGAATTAAACTCATTTTCTATATGAGTTGTGGGAAATAATGGCAGTCACTGTTTGAGAGAAGATCACCAGGACTTGTCCAAAACCGAAGCACTTCCCCAGGAGGGGGCCTGGGACTTGCACTCAAACTTGGGCTCAGACTTGGAACCACATCATAATTTGGGAACCAGGAGTGTATTCTGCAGTGAAATGGCTGTTTTGGGAGGCAGAAGAGAATTTGTGACAGTCAAACACTTGGGATCCAGTGGAAAGAGTCAGACAAACCATTTGCAAGAAAACTGTTGCCATTTATTTTCTTTACCCTCCTCAAAGCAGGGCCTGCATGCATTCCTGGTTAATATGCTGAATTGCCGCATCAGTTCCCTCTCCCAGTGGAAAAAGCCCATGGATGTTAGCTAAACCCCTGCATTAGCATGGCAACAGAGCGAGCGACCAACACACCAAGCATGTTTGACCTCTGAGAGACACCTCTCCTGCAGCCAAAGATGAAATTAACAAAACATCAGTGTTTAATACTTAGCAGGTGTAAATGGGGCAATTCTGAAACTCATTGCCATAAATCTGTCCCCAGATTATTTTCTATACACTTTCAAACTTCAGCGCTGCTATGGCTCTTAGAAAACTATATTAAGCTCAATGCAACATTCAAAGTACTTAGGTATGTACTGGAATTAAAAGTTTAATTTTTTTTTTTTTTATGAAACTGGTAACTGCAGCATCACATTTAGACTGAAAAGGCATCCCTACTTTTTAAAGTACAGAAATCAACAAACAATATAACAAAATAGGAAAATTCAACCATGAGGAATGCTTAGGTTACCTCTTAGCTCACAGTGAAATCACTTACTATGGATATGATCCACCTGTAATTTTAACTAAAACAAGGTTCATATGTATGTGATTCCACCTGTGTGTATAGGCACATACAGAATATATCTAGGCAGCTTCACTTTTTTGAACTATCTGTATTTAAGTGAAACAAAGATAAAGTTTACAGGTCTTAAGGGACTCAATGATTAAATTTAATCACTGAGTTAATCTCAGATTTACTTTAGAAATTTCAAATAATCAAATTATTCATATGAAGGGAAAGATCCTGAGCACTAAAGGGATATGATTTGTGTGCAACATCTTTGAAGGATAAATTCAAAGGATAAATTCAAATCAGCTTTCATTGCAGTGTATTTTGCAGCAGTTCCGACAGACCTCAGGTAAGGGTGAAAGCCAAGTTCCTTCACAAGCCTTTGCACTTAAACAGGTAATTATCATTTGGTAGTATGTACAGGAATAAGGACTTTTTTTTTAAATTGGAATTCTTATAATTTCCCACTACAAAAATTGAATTAACTAGAAATGGGGGGGGGGGGGGGGGGGTGGGGAAGAGTCATTTTTGGCTACTGTAAAGCAGTGTGGTAAATAAGTGATAGAAAACTTTGTCTCCTCACCTGAGATACTAAATTAATATCTGCAATTCCCAAGCTATTGCAATGCAGATTAAACATGTTAGCTGGAGCTGTCAGTGTCTGACAGGCTGATAGGAATGCTCCCTTTCCTTGGAATTACAAGGGAGGAGTAGGAAAGTTGTAGGAGTTGCATCACATCAGCTAGATGTTACAGGACATTCCTCAAATGCACTGTCATGTGGAATTGAAAAAGCAGGGCCTAAATTCAAAAACCTTTCAAAGGAAACTCAGAGTGGTGAATAAATCTGAAACTAAACTTAATTTTCAGAATGAAAAATTCACCTCAAGAAAACGGAATAAGCAAAGGATCCTTGCTTTTACAAAACTCACCCTGTGTGCATGCACACATGCATGTGTGTGGCTCCTGTGGTTATGGTATAGGAGGCCGTTGAATTATCAAACCAGTAATTTTGCCATTAGTTCTTCAGTTTTCTTCTTGCATGCATATTCTGTGGTTAAATCCATTAGTAAGTTAGAGTGATAAACACCTGGAGTCTATCAAAAACAAAGAGAGTCTTATTCTATATGTACAACCAGCCTGGCAAACATAACGAGCAAAGACTAACTGCATAATATAGAATTCAAACAGGAATATGTTTTTTATGATGTGCCAGCATAAGGGAGATCAAAGACTAAAGCCAAATAAATAGCAACTGGGTACCAGCAAAGGAAACATATTTAGAACTTAAAGTAATCAGAAACAAACCCAGTGTATGCCAACACCCTCTGAATTCAAAAATAACATTTTCCTCATTTCCATTAAAGGTTTGAAGCCTGGCAGATTTTATTTTGGCTTTCAATCTACTGTTTTTATGACTGCAAGGGAACTTTCATTTTTCACTGATAAAGGAATATGAGGAATCATCTCCTCACCCCATTGTCTACTTCCATAGGGTGCTTTTTGGGAGTTACCCCACCACCACCTCCCTGCTGCTGTCTGAATTTTCCTTGGATGCTTTGCGGAATTTGCCAGCTTACACTGAGCATTTATCGAGCTCGGCTCCTTATCTGGAACATAGCCTGGCAAACTGCAACAATCTGTCTGGCACCTGGGGATTGACAGAGCAAATTTTTACAGGTGTTAAAAACAGACACCCAGAATTACAGGCCAACACTATTTTGTGAGACAGTTTCATCTAAAGGGAAAAGCCCAAATGACTAATTTCCAGTGTCCTGTTTAGTACCTGCAATGTATCTACATAAACAGCTCTAAATGACTACTAGTACTAAAAAAACCACTTGCGGGGTGGGTAAGGATGGTCGAGGGTTGGAAGAAGGAGCAGGGAAAAGATACAAGGGTGGCAGTGAATCGACAGGCTGAGCCTGAGGGCAAACAGCTACATCTGTACTTGATTTGTCAGGGATTTACATTAGTGAAACTTTAACTCTTCAGATGATAAGTAAGATTACACTTACAGAACAAGTTTACGCAAATAAAGCTTAGTCTATGGAGTGTGTGGGTCCAGACACAGTGGATTTGGCAGGTTTCACTGAGCCTGGTGGCTGGGTTTAATAAGTGCATTTACATAAAGGATCAGGACATCTGGAAAAGTAGCATGGTAGTTTACTGAGATATAAATAACGTTAATTGAGAGGTCACAAAACACTCCATACATGTAAATGAAAATCATGGAAAACGATGGGGCAGAGGCTTGCATCTTGCTCTTAGTTACGCCAAGCTAAGCATTATGTACTAGCTCATCCATGCCTTTCTTAGTCTTGATTTTAGTCCCCATCACAGAACCCCATTTCATGATCCATATGACCAAAACCAGTGCCTTTTTCTTAAAAATCCAAAACCAAAATCAGTGGTTCACATAAACTAGCATCAGGAAATACCCAGAATTCAAAGGATCTGTAGGAAATTTCTTAAAAACTAAATAAGCAGTGTGCTAGATAAGTCAATTTCACCCCAAAGCCCAAAAACAGGCTCCCATAGCAACAAAAACCATCTCTTTTGAGCAACAGAACACTGAGAAGTCTCTATACATCTAATTCCAACTTGCTTTAAAAGTTCTGTGATACATACTAGAATTTTGGCTTTACTAACTATCATACTTGTGAACTGGTGAGAATGAGATAACAAGCCGTTTGCAAGAGCTTGTTGTCTCATTAATGCAGATGTAATGCTGTACCCCTGCATTAATTTATAGCTTGGTAGGCAACTTTAATTCATTTTCATTATTCTTAAAAGTATAAAATTATTCTTTCCCAGCTTATCCAACAGTTCAGCAGAGCACAGGCAGACCTTTTGCAAAATGCTATAGTGTCCATATATTTATATTTCAAGCTCCTTCCAATAAGTATTTTTTTAGAACAGTTGAAATGTTGCTTATACAGAGCTAGCAATGGCTTGCTTGGGTTTTTTTTCCTTTCTCCAGGTTTTTCATAAGTTTTGCTGGTTTTTTTCCCAAGCTATTGACTACATGCAAACAAAAGATTTGTCCCCATGCATGCCCATTGAGACATTGCTCTGCACACACACCGCACTGAGGTGTGCAGGGGAAAAACAAAGGTAAACTCGTCTGCAGTAATGTACTGCACTTCTGGTTGTGCAAAAGCCTCTGTGAAGAGACTTGGCCTGAAACCTGTTTAGAATTGCTGCAAAATACACTGAAGAAATATACATTCACAAAACAAATTATGTCTATTCTCTGACCTCAAAATGATCAGTCTTGCTCCTGTGCAATCCAATTATATCACTGCTATATATAGATGGAGAGGGAAGCTGGTTGAAATATGGGGCAGGAGCAGCTGGGCTTGTGCAGAGGGAATGTTACTGCTGTATATATTGACCTTATCCAAACAATTCAATACATAAAATGAAAAGCCAAGACATATAACCATGAGGTATGAACATATCAGCAGCCATGTTCGAAAGGGATTAGGTTATGGAAGGGCCAGTTCAGCTGTGTGCTGCTGCTGGCATCTGTTAAGAGCACGGGAAAACACTCCTCATGTTTTGGTCAGTGAGCCAGATGTATCACTTCATTCATCCTTGCAGTTGGATGCTGATAAGATCTGAAAGCAAACAAAGGTGATGATGTGGAGTGGCTGCTAGTAGGCGCGCAGTTCTCTTTCCACTTATCATGCTCTGCTTTGGTTGGATGTTTCCCAGCAGACAAGATTATAACTTGCCTTAGAAAAGTGGTCATGTTCACTAAGAATTACAAATTGTGGTCAGAGTCCAAATGTAGATGAGGCTGCAACACCCCAAGAAATATAGCCTAGCATGGTTCTGTTTGTGGACTTCTCACCTGACAAAACACATGCCTAAGTAATTTCTTTTCCTCCAGGGTTTATGATAGACAAATGCCAGCAGCCTTCAGCTATTTGGTTCTCTGTGTGTCTGGACAAGTGAGCTCCAGCCCATCACTGGCACAGTCTCAGGGGCTTCTGGCCTCCTCTGCTCCTCTTTGGCATTCAAGCCATGACCCACTCCTGAGTCAGCTAGCTTTCTAAACTCAGAGTTCAATTCCATGATCTTTGAGAAACATTATAAAAAACAATCTGCAATTTACTGCAAACCTCTCCATCAAATTCCAATTATTGTCAACCTATTAAATCTATTTTTAGTCCTTACTGCAGAATATTTCTGTCCAAAGGAATTATTTAAATATACTGTGCACTGACTGTGCAGTAGGTTACAGGGAAATTTGCCCAAGAACAGCAGCAGATGTGAGCTAGAGAGGTTTTGTTGCATGGGACAGAGTATCTCACACCACTGTGAGTAATTTTGGTCAGGGCTGCCTGCTGTACAAACTCTATCTTTTTCACAACTCAGGATGTTTGTTGCTGAGGACACTTGGTGAAAAGAGTCCCATTTCCCTTGAAGTGATGATACAGCATTTTCCTAACACCGTATAGAATGTACAGAAAAGCAGCTTATTATTCCCTGTCTCTGACCAAGTTAATTGGATATTAGCATTAGAAGCATGTTAAGTAATCTCTGTCAAATCCTATTAGGTCCCTTGCTCTCTTCCAGAGTATCTGCTGAAGGATACAAAGCTTGCAGAAAAGCTAATCCCTATATACCTTATGAGTGCAGCCAAAGTATTTTGTTTGTCAAAGTGAAAGAGACCTCCAGGCTTCCCATCATCCACACCACAGGGAGAGCTTACCATTCTCCCATGGCAGCCCCAGCAGTAACCAAGAACAGCAAACTGGAGACACTAACCTATGCTGCAGCCATAATTTTCACAATTGTTCATAACCTGGGTTAAGGATTTAAATGCAAAGAATGTACTGAAATCCAAAGTTATAGTTCCCACAGCAGCCATAACTCAGTCATGGTATTTGGACGTACATTGCGGGGTACAGACATAGCAGTGCAAAACACTAAAGCTACCTCTGGTTATGGTTGGCTAGGGGAACCATAACTCTGAGTTTCCTGACTTTTGTGTTAAGATCTCAACCATAAATATTGCTTTAATGTAGCTTTGTGCAGTGGGTTTACATTGGCATTGGGAGATGCTCATACGGAAACAGCAGAGGGCTAGTGCGGTATGCTTATTAAATGAGTAATGCGTTTAGAATAATTGCTGGGGTGAAATCATGGTCCTGGTGAAGTCAAGAGACACAGGCTTTTAACTCAGAAGCATCTTATTCAGGGAAGAAAGCAGCAAATACATGTCCAAGTGGCTTTGATCTTTATTAAAAAGGAAAGAATTTCAGACCAGTTCCCTCTCTCCAAATCAGGGTTCTAAAGGAATAATCAGTTTATTCTAAAGAGTGATATGAATCTCAAATAGCAAATGGTTTGGGGGCACATGGCCTCCACAGAAAAAAACTTTAGGGTTATTTGTTTTGGTTTGGTTTCCTTTGCTGTTTTCTGCATTAAATAGCCCAAAGTGACTATTTTTTTATTATTTGCCAGCTAAAAAGAATGTCTTACTTATTCTGACATTTATCAGTTTATGACAGTAGAATTAATGATCTCAGGGATTATTAATTTCAAGCAATTGAAAAAAGATCACCACTGAAAAATTTTCAGCAGAAAAGTTTCAGCTAATCTCTGTAATTCAGTTGCTAATTTTTGACTGCTTATTTTGAAGGAGAGAGTGCAATACCATTATTTTGCCTGCTAGGATGCTAGAGAATATTTTTTCCGAGAGGATTGGTTTTTATCTTATCATTATTTACTTGAAAAAACCAGCATATTTCATTATTGAAAAAAAAAAAAGAAAAAGAAAAAAAAAGAGACATGGGCTACTCACAAGAGGAAAAAAAATGTATCTTTTAGTGTGTGACCAGCCAGAGGAATTCTCCTTTTGTGCCAAACAGCCTTGTGTTTTCAGCTGGGAAAGACACTCCGCAAACTAATAGCAGATGGTGGAGCTGAAAATAGGTGCTTTATATGTTTGATTCAGAGCCAGCATTTTGTTTTCTAGTTGTC
The DNA here is from genome assembly GCF_027477595.1 of Haemorhous mexicanus. Lineage (NCBI taxonomy): Eukaryota > Metazoa > Chordata > Aves > Passeriformes > Fringillidae > Haemorhous > Haemorhous mexicanus. Next base: position 61,731,666 of record NC_082343.1, read on the forward strand.
TCACATTTTTGCCCCATGTTATGTTGTGCAATCACATGTGACACACTGAAATCAGACTTACTACCCCAGTGTTTCCTGAAACAGGATTCTTGATGCCATGAACAAAAACTTGATGTGTTTACTGTTCTTGGAAAGGCTTCCTCCATTGGAAGCCACCGTTTGAGGAAAATTTCAGCCAACTTATCCTTATGGGAAGGGCCAGTGGTGCCACTAGAAGAAATCTCTGCTCACAGACTCTCTAGGGAAGAAATTCAGATTCCTTGGCAAAGGCTGGTGCAGAGAGGGAGTCTGTGGAGAGAAAGAAAGGGTGGTCTCTGCAAAGTGGTTTTGAGCCATGCAAATACAATGCCACCAGCTTGCCTTGCAAAATAATATTTTCCAGCTCCCTGCCAAAAAATGTCATGTGGCAGCACAGTATTTTTAGCTGCGTGAGTTGAGTTCTGTCTCTCTTTTCTGAAGCAAGGCTGTTAGATTGCTATGCCATGAGCATGAAATGGTGTGTGTTGGTGAGGGCTGAAGTCTGATTATTGAGTGCCAAAATCTCAGACTTAGTGCATAATAACCCTATTTAAGAATGAAGGGGTTTATTCATTAATTTCAAATCTGTCCCTTTCCATGATAGTCAGGCAATAGCTTGATTACAATTCCTCATCTGAGGAAAGAAAAGGAAGTGGGGAAAAAGGGCATAAGACAAAGATCACTGCATGTCAATCTGGGATAACCTTCTTCCATGAGACTGTTTCCATAATGCTGCAGTTGCCTCTTTCTTAACTTTTCAGAACCTTCCTTGCATGGAAAAAACCCCAAAACTATAATGGAGATAAAAACAGGAAAACAGCACTCCAAGATTTCCAGATAGAAGCTAATAAATGCAGGTCATTAGCTTCATGATATTTTCCAATTTAGACCTGCTGGGCTTGTCTTACCTAGAAGCCTCTATCCTCGGTGATGTTTTGTGAAGAGTGATCTCTCTATATTCTGCTTTCCAAACTTTCTGCAGTCAGTGGATGCCATTCCCATAATTCCACATTTAATGGCTCTCCCAACCCACATTAAATATATCCCCCCCCTTTATTGTTAAAATAGATGTTATAAATGTAAAAGTATGAAGTTGAGACTCTAACACAAGTCAGGATAACAAGCCTGACCACAGTGCTTCAAATGTCTTCCATGAGTTACTTTTGTAAGTGCACTTGTACCCTCTAAGGTAAAAGTCAGTGGGAAAAATACCCATCATCTCCAATATTGTCAAGTGTTGGAACAATATGACACAAGAAATTATTGTATTCAGTGCTTTAGATTCAGTAATCAGTGCCACTACTGGTTCAGTCCTCATACAACTCCTGCTTCATTTTTCCTAGCTGCTTAATGCAACTAGTTAGAGGAGTAGCTGGCTGGCGTGTCTCCTTTGTGCCCTATTTACATTAAAAAATATAAATATTTTGTTGTGATTAATATTTTAGGAGAAAACATTGACAAAAAAATTTCAGGGAATTATGGCAACTCAAAGCAGCTGTGGAGGTTCCCCCAAAATAGTCAGTAGGAGCACATATGTACAGGCAGACATGCTTAAAAGGATAAACAAAACATATTTCACAGATTTTGCTTTGAAGAGCAAATATATTCACGGCCATTTTACTCCCAAAATAGAGGAAATTATGCCTGCTGCAATGCAATATAAGATTCTCTGGAAACAAAGACCTGCTATGTTTTCTTAACTGCATATTAAAATAACAAAGAAGTCTAAGCAACAAGATATGGTGATTTAAATTTCCCAATTGAAATTTTTTGCATCTGTATCTTTAGTAGATGCTTTGGCTAATTAAAGAAATAGAACCAAATGAACCTTAACATAAACCCTTAAGAATATTACAATTGCAAAAATTGACAGGAAAGGAACCTTGTTTAAAACACTGCAGTCTTCTGTGACATAGGCATTTTTAAAGAGGTTGTTACTTTGCATTTGGCACAGCTTTATGTTTATAATTTGCTACGCAGTTTTAATTCTGCATTTTGTAGTCCTCAAGGTCTGGGTATGGATTTTGTTTCATTTTTAAAGTACTCTGCTTATTTATTGATCTCTGGCAGAATGTTGGGAAAAAAAAGGGAAAAAGAGATTGGGAAAGTTTTAAAGACTTGTTTAAAATGTTTGTCATATTTTTAGCTTAGCAAATGACACACATCTTGCACGAATGTTAAAGAATATGTATAAATTACCTATGACACAAAACCATAAATCCATATAGTTCCAAAAGGATTTTCCTTGAGATTTGCATCCGAAGTGCCCATCAGCTTCAGAGGCAATTGGGAGTGGAATCTTTATGGCACCATCTTCCTGCTACCAATTTCTGCCTGACAGACCCCTAATGGAGAAGCAAGACCAGCTCAGTCCCTGGGGCCTCAGCTCCCAGGCAGCTCATCCTCCACGCCTGGAAAGGAGCTCAAAGTCCTGGTGCGAGAGGGGCCCTTTCTGACACTCTTCTTCTAAGAGCTAGTCTGTTGGGCTCCAAAGACCTTAAAACCAAGAACCAAGATATGCAAATTGTTGAATATGTTAAAAGCTAGGCCTTCCATGGCCATGTGAAAGCAGACCTTTCTCATAGCATGAATCTTCTTGCAGTTACCGGCGTCACTTTAATGGGAGTGCATTTAGCCATTACAATTTAGTCCTTTTCTAACCTTTTGCATTGACATACTATTAATATATCCAATACCAGTAGCTCCCCTGGGACAAAGAACAGATACAGGTCTCTGGAAACTACTGAAATCAGTAGAGCTGGTTCAGATCTGGACAGGTTTATGCGGAAAAGAAATCTTGCCATACTTCATACAAGGAATCTTTGTTGCTGAAAACTGTGCCATAATTGCAGGTTTGTTTGGTTTTTCAGCTTTCTTACTGGGGCAAGTGCAACATCCTGACCTCTCTCTTTCTTTCTTTTGGAGGCTTTGTGCATGATAGAGAAGTATTTGGCAGAGGTCTGCTTTCTTTCTTTCTTTGTACTGTTTTAAGATCAATGATCTTTCTCTAGGGTACTTTTGGATACTGAAGCAAATGTGATTCAGAAATGCAACTTTTTTTTCTCTTTTAAGGATATTTACAAGTTCAATCACAGTCAGATTTTTATTTAAGAGGATAATTATCAAATGCTGAGCTGGAATGGCAAATGCATTATTTGCTAGGAGGTACCCTATTCTGTAAAAAATAGAGAATTTTTGTTCTATAAAAATGCAGCATAAAACGCCATGCTGCTTCAAGCAAAACAAAACATGCATCTGATGAAGGAAAAAAATAGAGTTAACATATTGTCAAGAGCAGTATTTTTATCTCAGCACGGAGTTAGTAGCGTTCACAGACCTGCCTTCTCTCCTGTTTGCTCCAGTAGTAAAAAATGGGAGATTTCAATAGTATCCCAGAGGTCATCCAAAATTTGAAGGCCAAACCATTGCTGTAAGGAAAAATGAGTGATACCATTGTTTTGGAGATGTGGTGTTTGAGTTATGGTTCATGATACAGTTCAGCTACACTGCACATGGAAAAAAACTTTCAAATAATTTATTTTTATTTCTCTGCCGTGCAGAAGTTTGTAAATTCACAAGCTAGAGTTTGAGGAAAGTGTGAAAAGGATTCAGACTGTTTCCTACAGTGTTCAAATCAGGTCCAAAAGTTTTAGTCCTAGCAAAATCTGAGGGAATGGTTTAATAGGCTTCAACAGCCCTCTAAGACAGGTGGTACCAACACTCAGAAAATGTAGCTGATTTTGGAGCACAGTTTCTGGTGGCTACAATCAAGGTCCCAGGTATGCACAAAAGCCCTTTTCAATGGACAACATAGAAAGCTTGGCTTCTATGTAAGCAACATCACTGCTTGAATCTGAGTTGGGATCTCAACTCAGGCTTATCCTGACTGCTTGGTGGGTGGCCTTGGGCAAAGCTCATGCCCTTGAACAGCAAGAAGCACTGCATAGAGCAAAGCAAGAATCTTTTCTTTTGTTCAGAATCACAAAAGAAAAATGTTAGCAGTGCTGATCCTTCCCTAGAATTTTAAAATATTGTAGAGACTGTCATTTCAAAGCACACTTAGGTTCCAGTCAGTGCTCAGCATCAGTGGGGAATATCAGTCCAAGATAACCACTGGCAAAATAAAGGGTTCTCAAAACCAGGACACACAGAGAGAAGAACTAGATCTGTTCCTTCTGTTACCTCCAGAACAGTTTCAAAGCAAAAGATCCAAGACAGAGCAACAGGCAAGCTCAATGGGTGCCTGATCTTCCCCACCACAGGTACAGTGGATATTCCACCAGAAGGCTGGAAGCAACATCCAGCAGGCAGCACCAATGTGAGAATGGTGAGAATACCAGCAAATATGTAGCTGTGACTCAAAAACTCTAATGTTTATATTCTCGTATTTGAGCTATCTCTTCAAAGAAACTTTCATACTCTCTGGTGTGAAAGTATGAAATTAAATTCTGGGGGAGAGATTCTAAACCCAGGAGGAAGCATGGGGTGACTGTCAATTCAGACCTAAGGAGACAGTGATGAAGACAATTTACTAGCAACCCAACATAAAGATTCTCTTCATTGTTTTAAGGAGATTGCGGACAAGTCAGAGCCGGCTGAGCCAAATGCAATTCCCAAACCTGTTGAATTTCACCTTCTGCTGTTAATACCATCCAGGACAGGAAAAAAATTTCTTGTAACTCCTTATGTACTTATTTTCACCCTATTATCTTCCTCCAGTATATGTGTTACTATAATTCATTGTTTTCACATTTACATTTGTATTTTCATTTGCCTCCTTCACAGAGTACACCAAGAAACAGATATATTTCTCTAAAATGTAAGGATATGAGAATGCAAAAGCATTGATTCAGACTAATACCTACCTTTCCACTCACATACAAAAGGAGGAAACTGAACATTGTGTTCTCCTTGTGCTTCCTGCGACATCACATCGTCCTAACATAATGTCAAAGTCTGGAAATTTCATGTAATCAAACATTCATAATGTAAGAGTTTCCTTTTACAGTAACACAAAAAAATGGTGAAAGAGCAAAACACAGCTATGATGAGGTCTGGTTTTCAGCATTTAAACCGGTGTTCATGGCTCCTGGGAAAGAAGGAAAACTTTGCTTGTGACATTTTGGAAAGGTGGTAATATTAAATCAACTCTGTTAGTTTTGTCTGAGAGCTGGCATGGATTTACTCAGATAACTTCATCCAAGTTGTTCCTTGGCCAAGGAGATTTTAAAGTTAAAAACCAGATAATCTAGTAAAACAAAATAAAAGGCCTAATTAGTGATGGTAGCTCTGGCCTCATAAGAAAATAATGTGATGGATTTGGAACACAGATGAGAGCAATAGCTCCACAGAAGTGTTATTCCAGCCACAGAAGGTCTTAAATACACCTTTTAAAATGTATAATATAATGCCAGATGGTTGAGCCACATCTGAGATTTTCAGGGCATTCAGTATGTGATCAAAGTTAAGCAATCACTGAAAGAGAATAAAATTGCTAAGAACCTGCCATTATAGTTAATGTGTGCACTGAAAAATTGATTCTTGATCTTGTTCAGTAAAACTCTTGGTGGGTGGCATTTCTGTGAAATAGGTGTTAACTGGATTAGCTCAGTTTCAGGTCATGTTTTTCAACTGAAAATGAAGTTCTTTCTAGTACTTAAACAAAATAAAATTAATATAAAGCAATAGTTTGTCTAACTAATAGCCAGACTTCTGTATTCTCCTGTTATAGTCCAAATTATATTCAGCCCCTAACCTAAATCTGGGTAGCTTCACTCCTGAACATGACTAATGCCTGGCTGGACCACTCTGCAGCATCTGACCAACTAGAAGGTCTCAGAGCACACCTCAAGTTAGTCCCTGCACAGCACAGATAACCTGCTGCAGCTGCTGCCTCCCCTCTCATCACTTCTGGTTAAAAAGTGTGTGGTATGAGAAAGTTGTTTTAGCTCTGTTTCTACCAGACTCTACATTATCCAGGGTTATGGTCCTTCCTGTCTGCCCTCCTCAAGCTGCAGTTGACATTTTCATTGCACAAAGTAATTAATTGACCATTATAAAAAGGGACCAGCAGAGCCCTAGCTTCAAGGTCAGATGTTGGGACAAACAGGAAAGGGGAGACCTCTAGTGACTTGATCTGACTGATGACCACCATCATTAGTGGTGTAATTAATGCATTACAAACACAACAGCTTCAATTAAAAGAGATCCCAGTCAAAATGCCATTGAAGTTTGGAATTTAGAGAATTTGTCAAGGTGAAGGGAAATTCATGTGTACATGTACTCCTCTGCCAGCTGAGGGCTAGGATGGAGAGGACTTTCCTTGCCTTTGCTGTCATGACATCCCAGTGGCCAGCTGTTACCCTTAAGCCAGGAGCAGAGGCAGATGTATGATCCACACACAGCAGAGGGGACAAAAGCCCTTGAACGGCAAAATCTCTTCGGAAAGAAAACATTTCACTCATTCTCTCCTGGTGGAGCCCCAGCCCCACACACAGTGCAGTGAGGCTGCTCTCACCACACACCATCACTTTGTTTTGCCAGATCCAGCAGGTTTATCTACTGACAAACAATTCTCCTGCTTTCCACGACCTTCTGCAAGCAGGAGAGTGAACCAAGAGTACCATGCTGCAGCTCCTTCAGCCTGACAGCTCTGGGTCTTGGTCCATGCAGCTTCTCTGCCCACCTTGAGATACCATTCTACAGTCCAGTGGTCCAAGGATGCAGGACAGTCTGCATCTATATAATTTGCAGATTTCCCTCAAGATTTTTCTTCCTTGGGGCATTGCAACATGTTTAATGAAGACTGCAAACCTGCCAGTTTCCCAAGCCTCTCTATTTAGGAACTTATGATATGACAAGTCTCTTAACAATACTATTTATTTTTCCTGAGACATAGCAAGGGAAGGTTATGTTTCTCTCCCTGCAGAAACAAGTAGCATGATGGGCGAAACTTCAGGAAATATTATACTGGCTGGTTGCTCAAGTTTTAATGTAAAACTTACTTGCATCTCAACTGGACGTGACTTTTTCAGCAACCTGAATTCCTGTAAGGATATTTTAATTTTTATCCTTTGATGCAATTAGGCTTTAACTCTTTCAACTCTTTTGTTTTGCTAGTAGAAAAACAACAATCAAATTCATGCAGTTTCTTTTGATATTACACAAGATGTAAGAGGGGAACCCTCTCTCCCAGTGGTGCCATTTCTTCCAACAGAATGAAAAAATCCAAACCAGTTCAACTATCTTGTCAGGCACAGAGGTAAATGTGCACACAAAGAGAAGAGGACATGTACCAAGATGAGGAGAAAAGCACACTCAAGGATGATACCAGAAATCCACCACTCCTTCTGCCCTCAGCCAGAGCATGGTGCTGCCTTGGGGTGCTGAGACCTGCCTTGGTGGCCCTTCCCTCAGCAGCTTAAATTTAGGACAAAATGATGTTTTCTTCGAACTGAGAGAAACAACTCTCTTTCCTTAAGAAAAGAAAAATGAAACCCAGCAGCGTTTGGGGATTTCCTGAGCTGGAACCAATGAATCTTCAGCATCCATTCCCAGATATGGCAATAAACAGCCACAGCATCTGAACCACAACTCTCCAGTGAGGTCTAGGAGTAATATAGAGCTGCTGCCTGCTTACCAAACTGGAATCTCCACCAGTACCAAGGAAATTAGCAATTCTCTGCCAGTCACCTCTGCTACAGGACTTCAAGCATTTGAGTACCACCTTTACCGTGCTACTAGGCTGCAGTATGACTAAGAGTATTTTCCAACAGTATTTTAAGCTCTGTCAAAGTAGTAACCCTAAAGGAATAAAACCCAACCAACCAACAAACCTTGCAAAGTTTGTCACATTTCTCAAACCTAAACAAAAACATATTCTTCAGATGATTTTATTTTACACCTTTTACACATTTTTAAAATCAGAAAGCACTGAGATGGTTTCTCTTACATTATTCTGGGGCTGAAGAAATATACCCCAACCAAATGTTTAGATAGATAGATAGATAGATAGATAGATAGATAGATAGATAGATAGATAGATAGAGAAGATAGGAATGGCAGAGATCCTAATGCTTTTCAGTACACTATAATGAATCACCAGCCAAGCCAGTTTAGTCATGCAACAATACTTGGTTTCTCTCCTCTGCAGCACCTCATGTCAAGGAAAGATTATAGCAACAGCAATTTGTTTCAGATTTACTCTGTCAGATCAGCTGCTGATAGCTTCAGACCACCCTAATCTGGGAGAGAAAATGAAGCTCTCTGTTGACAGAAGAGCCACTGGTGATTTTCTTGAGGCACTTCATTGTTTATGTAAAACCATTAAGGAGGCTGGGGTGATATGAGTTCAAACTCTTTTTCAAAAACAAAACCGAAACAACTTTAGATTTATGATTCTGTCTCAGTTCTCCCCAGGAGATATGATATTCTTCTTAACTCGGATTAAACACCAATTGTGAATACTACAAAATATTTGGTTTCTTCTCATAGAACACTAAACAGTGGCTTAGCTTAGGGAGCTGTAAATAAAAGAAATGCATTTTGAAACAAACTCTAGAGTTTACATCATCTTAACTAAAAATCGTAAATTAGGTACAATGGAAGTTACAGTAATCTTTATGTGCTACTTAGAGGTAAGGCTTTCAAAGACATCTAAGGAATTGAAATATCCAGTTTCTATTAGTTTGAGTAGAATACTATATTCAGCTCCCTCAGGTAGTTTCAAAAACTTCATCTTAAAAGACCATGTTGTAAACTCTAAACCTCTTAGATCCTTGGAGAGATTCCCACTGAGTTTAGGAGAGTTAGATCATGCTCTTATTCCCTTTCCAGAACATGGTTCTCCTCCTTGGGCAGGCATCAGGGTCTGCAGCACTGTGACAGGGCCCTAATGCCTCCCTTCAATCCCCTAATTGGTCACTGGAACTTTTTCTTCCCAGAAAGAGACTGAAACAGGTCACTTTAGTGCACAAGCAAGCTTAGAAGACTCCAGCACCTACCTAAAGAGTATGTAAATTTCCAGATTTTCTGGATTGATGAAGCCAGCAGATGCTGTAGTCTCTTCACATACCTGGAGAGTGAAAAACAGGAGATTTTGCCAGATATCTTCAGTTCTGGAAGAGAGACCCAGGAGAGGGTATTACATTATTTTATACTGAGGTCAATAAGACTGCCAAACTGCTTACATCAATGGCAAAACTCCTATTGCCTGCCACAGTGCTGGATTGTCCCGGGCCAGCATATCTGAGTGCTGTGGGGAGCTGCAAACCCCAGGCACTAAAGGCACCCTCGGGGCTGTGACCCACCCTAAACTCTGACCAGCCCAGGGCAGGTACCTCTGCACCCCTGAGCTGGGCTGACACGCTGTAGATGTGCCAAGTCAGGACCTTCACTCCAGGAAAAAGCCCTGGCTGAGAAGTGTGTCCAATACCTACAGCACCATTTGGGGGAACTTGTTAATTCTCCATCTTTGCAGGAATGGGCTCTTTTTCCACAGAACTCATTGGAAGCAGAAGTTAAACTCAAGCTTCGTTCATACATGAGATTTAAGTTTGCTTTTTCTCCATAGGAACAATGCTATTTGAGAGTTCAGATGGCATAATGCTGAATATTGCAAAAGTGAGAAAAAAACCACAGGTACTTTTAAACCAAACACAAAATTATATTAGTTGCACTTGAATTTAAAGCCAAATTTTTGATTAGGACTCCATTTATTGGCAATTCTGGGAAAAGGTTTCAGTATAATCCCCAGTTAATGAAACCTTTGCTAGTGAATATCCTTTGTCAACACTGCATTTAATGTGAGAAGTGCTTATACCTGCTAGATCATCAAAACCTGAAAAGCTAATAGACTCAACTGGAATGTAAAAAACAGGGAGGATTTTCATAAAACTTTAATAAAGGGGTTTGGCCTAGAATGGTGTAGGGTGATTCCTTTAAAAACAACTCTGCTATTATTATTCTCCAGTTTCCAAATACTTCTTCTCCATGAAAATTGACAGACAGCTATGCTATATATATATATATATATATATATATATATATATATATATACATAGTAAAGTATTTCTTGGAAATGTTGCACAAGTAAAACAAAAAAATTCAGTTGTAAAATCCCTAGAAACCTAGCCAAGCTGGGCCTGCACTTTAGATCCTTTTGGCCTAGTTCATCACTTACAGAGCCACACAGATGCCAAGATCCAAATAAACTGGCCCAAGAGAAAAGCAATCTTGACCACTGCTAGCAAGCAGCCAGGGGAGATGCTGGTTTAGTTCACTGAAGTGCTGGACTCACCTGCTGCAGGTTTCTTTTGGTTTCAGGACACACAGTGACTGACAGGAGCATGACAGAGAGTTGAAATAATCTGCTCTCCATCCAGCATATCCACCCTGTTCTGCTGCAGGGGCAGCTGGGGTTTACCTGGGTGGGGATATCTGCGTCAGAGGCATTTTAGAAAAACTATCTCTCATGAAAGAGCTGTAGGATGGTGTTTTCCTACATATTTTTAAGAGATTCCTGAGGACAAAGGTGAAGTTGTTGGTCCTGTTTTTATGTCATTCAGAAATGTTTAGGAGCTAGCTCTTGCTGGTAGCGTTATTTATAGTTTAGGAAAGGTGTTTCCAATTCAAGATATTTGACGACTGCTACATAGTTCTTCTTCCCACAACTTGAAAAACTGCAATTTTGTAGTCAGCCCCAACCCTGCTTTGTTTCCTCTAGTCTGATGAAATTATTCTTGCACCACAGTGTCAGTGCTGCTGCTTATCCACCTGAAATTTAGGTACTCCCTTTTTCTGCATGAGTCTTGACATGAAGCCACAAGGACCAGGGATCCAACAGTGAGAGAGACTTTTAAAGAATTTTTCCCACTGCATGTAGCATGTGCTGAGACAGGACTTTGGAAATTCACTTAATGCTTCCATGAACACAAGTAATGTGTGAACGTGCCTGTGGCTGTGTACTTCCCTATGAAACCTTAGAACTAGGATTAAAGTGACTTTCAGGTCAAGCTGGATGATTGCACTAAAAAAGAAGCGCTTTATTTTTCCTTTAAAATTTTAAACTCTTCATTTCAACCATGTTGACTTTGTGTTCACAGAAACAGGAATGCTCATGGAAACAGTATTAAAAATATTTTTAGATACTCAGGAAAAGCAAATTTTGAAGCCCTACAAAAAATATTTGCAGTGGAAATCTCATTCCTCTCATTCAGTCAGGAAACAGAAATACACTATATGCATTGCAAAGCCATTACATCTGTTTGAAGTGTGCCAAGAACTACTCATAAATTAACTACAGACATAGAATACTGTAAATAAGTTTGATGACAAACTAATCAAAATGTTCTCAATGGCAATTCAAATTTAAAAAAAAAGAAAAAAGTGAAAATGCTTGTTAGAAAACAAAGTTTCACAGACTGTGCCTCTAACTTGACTGCCCTGATAGCAGAACAACTGTGTTACTTTCTGTCAAGGGTATCCCTTGAAAAGCTGACTGGTAAGAAAAAAATTTGCTTTATATTTCTTCCCTTTTGCTTGCCACATTCCTACTTACTTGACTTTGTCATGATGATGCTGCCTGAGTGGTATCTATGGGACTGCACAGTGAAAATCCTGGGAAAACAAGGGAACTGCCCTTCACCAAGGACATATCCTGGGTACACTCCTACACCAGCACACAGATTTTTTTCCCGATTTCTTGCAAAAACTCCCTCTCATATTTATGTTTGAAGTTCCCATTTTTAAAAACACCTATGGTCATGTGTAATTTTTTTCTTTGAAATGTGCCTTAATGTGGTGCAGACCTGTGACTGACATTAAGCATGCTGTAAGCTTGCTTTTCCATAGAAATTCTTTCCTGAATTTGAGCTTAAGCACCCAGTTACCAGACAGAAAAACAAATTCATAAGCTCTTCTGTTCCTAGTTTATTAAAGTTATAATCATCACAGTGCCATATTGTTTAATACTGTACAGCTAATCATATCCTAAAAAAACCCATATTTGATTGGTATCAAATGTTAGGAGAGTAGAAGCCAAAGGCATGATATCTGCAGTTGGGATTTGACATGAGCATAACATCACCCTTGTCTTCATTCTTTCAGCAATGGGTAGAAGAAATGTGAGCAAAACAATGGATCTCAGTGACAGATGATGTGCTCATCAAACTTCATACATATTCCTTGAAATATGGACTCATCCAAACCCACACCAAAGCCTGCTAAATGTCAGTGAATCAGGGGTTTGAATTCCTCTCGAGAAGCATCACTTTCTTGGCTGGTGAGGAGAAAGAACCATTGCATCAGCTAACAGACCTAAAAAGGAAAATCAGTATCTATTTAAGTTGTTCTGGAATCCCAAAGTGCAAAATTTTTCTTTCTTTCCCATGTAAGAAAATTTTTCTGTGAAGCAGTAGGGTTATTTAAAAGTTTTTTTACAGCCCTAAAGTTCAGCAATGGTGTAAACCTCAATTTTAAGTTGTGTTCTGGTGAATAAATTGGTTACCAAACTAAAACCCAGAAGTTGTCTTAAAATAAGCTTACATTTCACAAATAGGGTTGATCAATCATAAAATAATAGTTTTCACAAGTAAGGAATGCCGTAGGAAAAATCCTGAGGAAAAAGTTAGACCATAGAACCTGGAAGTGCTTTTTATAAATAATTTATTGTATTACAAGAAAAAGGCCCAAGACTATTGTACAACCAAGGATGACAACAACAAGGCTGCAAATGCATTTTTGACTCCATAGCAAAGAGGAAAAACACAGAAGTCACAAGTAGAGTCACAAGTAACAAGTCCAAGACAGAGATACAAGAAGCATTATACACTATGAAGTGCAGAAAAGTGATAAAGCCAATAATGTTCACCTGATTTGGCTAGCAATAAAAAAAAAACCAAAACCAAAAAAACCCCAAAAATCATAATAAGCACAAAAGCAAACATAATGTAGAATGAGATGACTGAGCTTAGAATATGCAAAAAAAAAAGTGCTAAAAAAGTAAAATAAATAATTTTCTTCTGTATTTAAAAAAGATGTTATTCTTTCCAATGCAATTGTGAGTGTGAACACAACTCTGAGGGCCCCTTGGAGACACAGCATGAGGGCTCAGGCAGATTTTATATCAAAACAGGAGAATATGGGGGTGAAGCACCATGATGGCAATCGAAAAAGCAAATGAGAATGTTAGTGAGCCACCAAGGCAAGAGCTACAAGGGAATAGGGAGCAGAAGACAGTCCCAAACTGTGACCATGTCTCACCAGGACAATAGGCTAGTGTGGGCTTATGTGATCATGGGCCCTCAGCACTGGAAATGTTCATGATATTTTAAAAATTGAGAAATATAATAGTCACGAGTATAACATAAATAAATTTAAATATAACAGACTCCTCCTGCTTCCAGCCAACACAAACTATGAAAAGAGAAACTCAGGGAAAGTCTGCCTGAGGAAAAGGAGGTTATAAACACTTAAACAAAATGGAAGGTAAGAGATTTCTCCATTCTGGGGAATATCTTGAGGCTCAACCCCTTACACCAGGAAAAGCTTTTTGCTATTGGTTCAAAGCAATCAGTCTCTGGACCCTTGTTCAGAAGTCCATCACAGATGACCAAGTGAAGGAAAGTGCCCCCTCAGACAACCCAGAAAACTGCTGCTCAACCCTTGACCCAGGAGGGCCTTTCCTGAGCCCTGAGAGCTGACCAGTATTCCTCCTGCTCTCGTGATATTCCCTCCATTAGCACCTCCCTGTCTCACCATTTTGTGCTCTGTCTGCAAAGTCTCCGCAGACCTTGGTTTATGCTGGCATCTCACCCGTGCTTCAGGAACACAGCCTGGGACCACGGTCTCCAGATGCTGTCTCAAGATTGGAAAGTAAACTCTGAAACATTGTGATCACCATGTTTAGCCAAGGAACATAAAGAACAAAATCAGTATAAGTCAAATAGTGTCTGTTTCAAAGGAAACATAAATTATAAGCATTTAAAAATCGACCATGCCTGCAAAAGAAAGAAATTACATAGAAGATACTCAACATTATACCAGTGGATCACAAAGTGAAACACCAAGAGGTAAAATTGGAGAAAAAATGCACCTCAAGAGGCTGAGATGTTACTGTAAAAATTATTTTCTATGGAAATAATTTTGCCTTCACTACTATGTTCAACTTTCGTTGGACAAAATTATTTCTACATACACAATAACAATTTTGTACTGTCAAAAAAAAAAAAAAATGAGGCAGAATTTTCCTCCTCAGGATTTCTTAAATGTAAACTGCTACATCTTGTTCCTTTTACATATAACATGATATGAACCTCACCCTCCTTTGAATGTACTAATTATTCAGAAATACTGTCTAAAGAGTCCAGATATATTTTCAGCATTTAAGTTGCCATGTTAATCACTTGCATTGATTATGAAAAAAGAAATTTCTTTGTCTTTACTTCTATTTGAGGGAAATATTTTGCATTTAGTTAAAAAAAAACCAGATAATATTTATTCTTTAATAAGAAATAATTATTCGTGGTTACCTAAACAGTCCACCAGATTTTTTTATCATTATATCCAGGAAACTTCAGAAAATCACTAACATTTACATTCATACTCTTAAGAGATAATTTGACCCAAGGAAAGGAGCAAAAGGTCTGTCTTTTCTTAGGACATCATTCAGACCTACATTTCTTTTAAGTTCTAAGTTTTGTTTTCTATAATCATGATTGTTTTCATCACAGAATAGTTGAAAAGAAACATCTCAATAACTGCAGTCACAACAGATCACAGAAAACAGGGCACAGGGAAATACATTGAATCATGTATTTTCTGACTTGAATACTGACTTTTGATCCCCCTGAATTACATTTGCATAGTGCACACCTCAAAGTAGTTAAGTTATTATTAAGCTCTTTTTAAAATCTAGTTTTGGTGTTTTGTGTGAAAAATTTCACCATTAGATTAGACAGCATTAAGCTTGCCTGTGAGCACAGGACTAGCACAGGGCATAAATCCTTTCCAGGCTCTGAAATACTCTGAAAGGGCTATACATCCCCACTGCAAGCTGTGTATCACAGCTTTTCACAGCATTTCCTTGTATCTGAGTATTTTTAAATTTGCTGGCTTATTAAAAAGAAAACAAACAAAAAAAATCACAACAAAAACCCCCCAAAGCCTCACAAACAACAATCCTTTATTACTTTGAAAAAATGAAAGCTTTTACTAGTAAAATACCTTCTTGCAGTGCTCAAGTCCTTGAGTTCAAGTCCAACAACCTGAACTAACACTCAAAGCAAAGAATGTTCTTGCAAATGCCCAAAGAAGAGGTTTGTGTCTGGCTGAAAAGAACCTATTTATTAAAGTGAAACCTTAGCCAGAGTTGTTCTCTTCTCCAGCAAGGACAAGAAAAAATTAATTCTGGCATTCCTTTTTCCCATGTATAAAAGTGTATAAATAAGTTCTCCTGTATTTTGCAGAAGTACAAATAATTCTTCTTGGGTGAGTTTGCCATTTATGTTCAGAATTGTATAGACACCTGTCCAGGTTCGTGCCAGAACAGGGGTAATTTTATGCAGTAGGCAGGAAGGGACATGGCTGGGACTCAGAAGTTATTCTTTACTACTTCATGTCATTTTTTGGGGGTGAGGGAAGGGCTCTCTTCCGAGCTGGCATAGCATGGTGGAGGGAGCACCCAGGTATTGTCGGGGGTTTCCTGCATGAATCATTCTTCTCTTTCCTCTACCCTCTGTCTTTAGTATTGTTGCTGTTACTGGTCCTTTTCTTATCTCATTGCTGTTTCCAGTAAATTGTTCTTATCTCAGCCAGTGATCTTCAGGTTTTGTACCTCCAATTCTTCTCTCCATCCTGCTACAAGGGAAGGAAGGAGCACAGGGTTTGGTGACAATCAGTGGGAGCACTAAACTGGGAGTACCATTCCCAAACAACAACATGGCTCCATTCTGTTTCATGCAGCTATTACAATATTACAATAATGAATCAGGTCACTGTTCACTAATTGTCAGCTCAGAAACACCATGAAGTACTGCTCAGTTCTTCTAAAATCAAACCATTTGGCCCGATAAAATTAAAATAAAAAAGAAAGAAACAAACCCTGGAAAATATCTTTGTGAAACTTGTAGGATTTCAAGGAGATATCACAACAAAATTATTTTCTTTCTATGGCAGAATTTTTGAAAATAAGAAACTGGAAAGCTTCTAATCTAGAAGTAAATTTTCAACAAAGATGACTTCACATTACAAAGATATATCTATTAAAATATTGATCAAAAATATATAAATAATTGCTACATAAAATTTCATCTCTGTGAAGTAGGGATTTTCAAAAGAAAATAACTTGCATTTGAAATATTTTTTACTGAGCTGAACTAGAAGGTAAAAATGAAGACATGCTGAACTACAGCTGCTTGTTTATTAGGAGCCAGCGTCCCTGCCACTTTGGTCCCATCAGGTAGTACCTGAATTCCTTAAGTAATCCCACAGAATCCAATAGGAAACCTCAAGGAGTAAGGTACAACTCTTCTGATTAACAGTGACAGAATCTGACCTTAAGGTCATTTTAATAAGCATACTGGTGACTTGCCATTTCCTAAGTATTCCTTTTCATAATGTATTCAATAAAAATAAGCTCTAGAAAGATATGGTTTCTCCTTCTCCAATATTCCAGACATTTGGAAACCCTGAAGAGAACAAAACACAGCCTGCTTGCTGCAGACACATAAGTGATAATGTCATAACCTGGATCAGGTACTGACAATGAAGGACATCCACAGGGAGTTTAAGTCCCTGTCCCACAAGTTAAAGACCCACAAGTCCCAAACACACCCATTCCCTTCGGTGACTTTATTAGGTGTGTCTAAGCACAGATGTTGAAGTGGGAAGTTGCTCCTGGTTACCAAACTCCTCTTTGCCCAGTGTCATCAGCAAGTTTATATTCTGAGATAAAGACAGACAAAAATATCAAGCTATTCCTTAAGTACCAATTTAAAGTTCTGCCATATCAACAAAAAGTATCTTCCAAAGTGTAGAAATATTTTACACAAATTGAATTTGTTGATAATATTTGAAAAGTAGAAAATAAAAATGTGGTTTTTTCTCTCTCTGCATTATTATCCAGTTATTGTATTTGTACAATGAGAAAATAGCACATGGCTTATGCATAGACCTGTCTAGCATAGAAAAAATGGAAAAGATGCAAACCAACTAATGCTGTCACAGAAAAAATACTTCAGGTCTTGAGTGCAAACTGCAATATCCTACAGAGATTAATATAAGCACGCCAGGTTTATGGTTATTTATTATTACACTTCTGGGAAAATAGAACAATATATCTTGATAGTTTTAAATACATATTAGATCCTCTGAGTCTCTTCTGATTATTTAGCCCATATTTCTGTCACTGTATTTCAAAATTACCTTAAAGGGAGCATTCTGAATTTGTGAAGTTAAGAGAAAAATTGGCAAAAATAACTTTCTTAGCCTTTAAAAGGTTACTTAAATGCTGACTGAAGCAGTCTTTCATCAGACCAGGCAGAAAAGGGAAAGCAGGAGCAGGAGACAGCTAGCAATAACTTTGAACTGACCCTCAAGCCTCAGCTACCAAATGATGCTCTCAGGATCTCAGAGATTGTATTTCCCATAATGGGGAATAAAAGTCCATTGTATTCTGCTCAAATGAACAATTTGCTTTGGTCACAAGACTCAGAAGCTAAATATTTCTAGCAAACACAGGTACTTACAAAGTCTTCTTTTAAAGTCTGTTCTTATTTTGGCCTTGGGAGGGCAAGAGCAACTTGGCCCACCCCATTTAAAGTGTAAACAGATCTCTCTGTAGGTAGAGAGGAAAGCGAAAATTAATTAGCCAGCCTTTCTTTTGTCTTATAAAGTTGGTGAGGAGGAGGAAAGGTCTGGAGAAACAAAACTCCCCTTGCATAAGATCTTTTAGAAATATACCTGAATAAGAAAAAATGCCAGATGAATTCAGAGATGTAGTCTGCACACAAGCACTGAGCAGAATTAGAGAGCAATTCATGTTAACTGAGATAATTTTTAATGCATTTCAGAGGAGCATGTCATGGCCTAGCTTAAAACATGGAACAGGCATTATCCTGGTAGGCATGGAAACCACTGCTGAGGAGGTCAGAGTTTCAGCAGAAAGCATGTGAGGAAGGAAATGAGTATATAAGATGAATTTTGCAATGAGAAATAGAGTATTAGGTAGAACAGAGATTGGTGGTTCAGAGGATGATGAGGAATCCCCCACCAACACAGGTGGTTTCTCAGCATGTTCTCCTCTTGCACTGTGTGGGGACAATGGAATCACTCAGGGTAGCCTAGAGTTGGCCCCTTCTACAGACCCTGTTCTAGTCACTGGTGAAACCCCTCGGGCATGCAGCGACCTCTGAAAACCTGAGCCTGGGCTGTCTGCAGATGCGCCTGTGGAGAAAAGTGAGGTGCAGCCTGGTAACTGCAGCAGTGAAAAGCTAAACATTTCTTACCTATTGCCTTCTTTTTGAACTCACCCCAGCTAAATGATCTTCCCTGGTTCTTGAGGAAGATTTCTATGTGATAGCCAAAAAGCTGATGATTATTTTGTTTACCACACACAGCAGCTCTCATTGCAGGGTTATAACCAGCATCCCTTGACTCCAGTTCTCTGGGGATTTTTGCTGCTTTTACAGCCCTGGAGCTCTCCCCTTTCAGAAGGCAGGACTCCCAAGAACTGCACAACATCAACATTGATAAAACAGTCTACCATAATTTCCTCTTGCATGTAAGCAAGCTCATTAACCACAACAGTTTTATTTTTATCATTCAGAAATTCTGCTGAAGAAAAACCAAAACACCAGCCCAACCCAAAACCTATATTGAGTAGAAGATCACACTTTGAACTCAGCTGGTTTTACATAGGTGTGTCCAAGGTTAAACCGTGATCCCAACATTACCACGAGCTTCAACAAAACCTTGAGGTGGGACCTGCCAGTAACAAGAGGGCTGAGAAGAATAGAACCCACTGAGAGATCTGCTGAAAATCTCCCTGCAGCATATGCAGCATCCTTGGTAGCTCCTACAGGTTACCACATGTTCAGGTCTCCATCAACAAACACTCAGATTTTCTGAACTCTTGGTGCTAGCCACCAAAAAAAAAGAAGAGGAAGAAGAGGAAAAAACAGAAGAAAAAGAAGAAGAAGAAGAAGAAAAGAAGAAGAAGAAGAAGAAGAAGAAGAAGAAGAAGAAGAAGAAGAAGAAGAAGAAAAGAAGAGGAAGAAGAAGAAGAAGAAGAAGAAGAAAAGAAGAGGAAGAAGAAGAAGAAAAAGAAGAAGAAGAAGAAGAAGAAGAAGAAGAAGAAGAAGAAGAAGAAGAAGAAGAAGAAGAAGAAGAAGAAAGGAAAAGAAGGGAAAAAAAGGAGGAAAAAAAAGAAGGAAAAGAAGGAAAGGAAGGAAAAGAAGGAAAGCAATGCTGTGTTTAAATATCTTAGCATTTCAGCCTGGAAATTGCACAGAGGCTAATGAATCAGCCCAGGCCCCCCCTCCATCCTCAGCTAGATCTGCATCTAGCATTCCTCTCTATGTTTACAGTTGGGAAGAAATTGAATTAACTACGTAGTATTATTTTAGCATAAACGAACAGGAAGACTACACCAAAATTGATGACCCAGTGGGTGTTGCCCCTCCCTGACTGTACTGTATATGCAGAGCTTTCTAGACTCAAATTTATTGGTTTGTCAGAAACTTTAGTTATTTTCATCAAGTTGAGTTTTACATTAAACATTCCTCAACTTAATTGGAACCATGCGGACACATTTGGGCAGCATCCATATTCCTGCTCAAATAAAAGGGGTACTTTGTTACAAATTCAGCATACTTCACTGCTAAATTATATTTGTCTAGCAATTACAATTAAATATGAAGTTCACACTTAATAGTAGACCTTGTAATCGTGTGGGAGTAGTTCTCCTTCCGTGAACATCATATGTGGGTGGGAGAAGGGAGAGCCCTGTAGCCTAATTTTAATAATGAAATAAACAGTTGTGCTGGTGAGTAATTCAGGGATTTTAAGACAGAGCACTGGCAGGATGGAAATAGTTTAAGGAGCTTATTTAACCCTCTCACCTGCTACTTCTAGCTCACTCAGGAATCCCCACCAACCAATTTCAGAGAGGAGCAGCATTGAGAGATATGGGAAGGGGCCAGGGGGTAAGGTCATTCCTGGTTTTTCTTGCTTTTAGTCTCCTTGTGAAAGTTGTTGAGGATAGCAAAATGAAGTTTGCACAAAGATTTTAAGGTTCTCTTTTTTCAACCAATTGGTTTTTGAATTTAATAACAACAATTTTGTAAAAATGCTCTGCTTTTCTGGCATTTGTCTTGAAAAAGAGGTAATGTTGTTCAGAAAATTGAGACATTTTAAATTTCATTTGTGGTTTTATATTTTCATGCTTGTTCCTGTAAAAAGCAGGGTCTTTCTATTATAAAAACAGTGTGAAATAGTCCAACAATTACATATTACGGTCGTATTTCTACTACCTTGAAATATGTTACTACTGACATCTCATGGAATTACAGAATACAAACAACAGTGAAAAACACAAAACATAAACCTTACAGGAAAACTTTCTCTTTTCTAATTTTCTTTTCTCAAAACAAAGCTTTGAATTTGGATTGATACATGAGAAAAACATGAAAGATAGAGGGGTCTAGGCTTGAGATGACACTGGGATTAAATCTGCTTTACTAAAACAAAGAAAATCCAAGATTAACCTAAAGAAAACATGTCTGCCCAGCTCAATCTATTTTCCTAGTCTTTGCCCTTAAAACCTCTTGCTGTCTTGCAAATTAACTTAATTTCCACCCTGTCCATTTATAGGCAACTGGAGGTTGTCCTTCATGTGGTTGATGCTTCCCCGCTACTGTCACCCATCAGTGACAACCCAAGGCACTCCCTGCTTTCTCTCTGCTAAGCTAGGTTCAATGTGTTTGAAAGAAATCTCCATGTATGCCCAGCTCAGAAGAAAAGTAAATTGTGAGACTGATGCTCTGTCAACAGTTCAGACAAGCTGCCCAGCCAATGATGGCAGCACGCTGCATTTGTGGACATATATTTGTGGCCAGCTGGGGATGTGCATTATCCTGGTTTTGGCTGGGATAGAGTTAGCATTTAAAATTAAAAAATAATTTTTTTTAGATTTTATTTTTTGTAGCTGGTACAGTGATGTGTTATGGATTTACCATGAGAATAATGTTGATAATACACTTATATTTTTATTTGTTTCTAAGTACTGTTTCTACTAAGTCAAGGGCTTTCCAGCTTCCTATGCTTTGCCAGTAAAAATGCTGGAGGGGCACAAGAAGGGGGCACAAGAAGGTGGCACAAGAGGTGGCACAAGACAGAACAACTAACCACAACTGTCCAAAGGGGTACCCCATACTATATGGCCTCATGCTTGGTACATAAACTGGGAGGAAAGCTGGGTAGGGGCTGCTGCTCAGGGTCTGGCTGGACATCTATTTGGTAAGTGGTAAGAAACTGTGCTGTGCATCACTTGCTTTGTATAATTTTTTATTATTGTTATTATTTTCTTCCTTTTTTCTCTTATTAAACTGTCTTTATCTCAACCCAGAAGTTTCCTCACTGTTACTCTGCCCCATTCTGCTAGTGTGGGACTGAGTGAGCAGCTGAGTGATGTCTAAACCACAACATGCGTATATCACATGGACCATGGGGACAGGATTTATGTCCCCAGACACATCTTCCACACTGAGCATGCTGCAGAAATCTGCACCAAGCATCTGCTAGCTGAGGCACAGAATTTAAAGGAGTGTTCTCCTTCTTCATCCTGTACATGTATCCTGTTTGTTCCCACCATTGTTGCTCCTGCATAAAGCACACCCAGAGTAGCCAGCTCCGGGCGGGCATGTCTCGATTCTCTAAGATGGGCGAATTAAAAAAACTCAGAGCTACTGAAAGCACTATCCTACAGTGCTATCACCCTATTTCTGATATTGCAGCAGGGAATTAAACCTACTGTTCTCACAGAGCCTGCCTTACTGCCTCCCTGGAGTGACCTGCTGAACTGTCCCAGCCAGCCCCAGAGCTGCCGTCCCTCTTGGTCATCCACAGAATTGACATCTCTCTGGAGGGTCCTAGGGCATAGCAAACCACTTCCCCCATTCAACCTTTTCTGTTTTCACCTCCCCTCTTTATTCATGCAGCCATCATAGTGGTAAATATTGGAGAGTCCATCTACTTCAATAATAGATGACCGCTGCTTGAAGCACTGACGATCTCTTCTGCTTTGGGGGCTCCCAAGATAGCTCCAGAAAACACTTTTACTTGGTACAATTTAGTTTCATGTTGGTCTCATGGCACAGCTTTCCACTGCAATTTCATTTTAAGCTAGGAAATTTATTTTTTTTACACTGGGACTTTTCTACAAAAATGACAAACATGACTGCACAAACCGCACATTGAACTTTGGAATCCACACAGTTTGACTAGTTTTGAAATTTTACAAAATAATGATCCTTACAACATCCAAGGGCTGTCTCCACTCTGTTACAAAGTCCCAGTGGGTTCCAGATGACTTCCAAGGCCAGCACCTCGTGGTTTATTTCTCAAAGATTCTCATTGCCATACTCCAACTCATGCTTTCTCCGAGGGTGGCCAGATTTCACCACACATGGACAGCACAAGGAAAGTTCATATGAAAAGACAAAACCAGAAATATTCTACTGAGCCTAAGGTACAGCATTTCCTCCCCATCATTCTGCAAATACGCCTGAAAAGGCATTGCATGGAAAATGAGACTGCATTGCAGCAAAAGATGCCTTCTGCTCTTTAAACAATCCCTCTTCAACAACACATATTCTCATCTGTGCATTTTTAATAGAAGCATAATTTTTGTCATATGTTGTAATGAATAGCATACAGCTAAATGGTGCGTATAAGACTGTAATTCCATCTGGGAGTTTGTTGACATTGATAAACCGCTTGGGTTTTGCTTTTGTGGTTCATGCCATTACAGCAGCTCAACAGGATTACAATCCTGTTAGGTATAGCTGGTTATAGGCATTATACCATATGATAATGATTGCATGTTTCATTAAAGAAAGTATTTTAAAATTCAATTGAAAATTCTCATCAACAGTCTGATAAAATGGTATTAAAAATTATATTTATGTTATTACCTGAATTGCTGGTCTAGATTTTTTTTAAGATTCCTCATCTCAGGCAATGAAAATACTTTAGTTGGATTTAATTATATCTATGCTGTGGGACCAAAGCATTTCCCTTGCAATTTTGTGGCATCCCTACTTTTATAGGATATGAAAGCCAGAACATTGCATTGCCCATGAAGAAAAGTGAACCAGACAAGTCTAGTAATTTCATAGTCTAAACCAAGTCAAACAGATACAAATAGGAAAAACTGCAGGTTTACATTTTTTCCTGTAATTCCCAGTCACTAGCAGTGATAGCAGTGGCAGTGCTAAGGGTGGTTTAAAAACCCTATGAAAAGTAACAGTTTCCTTCAATTCTATTGTAATTAATAGATCAGCCAATCCATGTATGCATTTCCCTGAAAATTTAGCTTATGTTAGGACACATTTCCCTCTTGTCCTCAAGTAAATGCATTAAAACCTGTGTGAAAAGGAGCTTTCATTCTTCTGCACTTTACTTCCAGTTTGGATCACCATGGGTTTTAAAAATTTCAGTCATGCAGCCCGTTTCTAGCATGGCTTCACTCTTCTAATTGTCATTTAGCTCACAATGAAATAACTGCACTTAATGACTTCAGCAAAGCCTAGATGTTCTAGGCTGGATGAAAGGGAAATATTTCTGATATGAACTTTTCCACTTATAAAAACCACTGTAATGGCCAACACTGCCTGATAGATGTCTGGATGCACTGTCACATCTGATGTCTTGCTGCTTCTGTCCATTGTTGTCTGTGGAAAGGTTATTACCTGTAATATCCCCTGCACGAGATGTTCAGATTTCACTTTTTGCACCAAGGATCACCAGCAGAAAAATCTCAGGGCTGGGTCACAGACACAGGGCACACGGGACAGAAAGCAGCTGCATTTATTGGACTAGATGAACTTAAAAAGTCCTTTCCAACACAAACTATTCTATAATTCTTCCCCTTCCTACTGCTGGCTTTACTGAGCTGCTGCTCACTCACCACCCACACATTAGCCTCAAGTGTATTGCTGCTGCTTCCAGACATCCACTCTGTTCACACACAGGAACTCTTGAACACTGCAAGAGAGTAGATACACACACACACCATCTCCAGTCAGCAAAATTAAGGAAAGAAACTAGGGGATAAAACTGCCCAAAGAGTCAGTGGAAATTATTCTGAATAATTATGCTGAAGCCTGCACACTGGATCATTGTCTGGAGGCTCTACATGTGATGAGAAGCTTCCAGGCAGACAAAGTATTTACAAAGCATCTGCTCTAAAGGCCAAGCTACCATTTAAAGTGTTAGGAGATACTGGGGTACATTTGCCTGTTTATTCCCATTTCATGCAGTTTCAGACTCCACTACAGACGAGGAAAACTGAAGTTTCACTTTCAACATAATGGCACTTCCACCCTGTGGCTAGAACCCTCTCCATAGCACAAAATCTTTGCAGACATAGCTTCCACAACAAACTCTGTTGAGATGCAGCGCATACTGGCAAGAGATGCTTGCTAGCAGTGTTTAAACCAGCTACCCGCATGACAGAAGGTAAACCTCTCAACAGAGCTTTTTGCTTCTATAAAAACACAGACTAGAACTGATGGTTTAACCAGTGGCGAGTTCCCTTTCTTCTCTGCTGAAACTCTTAGCTGACAAGGCTGTATATGTAAAATGTTTGAATGCAGACAAATTTACTTCTTCTGGGGAAGCCACACAATGTCCAGCAAACACTTCCAGCATTGATGGGGGAGTGGAGGGGGCTGAAGCAATAGAGCTGTGACATGTGGTGAAGCAGCCTTCTCCTGGATCCTGGGCCACACCCAAAAGCAACACACTCTGAGGTGGGATTTAGGGTTGCAGGTTGCTCCTTCAGAAATTCTCTGGAGATAAGCTGGAAGGAAACAGAAGGAAACAGAAGGCAATCACCAATGAATCTAGTTTTGCAGTGATTTAAGATGCCTAAATCCTTTCACTCAACATGTGTACTAAATTTTCATTAATCTTAAAATACAACAATGATCAGAAAAGATTAGTATATGGTTCCTTCCCACCAGGCTCTGTCTTTCTCATCCAGATATATCTCCACCTTTGGCCAAACAATACAGATTTTTCCTCTGTTAACAGTCTACAATTACAACAATTCCTGTGAGGGCAAGATAGAAAGGGAGGAAGGTTTGAAGGGCCAGTCTCCATCCCTTCTTGCACATCATTAATAACACTGTCAGTGAAATAATGAAGTCATCCTCATTATAAATGCAACGGAGAAAAAACAAAATGTGATTCAAGGTGCAATCAGTGAATGACACCAGCAGTTTTTAAAAATAATATTTAAAGTAGGCAAATTTGATCTGAAATCATTGAAAGAAAAAATTGGGAGACCGCGAGGTAATTTTTACAGAACCCCTTTTGTAAATGTAAAGGCACTTTGCCATACGTTAGGATAGGGTGGAGCTAATTTTCTCCTCAGTAGCTGGAAGGGTGCTGTGTCTTGGATTCAGGATGAGAACAATGTTGGTAACACACTGATGTTTGAGTTGTTGCTGTGCAGTGCTTACTCCAAGTCAGGGAGCAGCTGGGGGGCAGCTGCAGTTAAACCATGACACACATTAATGGAAGTTACACTACACACACATGTAAAAGGGTCAAAATTAGTGTAAATAAGTTATGATATTGTTTTCTGATTAATACTGAAAAATTCCTGGAAAAACACTTGATGACTATTTAATGGTTTATAATACTTTCAGCTGAGTGATTTCCTGTCCTGAGGGGAAACATGGCCCTGCAGTTAATTCCACTGGGTTTGGAGAAAAGGCCAGAGAGAAGATTTTTGGTATTTGTTTTCGAAGTGAGTTTTATCCTAGGATGAGGAACCCCAAGCATTTTTGCAATAGCTGAACCAGGAATGTGCCAAACATCATTGCTCGCAGCACTATGGGTAATGCAGCTACTAATAATTTCTTTATCTCAGGAGTCACAAATTAAATAATCCAGAAAAAAATTAATCAGGGAGCAGAAAGCAGAGTAACCCAGATTCTAGGGCAGGCACTGTACATCTATCAGAACTTTTAGGCAATTTGCAGCTGGAGCTGCCAAGAACAACTAGAAGGTGGTGTCCCGTGGAAGGGGTACAGCCATTCAGCCAACCCCCTTCAGCTCCTTCCTCCTTCTGTCCTTCTGATCAGAGCTGCATCTTCCCCATACTGGGCTGATCTTGGCACTGATCTGGAGGGAAGAGTTTAGAGCTTATCTGTTTCACATTTTGTAGAGTCACTTTGTTTCCAACATTTTGTGAAAGCAAAATTTTGTGTCTTTCTTAGGGTCAGACAAATTTGTGGTTTTGCCCATATTATATATTGCTACGGCTAGATACAATGCCAAGTCCCAGCAGCTGGTTTGTACAAGGGATGGGTATATGATTCTGATTCCTTATTATGAAGGAGGGAAGAAATACATGTCTCTATGTCTTTCAGAGTCATTTAGAGGGAAGGAAATACCTTAAAAATAATTTTTTAAAATATACTATTCTGAATAGACATGCTGTGGAGAAGATGGCAAGGATTTTCTCTTGTGTTAGATGTTTCTATTCCAAATAATTTTATTTTGAGGACTTCATAATCTCCAGACCTGATTTAACAGTTTCCACATCACCTTCCACTGAAGTCAGTAAGAACAAAGGGCTCAAGTGTGTATTTGCTAATTCCTCCTTTAAAAGTAGGGGCAGCCACAGTGTGTTCACATTTACTGACATTCATTAAAATGACTTTCAGATTTACCAACTGGCCATGTGGATTTGCACTCTCATGGACTGCAATTTGAGCTTTGGGATATATTCAGCTTGCACACTGAGAGCAGAACTGCAGTTTTTAGGTGGCTGTGCTCAGGGCAAAGGAGCCATTTGGTACTGTGTACACACTTTTTTTAAGCACTGACCTTGCCTTTGATTTCCTTCCAATGCCTTCCCCCACATACAGCTCACTAACCAAGCACAATCCACTTCTTTCTGTGTGGTGATTCCTGAGGCATTGTTGCTGGTTTATTGGGTTTTTTGGAGTTTTTTTTGGAAGGGAGAGTCTCCCTATTCTTACTAAATTTGGAGAACAGATAAATAATAGGGGCTGCTAGTCAGATTCCAGCAGACAAAACCATGGAGCAAGGAAACAAAAGGCTGTCCAAATCAGGCTTTTTCCTGTAAAATATTAAGTCAGGCCTACTTAACTGGGGTACTCTGACTTAGCACTGGCCTGAGGTGTCTTTGTTCACAGTACCATGAGGGTCCATGCACCAGAAGTATGCAGGCACCTGGACCAGTCTTCAAAAGCTCCCCTTGTAGTTCTGGAGAAGTAGATGCTTCATTTCACTCATCATTTAAATATCTGCTTTAAGATGAGGTAAAGTGACCCCATTTATGTTTTCCATTGGCCATAAGGAGAGTCAGGGGTGCTTACTGTACCTTGTAGATATATAGGTTTGGTAAACCAGTCTTGAAGTCATAAACAGAGAGACCAAGGAAGAGATGAGGGACCTTACCAGAAGAAACTCAATAGCCTTGGACTGCTTCTGCATTTTACTTTAGAGAGTTATTGAAAAAAAATGCAAAAAACAACTCAAGAAATTACTTGGACATAAAGGACCAAACTTCTTTCTCCCCATTCCCAGTCCAGGATTGCATACACCAAACTGCAGGTCTCCAAGCCACCCCTCCTTCTTGCTTCAAGATTTCAACCTTTACACTGCACAGGTCCAGCTTCAGCAGGACTGGGGAAACACAGCCTCCAGAGATGGATAGAAAAGGCTAGATTAGTTCAGAAGATAAAGCAGTTAAAATCACAATTACAGAAACTTTATAACACAGGAAAAAATAATAGAATGGCTATTTATTTGCTGGAATAAAAATATACCAAATTAAGGTACTGTACTACGCATTTTAAAGTACTTAAGGATTTTATATTTTTAAGCACAAGGGAGTGTGAAACTCTGACATCAAGAAAGTCAAGAAAGAAGTGAGTAGAGATAACATGAATATTTGCAAGTACATTACCTTCTTGTGTCAGGGAAACATGTATGCACATGTTTATAACTTATATGTGTGCAAAACATGCAGCGGGGGAGTTAGGAAAGGAAACAATTTAATTTTTCTAGACTCGCCAGAAAAAAATAAAAATAGATTATGGTGTATTTTTCTTGAAATAAACAAATTAAAAGCTGTAAAATAAAAATGGAGAAATTTCTTCTTTGCATCAGCACAGATTTCTAAAGGCTAACTATATACATAGTTTATAATACAAGGAATTTGCAAATGTTTTAATGAGTAAAACAAAGAATATTATCTTAATTGAAAAAAAAATTAAACTACAGCTAAAAGGAAATATTAACTGTTTGATGCAAATGGCAGCAGTTGTCATTACTTTATGCATACATCAAATAAGCTCATATTTAAAGCTTTAAGGATTTGTTTGTGTTTCTCATAGTCTTCCTAATTGCCTTAATGTTATTCTATCATATTTGCCTAAATATGGGAAGTTTACTCAGAGATGTTTATTTATTTTTTTCAGTTCACCACAATTTCTTGAGATAATTGTTTTAACATTGCCTTTATGGGTGGGCTGTTCCAAGGTCAATGTGGCACATCAAAATTTTCTTGAGAGAACCTGTTAAATTTGTTACTTTTCTCCCAGGGCCCAAAACTTAAAAAATTGTGTTCTTTTCTTCCCTGAGGTAAGAAATGAGAGCAATGAAAGCTACTGGCCTTCTATGCAATCTAGTCAAAGCTTCTTCATAGCATTTTCTTTCCCTGTGTTCTTTGTTTTGTGAGTTTTCTCTTAGCTACCCAAATAATTTTCAAAAAGTTTCAGCACAAAGTTTCACTAGTGACTGCTCAACAACTATCAGTGAGTGGACTTTAGGTTTTCCAGGCCTTTCAGATGGTGCAAACTGCCTTCAGATCCAGGAACCATTGCAGCCAGAAAAAACTGTCTCCTTGGAGATGGAGGCCGTGAGAGACCACAGGGCTTCCTGCAGGGACCAGGGAGACATTGCTTGGATAAACTTTTGTGGGTCTGAAGAAAATTAATTCATAATCCAGTTAGAAATTAGCTCACCATCTACATAAACCTTTTTAAGGAAACCGGAGTTGGTACACGCTGACACTCTCCCAAACCCAGACACTGCAGTAGTCACATCACAACCATGAATCTCTTGTTGGCACATCATATGACTATCAAAGTACAGGATGATGGCAAAGTTGTTTGGAGATCAATTTATCAAATATTCTGATTAAATTAAATTAAGCTTCTGCTCTATTATTAGCAG
This sequence comes from Haemorhous mexicanus, assembly GCF_027477595.1. NCBI lineage: Eukaryota > Metazoa > Chordata > Aves > Passeriformes > Fringillidae > Haemorhous > Haemorhous mexicanus. Next base: position 61,761,180 of record NC_082343.1, read on the forward strand.
TAGATGGTGACTTTGTGTACAAATTTTGGATTCGTGATACACAGGTCTAACACAACATGGTCTGTGTCCTAAAGCTATGTAGAAGAAACACACCATAGAAATAAAAAGCCACACTACCCTCACTCTTTGGAGCTGGCGATTTGAGGGACTGATTTGCTCTACACTTCGTAGCAGTCCCTGGCAAAGCTGGAAAATGATTCAAGACTTGTGTCCTAGCCATAAAACCACACTTGCTCTCCTGACATAGAAAGAAACAGGAACATGCCAGAGATGCAAAGCAAATGCCAAGTTGTAGAATGGGCCCCTGAAGTATTTTTCTCCCTGGAGAGAGATTAAAGCCTTGCAGTACTTATAAACACCTGCCTAATGATGACAGAATTGAATTTATTGCTTCTTGCAGCAAAAATGCCTCAGAAATAAGATACTAGATGCCCTATTGAGATCATCTAAAACAGCATGTGTTGTAGTTATCACAAACTTCGGGTGATAGCCCAAGACATCTGCAGCACATGTACAATTTGGTGAACACTAAGGCACAGCTTGTAGAAACTCTGCCTGGGACCCTCCAGAGACTGTAAAGTAGCTGAGACATGATAAGACTTGAAAGAACACCTCACTTCATGATCCTCCATCACTACCCCTGCACAGCAGCTCCAGTGGAAGCGCTGCCAAATGCCTAAGCTGTGCACCTTCTCCTTCAGGTTATCACACTCTTAGGTTAGTGAAAACATGTTTCTGAGGCTGGGATAATAAGTCTGAACAGTGATCTTAACACAGAACTGCTGCACCTTTTCCTTTGGGAATCAACTGTCCTCCAAAAGCACTTATGCCACAAAGTATTTCTAAAAGAAGACTGGGCTTCAACAATGTTAATCAAATGCAACATTTTAAACAAAACTTTCTAATCCCTCTTGACACATCTACAAGGTCAAAAACCAAAGCTGTGCCATAACCAGCATCCATAAGAACAAGTAATATCACACCTATACAAAAAAACTTTCCATCTCTAGCATACGTAAAATTGGTATGAGTAAAGGTGATGTCCATTAAACTAAATTTGACAGCGATGTTAAAGGTGAGGAACTGTAATTCATATATTGCCTGTAACACAGTCAAATTCTTGGTAAAAATGGCAAAACAATCTAAACCACAGCCACCTGGTATTGTTGGATTTCTTTTCTCTTATTAAAAAAAAGAAAGTTTTCATGACTTTTTATTGATAGAAGACGTAATCGAAATGGTCCCTTTTGACTGGAGAGATTTAATCATGCAGGTTGCGGAGGAATCCTATTTGCAGGTCATAAATTAGGTGAAAAAGATCCATGTTTATTTATTTTCATTTCTTCACTTCTGGACAAAAATCCCTATTTTATTATCTGGAACAACTGGCAAATATTTAAAAATATGGTCCTTACAAATTTAGCTTCATTCTTCAGATGTCAGGCCAACAACAGCTGAAAGAAAAAAACCAAATAAATTCTTGCCCCGTTCACCCTTTCACCACCTTCACAATTCTGTTCCTCTCAGGAAAACTTAAGAGAACTGGTGAACATTGCAGTGTGCCAGAGAAGTCGGTGCACACAGGCTATTTTAGATCAAAGGGAGAAATGCCTTCTGAAGTGCCAAGGGCTTCCTTGCTATTATACCAAATAAAAGTGCCAGTTCATCTTTTCTAATGGATTAAATATCATGGAGAGACAATGTATCTAATAAGGGCAGAGCTGGGTGACTAAAGACATTTTGGGCTGGACAAATACAACTTTCAGCTCCTTTTGGAAATAGCCCATCCTGGTGCACAAAGGTGACATACTTGGAGGGCAATAGAGAGCACATGCCAGCTTCAGCCCTGGATCAGCTTCAGCCAGGAGAAGATAAGAAGATCCAAGAGCGATGTAGTTCCCAGGATGACATTGTCACAGAAGATGCATCCACTGCAAAACCAGAGCAAGCTCAGAAAGAAAGAAGCTCAAGGACATTCTAATACAATTTCCCACAAGTAAAGGTAGAAAAATAACTGGATAGGTATATTCATGGTTCTCATCTTTTCAACTCAGATGTTAACAAAAAAAGGTTTTTTACTTCTTTCACTTCTGAGCCACCCTCAGTTTGCTAGACTTCACCTTCAAGCTGTCTGCTAATCAAACAGATTCCTAAAAAGTCTTGCTTCCTGACTTCCAAAAGGATTGTAGCAGCTACCTCCTCTTGACTTGCTTTCTCTGCAAGTACTGATTTCTTTTGTATCTTTTTAAGTCTGAGGTCTTGAAACAAGAGGCTTTAGGCAGCAATCTCAGCTCTTTTAGCACCCCAAGGGCATGCCCATCTGATCTTTTTCTATCAGAAATGCCCCATGTGGTGAGACCAATGTCCATCACCCAGGCTTCTGTCTCCCACAGTGGCTGTTGCAGAGGTGGCTTTAGAAGAGCACATGAAAAAAGCCACTATCTGAAATCTAATCCTCATGCTCCTTCTGCATCCTGCTGTTAGATTTCAGGTGTTAGAGGGAATATCACTGCCTTCCCAATAGGATCTGGTTTGCACCTTTTATCCATTAATTTGTCTAATCTATTTTGAAACTCCTGATGTGTTCTGACTTCACACTTTCTTGCAGCAGCCAGTTTTAGGAGTTTATTACAGGCTTTGAAGAAAGGCACTTTTAAAAACCTGTTTTAAATTACTACCGATCAGTTTCAATACACGTTCACTGATCCAGTTCTGTAGGATTTGGTAAACAAGTTTAGCACTCATCTTCTGCACTGCTTTCTTGATGCTATAAATCAGCTTCATCCCTCTTCAGCTTTCTCTCCAAACTGAAGTGAAACCATAAGCCTGCTATTACTTTTTTTTTTTTTTGCAGCAAATTTTGATGCCCTTTTCCTTTTTTCTTTTTTTTTTTTTTTTTTTTTTTTGAGAAAAAATATGCCCTTCTTGAGATGCAGAGACCAATTGCAGGTGATACTCAAGGTGTGGAGGCACAAATATTTTCTACATTGGCAAAATGTACTCTTTGGTCTTGTTCTCAGTACCATTCCTGATAGGGACAAATTTAGCTGCAGGTACACACTGAGACAATGCCAACAGAGAAGTCAACATGGCTTGGACTGTTCTAAAGCACCACAGAATTGTTTTGGAGATGCTTAAATTAACTCCAAACAAGAGGTTAGATCACACAGCCAGACAGGATTATGCCATGCAGAGATGCTTGCTTAAGCCCTGGAAGATTTACAGCTACACAAGGGCAGTTGCAAACTCCTCCTAGATTTGGTAGCAGCTTGTCCATCTGGGATGCCTACAGTCACAGCACATCAGGTAAAGCAGGCAGGCCAACAGCCCTCTTTAGCATTTGAAATGTCTTCAGAACAGTACCTCTCTTTTTGGGAGCCTTCTCCTCTCTCCCCAAGCTCTGTATCCAATGTGAACATCTGCACTCCATGTACAACAGAGTTAATAATTACAAGAAAAAAAATCACAAACTAGCAAATTCTCCACAATTTAAGACTTGTTTTCAGTCACCAAGAAACCTTACCAGTATCCCATCTGAAGGGCAAGGCATAGCTGTTATGAGATAGTGGAGGATGGAAAGTATGAACAACTTCCTCTTCACCCAGTGCTGCATGTCTTCTCCCTCCCTATGTATGCCACTGATGCACCTCAGAAAATATTTATGAGTTCTCATTCAAATACTTCAGCTGATAAATTTAATATCATATTCCCTGGGGTAAGCAAAAAATAAAATATTGCATTGGCCTTCGCACATGTGGATATTATATTACTTTACAATGAAACCCAGCAAGCTGCACATTACAGTTTTTACCACAATCTCCTCGGTAGGAATGTTTCAAATACATTGCATATGTGTGAATACAATATAAGCATACTGAAACGCTTTGAACACTGTAATACATCAGACACTTGAGTCAGGGAAGGAAAAGAAAAAAAAGTCTTCACCTATCTTGGCTCTTATCTCAAGTCTGTGCTGCTCCTTTATGTGTTTGACAATGGTGTTCTTCGGTCTGATGGATGGCGCTACTTACAACGTATGAAGTGAACTTCCAAACAACTGGATCCTCGCCCACATCCCCCAAACCTGTTAGCTTGTTCATCAAGTATGCCTGTGAAGGAAAGCAGACTAGAGTGCTTGCCCTGTGTGGTACAGCTCCCACAAAAACGGATTAAAGGTGTCGCAGCTGTACAACAAAGTCCTTGGGTTTAGCGAGCACATTTCTACACACCGTAAAAGCCCCAACACCTGACGTGCTGGGGTTTTACAAGGCTGCAGCGCTGGAAAGTAGGCATAGAAGCCGGCAGCATTCAAAGGCATTAAAGAGTCACATTCCACGTTCGCTTCCTGCGCGGCGAGCCCGCCGGGATGAGCGCGGCCGGCACCTGCTCCCGCCGGCGGGGCTCCCGGCCGGGGCTCGGCTGCCACCTCCTGCCCGGCCCGGGAAGCGCCGCCGGGCCCCGGCCATGTGCCCGACCCCCGCCCGCCAGCCAGCCCCGGCACGGGCACCCGGGACTAGCAGAACGGGGTTTGGGATCCCAAACGGGCCTGCTTCCCCGTTCTACACTTTGGGAAATTATAACTCATAAGCTACAAGCACCCGTCCACGCAGACCTCCCAGTCTCTTAGAGACTCTTCTAAACTCTGTTTTTCAGGAATAAAGCACGCTTGCTAGCTTTCTATGCTTAAAACATAGGAAGAAGAAAAAAACAGAAAATGTCCATACGTGTGAGCATCGTTCATTCCTAAAGAACAAAGCACTAACAAGTTAGTGCATCCAGGGAATGAAAACACACGGTCAATGAACATTTCCAAATGGCTCACCAACCCCTGCAGAGGAGCTCGGTGGCACAAATATTCACCACCATTTTTAACCATAAAAACCACAGTCTTCATTTGGGTTTGTTGGGGCTGGTTTTGAGCAGGAGGGTTGGTTTTTTGGTGGCATTTTTGGTCTTGTTGTTTGGTTTATTTTTATATACTGCAGATTTCATCCCAGTAGAACCTTGGATCATTCTTAGCGTCTGCTGCTTTGCCTTAAAATTTCCTGGTGCAACTGTAGAAAAAATAGCATATAACTGCATATTTCAATAACACATACATGCCAAAAGACTTTAACAGGATGGCACACGCTGCTTTTCTTTCCCACCTAATTTTATCTTGAGCCTTGTAATCTACCTTTAAAATGGCACACCCATGTGTCTGCATGCATGCATCTTTGCTCTTCCACTCCTCTGACCCGTGACAGCTGTTTTCCCTATACTTAGCCACTCATTTTACGGATTTTTATTGGCAAGAAATCAAGGGTGACAGAGAGAGGGACACCTCGAGGCTCATGGCCAGATTGTCTCTGTCTCATTGATTTAGCCTCTTGCAATTTTTGCTCTGCCTCCACCTGCTACTAACCATGTTGACTAGTCTGCCTCTTCTCTTCTTAATATAAGAAAAATCACTCAGACTACATGTCCAAACAGTAGCTTTAGGGGTGTTTTCACACAATTACAAGTAGAAGAGGCACATATATTTCCAATAACTTTCATCTGAAAAGGGCATGAATACAGTCTTGATGATGATGCGGTTCACAATGATCAAAAAAGGCTCAAGACATACTGGTTTTAAAAGAAACTGTATAAGCTGTCGTGCTGAAAAACAAATGATAACCATGAGGGAAGAGTCAGAATCAGCTGAGATTTTTGTTTGGAGGGATGGAAGTCAGCCTCGGCAGAAGCAGGATTTGAATTTACATGGTTTTTTCAAGTACAGTAGCTCGCTAAGTTCCATGCTTGTAAAGGTACTTGTTGTACGTGTGCTGATGAACATTCCATTTTGCTGCTCTGAAAACAGCAAGATGAAGGGTCCTACTTGAACTTTGTCCATTCAAATAAATGGATGAAAAGGGGTATATACCATAGCTCTATTGACATATGAACACTTTTATATATATGGATATCTAAGGGTGTTTCATTTTTTTTTTTTTTGTGGAGGGGTTCTACAAAACATGACCTCAATTCCTTAAACACATAGTCTTAAAACTAGAAATCTTTTGTTTTTTTCCCCCATTTGCCTTCCTAAACCTGTCCTAAGCATCTGTATTATGTTATCCAACACACTGGCTGCTAACAATACAATCAATACAAAAGGTTACTTAGGGGTCATGGATTTTCTGCCCTCAAAATACAAAGCTTATTTTAACAGGGATCTGACTGCTTTCACTGTAGAAAATGTCTTAGAACCACTCAGGTGAGAAGGAAAAATAAAGCATACTGGAAGTATGATTTTTTTTTTTTTTTTAATTTGGAAACAGGTTAATTTAATAAACATTTTTCTGCACATTCACATAAAATACATTTTTTTAAGTCTCAAAACTTGATCGTAAATTTTACAGTGCAGGAACCTGGCATGCCAGGAACTGACATAAATATCTTTTTCATCACTTTTGGAAAATAGGACCTGTCTGCTTACACATTAGTGTATTTTAGAACATCAACTTACTAACTCAATTGTTCTGCTTCAAAGTGTAAAACTTTCCTTACCTTAGGCCTTAGTCAGACTACAGCAAAGATGAACAGATTCCTGACACTGACTGAGCTATAGGACAAGCTAGGTTGATTTGTACCTAAACATTTACTCTCTTGTAGATATATTTTTATATTACTCTGTTTTGTGCCTCTTAATCTTTCAGCAGTAGAAAATATTAGTTATCAATAAAAGAATTTTTTAAACAAACTCCTCAGGTACAATCCATATTGTGTTTGGATTGTAAATTTTTTTAAATTAATTTTTTTGAAAAGCATACTTGTTACTTTAAGTATCCTCATTTCACGTAATATTGTGTTGCTCAGAGGTCTCGGTGAAAATATTTTAAATACTTTTACTTACAAACTATAAAAAAATCCCTCCTAACTTTGAATTGGAGAGGAGGGGAAAAGCTCCTTAAGACAAAGTGATTTTCAGATTAGCTTCCATTAGTTCATATAATATGACATGCACATTTTCAGAAAAAAGGAGGAAGCATGATAACAAATGGCTGAAAGTTCAGATATTTGTATAGTGATTTACTTCTATAAAAGATGGTATCATAATTTAGAGTAGATGAGGTACATGATCAGGTACTTAGCTTTTTATATTTTTCATATATTTGTAGCTTTGTAGATTGCTAACACATGGCTGTAGCTCCTAGTAATTTTCCTGTCCTCTTTCCCTACATTTAGGAACAATAAGCTAACCTCCTAAACACATTCCTAAAATATTTAGTCTTATTCCAAGAAGAGAACCAACTATAGGGATGTTCTGTTATACAACCAGAATCTGGACTTGAGATAACAGAATTGAGGCAAAGAAGCCCTGGGCTGCCTCCAGTGGGGCAGTACCCTGGGAATTATTACCTAACCAACCAACATTTTAATTGGACAATAGGTATACTAATCAATTAATCTTATAAAAATTGTAGGATTACTGTGCCATGTTCAGTTTTTGCCACGTCATGTACTTAAAAGCTTTCAAGTAAAGTTTTGCTTTTATGTTATCACCCTAAAGGTGCTAGAGAAGATCTGTTCTGTTTTCCAGGCAACAGTCTATCACAAATTACAAATCTTACTAAGGCTTCATATCCCAAACACATCATCTCCAAGAGATCTTCAAGGCTGACAAATAGATATATGTTCAGAATTCCTTCACATCCTTGGATGAAAGACCATTGTCAAGTCTTCAGGAAAGGGAGCAGGTTTCAGGGACAATGCTTGCACCAGATTCAGGAACGGAGACACCTGAGGAACACTGGCTTGCATCTCTTTCCAAACGAACAAGGAACACAATCAGACAGGTAGAGGCAATTCTTAGCCAGAAATATTAAACAGAAAATATTGGGGCCAAATTTTTTAAAGGATATTTTCTGGCCTATTATTAAATATATTTTTTCTATATGTGGGATTAATTCTCTCCCTTCATAAAGTACTTAATGCATTAAATTGGACAGGAACATCTCTTCTCTTGGCAAAGCAGGCAAAGTAAACAATGCTCTCCAAATTAATGGCTGAAGCCCTCAGAAGTGCTTGCGCAGCAGATTTGCTGCTGAGAGGCCCCGATGCCCCAACACTTGTGCTACTGCAAAGCACACCAGCACATTACAACGGGACCCTGCTGTGAACAAGCTGTCCTAAAATGAAATTACCTTCAACTGAGTTCTCAGGCTCACACATCGGAAGCACACACACCCTTTTAAACAGAAGCAGCTGAGTAGCTGTGCCACTATCCCAGACTCCAAGGGACTGCAACAGTGAAATATGCACTGTCACGAGCAACACGGGAGGCCAGGTATAACCTACTCTCCTACAGGAGCTGTAGTCAGGCCCATGACTCCATCAAAGCAGGAACTGTGCAAACGTGGAGCTGCTGCTGCTGCACAGATACTCAAGCTTTTGTGACCTACAGAAAACAGTAGTGGTCCAGATGACACAGTGGTTCTACAAGAAAATTAGCTTAACTGGTTTCAAGACTTTTATCATATAGGATGTTCTCCAATGCTCTTTGGGAGTCTGTTCTTGACACCTTCAAATGACTACCCAGAATTTCTTCAAAAAACTTCATTAGCTTTGTACTTCATGGTGAAACATATTTTAGGCCTGTAAACAGGCTTCCATACAAAACCACCCAATCCCGCTATTCCTACCCTTCCATACAAAACCACCCAATCCCGCTATTTCAGTTCAGAGTACAAAAAATAATTCTCAGGATTTTGCCAACCAAAAGCCACAAAACATACATCATTGCAGAATGGTTTGCTCATTCTTCCAGTCTCAAAAGGAAAACACGAAAAGGACATTGAATATGACGAACAGAGGAAAAGTCAGGGAACCCTAACTCAGTAGTCTTTATTCCCCATTCCCATGTTTAGTGCTGTCCAACCACATCTATTCTGGAGACTACTAATGTACCCCATTGGGCAGGGGGGCTGCAGCCTGAAGCAGGATCCCAAAGCCTACTCCTCCAAAATCTTATCTGAAATCCAGCAGGACATATAAAAATCAGTACAGCTTCTACAGTTAAACAAAAAATACCCTTTATCAAGAAAGCATGAAGATATTGGCTCTCTTTAGTCTACAAAGCAGAGGCCTCAGAGAAGCATTAAGTGATGCACTATGAATGAGTAGTAATCACTTCTTTGCCTCAGCCAATTTAGAAAAATAAACCTTTAAGCCTTGGGTGGAATATTTGGATCTCAGGAAATTTCTGAAAACAAACCAAACCCTAGGGATAATTTTAAGTAAAAAGCATGAAGAACACTAAATCAGTTCTCCAATGCTTACTCTGCATAAGCTCCAAGTCACTTGTAACATTTCATTTCCTGGAAAAGTCCTAATTTGAAACCTAAGCATTTTGATAAGAAAACTTCATTTTCAACCTAAATCCTTCTTTCAAAAAACATTTAGGAAGCGTTGATTCTATTCCAATAAAAAAACTTGGCATGAAAAGATGCCATTCCCTAGTATTAACATTCATGACTATGTAAAATGGTATGGCAACACTAAAAAAAATGTAACATTCCTGAATGTTTACTGAGGTGCCATTCCACTGCAGCAAAAGAAACACTGCCTAACAAACTTGCTTGTAAACTACAGCTCCCCTTACTTGCATCTCTTCACAGCAATTAAGAGGAAATGCAATAATCCAGCTACTGCTAATGTTGCAATTACACTGGTATAAATCAAGCACAAAAAACCCCATTTTGATGTTATTTTTCTCACACAAAGTTAAAACATTAAATGAGTATTTTGTAAACCCAGATAGTTTGCGTGAGCTGGACTCCTCTCAACTTGGTGGCAGATTTAACACATATTGAATAATGGAATAAATTATGTTGGAAATAATCATGGAGTCTTAACTGCAAACCAAACACTGCCAAGCCCACCACTAAACCTCGCCTCCTCCAGGCTAAATAACCCGCTTCCTAACTGGTTTCAGATCCTTCACAAAACTTGCCATCCTCCTTTGAACAAACTAAAGTACCTTAAGGTCTGTTTTCTGAGAACATGCATTAGTTTAGCAAAAGGATACAGACCTCACATATTTGAGCAGGTGACTCAATATTGAGTACACCTGAAAATGTTACTATAGAAACCTTTTTAACAACCCAAGCCACCCAGATCTACCTGCTACAAAGTAGTAGACAGGGCCAGAACTAAAGAGACCCTTTAAGAGCCTAAAGAGCTGTAAGTGCATCTGAGCCCAGCTGGAGAAGATACCTGCCTTCACTCTCACACTTATGATCAGGGGTATCAAGAGGGGTTACAAACTATAGTAAAAATTGAAGCTGAAGAGCCTGCAAACGGAGAAACATTCCCATCTCCTCAGCCACAGGTGCTCAGTCCCAAATATTCACATTCATATCTTACACATTAGCATGATCAGCAATTCCTTATGACTCACTCCATTTAGGAGCTACTCTGCAGAAAATTTAAGACACATGAAACAACTTGCAGGAGGGTAACAGATCCCACCAGTCTGAATCTCTTGCATACAAAAAACAGACAAAAACACAAGTTCTGAACATCAATTCTGAGCAACTACAGAAACCAAAACACTGGGCCAGTTAGGAGTTTAACACTGCCTCATCTGAGCAAGTGAGAATTCAACTACTTGGCTATCCTACTAAGAACTACAGAATCAAATCTACAAGTGGCATGACAACACTAGTTAGAAAATGCTATCACCCACAATTTGAGGCATAGGAACAAGTAAAACACATATTATGTCCATTAACTTCCCTGGATGAATTAAGAAAGCATTTATAGAAATCCTACATCTCAGAAGAACTGTGAAACAGTTAAGGCTGTTCTTCTCATTTGTCTTGGCAGAAAGATCCAAATTTGTATCACAGAGGCAGCAATACTTTAGATCAGAATCCTAAAAATGCAAAAGACTACCAAGCAAGGATAGTTTTTAACTGTCTGCATTATTGCAACTTGAATCTGTGCCATGTCCTAGCTGGTAACTTCTGGGGTAGGAACAGAAAACAGAATTACCCTAAACCAGGAATAGTGGCAGGGATCCCCAAGATCTCTTTAGTAAACTGGCACAGTTAAAATACTAATAAACTACACCAACATTTGCAAAGTTTTTTGCATCTTCTGATGCTATCCTTTGCAACTCGAAAGAACTGTTCCACAGACACAAAATCATTAAACACACATACACTAGACTGGTTCAAAATTTATTTGTCAATCATTTCTTGCACTTGAAGTACTCTTCGATGACATCTTTGGCCTGAGATTCCTTGCCATAGTCCTGTAACACAAAATAACCCATTATTAACATAAACACAGACCCATCCTAAATTGCACAAACTGTATTTCATAAGGACAAATGAGATTCTGACACTTTGTCACAAAAATTTTAAAAATTTCACACAAGTAAGCTCAAGCAATTTGCCAGTTTTTCCCCTATTCTTTAATAAAACTATTCTAATAAAGTACAGTTCTATTTCATTCAAATGTAACACCCATTGACAGGAATGCAAACAAAATCTTTTTTGTTTAAAGAAACTCAAGAAAAGCATGTGAAAAAGTAGCATGACTATGAAAATGCATGCAGAAGGTACCAGTCTTCATTGAGAAGATGTAGCCATCTCTTGGGACCTCAGAGACCACAAAGTCTTCAAGGCTCGTACTGTGGCTTTACTTTGCCAGTGTTATTGTGAAGTAAGCTCCGCAAAACATTTTCAAGTTGAGCGGACACACTGAACTGGCTTTTCTATGTAAAGCAAAGATTCCTATCTTCTAGGTAGGCCCTTCCTTTTAATGATTACTGGCAGATAGGCATAGATACTTTGAGGACACAACTATTAACTCACAAAATGTATGTGAGTAAATGAACATGACAGGGACTATGATACAGGAAAGCAGCTTCTATTCACTATCAACAAAAAAATTTAGGAGCTGTATTCAACAGTTCCTTATCTAAAGCAACCTTTGGTTTACTACTTATTTTCAGAAGTCAAAAAATAAAACATATTTAGCAATCTTACTTTGACAACCACACAACTGCAGCCCACCACTTTGCGAGGTTTTCCTTCTCTGTCGATCTTGCAGAGACCCACCCATTCGCCCAGCTTCTTGTTGTCATCAACCTGTGCAGAGCACCACATCACATTAGAACTTGCCATTTCTAGTAGAGCTGGCTCAGCCCAGAAGCTGCTGTACTGTCAGAAGCATTGGGTAACGGATGGCTGCTTTCCTCACATGCATCAGCAGAGGGAGCCAAAGTATCATCATCGTACAGCTGGAGCCTTCCTGGAGTCACAGCAATGTTCCTCCTGCCCTCCACTCCCAGCAATAATCTTATATATTATCCAGGACACCCAAATTCACTTCAACTGTGCAAAAGAACCAATCCACATCCCTTGCCATTTACACCCATAGGTTTTGTACTGTGGAAAAATGGCAATCACACAGAACCAGAACAATCTGCTGCTAAGGTAAGTTCTGCTTAGGTAAGTCATACACAGAATTACAGTAGTGTTCTAAAAGTTCAGCTCTCTACATGCTAAAACAAGCAGCACAACTGTTCCAAACTTTTGTTTAAAGTTCACTCACCTTTATTAAGTTGATCTGATGTTCTGCACAGAGTGCTTCAACTAATTTTACATATGTGGGTTCATCACAATTTGAAGCCAGAACACAGAGATGGGCTTGGCGTCTGAAAAAGAAAAAAAGAACTGACAGATGTTACTTCAGGCACTAATTAAAATTTCTTGATAATCAAAACCAAAAATAAATGCACATGCATTTCTAGAGAACCACTTCTTAAGTTTTAACTTTTGGTTATGAGACACCATAAGCTTTTGAAATACTAAATATACTTTTGATGTGATTTGTCACTTTTAATGTTATTTATATATACATTACAGGCTATTCATACATTTTTAGCCTTATCCTCAGATTCTATTCCTGTTTTGAAAGCTTCTAAAAATACCACTAAATAAATTTTCAGCCATTGGAAAAAGGTCTGATGACTGGATAAATACCATGCTCCCTACAGAACTGCCACAGTTACAAAGCAACCAAGTTACAAGTCACTTCTTATTTACCACATATTACAGTAATTTAACATTAGAATTTTAGTTACTAAAAGCTTGAATTTTTCATGTCAAGGTGTTGTAAGTTCTTCAGAACAATCTTTTCTACTTACGTTCAGAGAAGCTGTAATGACAGGGCCTCAACTCTAATTAGGATCTTTGTATACTGTGGTACAATGTTAAGATACCAAAGGGATACCTGACAACAGAGAGAGCTGAGTAGGTCTTCTATGCTTTACCTAATGAAATGTGACCTCTGCAAACAAAGTCAGTTTTCCCTAAAAAGACCTTCTTTATCAGGAGTGTCACCAGAACGCCAGAAACATTTCTAAGCAAGAACCATCACACACAAATGTGTAAAAACTGCACACACATCATCTGAGCACACAGCTTTTAAAGCAGGAGCTGAACTCAGAACTCACATAAAGCAGCTGTCAGTCACCTAAGCTGTAGTTCTTTGCCCCTGCTTACTGCCTTGTCCCAGAGGTTTCTGCATACAGGTTTGTCAGACAGCAGTTGTCACTCACAGGACGAGTGAAGGGGTATCCGACTAACTGAGAAGTCATCACCCAAACACTGTAGCTTTACATTTAAGCAGATTTTTCTTGCAAGGAAAGTATGGATAAGCGTATGAACACACACACAGGTATGTATGTATGCGTGTATATACATCTGTATATACTTAGCCCTAGGAAAGACCACAACTGATTACCCAATGACTAGCAGTTCAATATTGTTTTGATATTGCACCTTGACAATGTACTCATTGTTGCAATACACAAAAAAAAAAAGACAGCAAAAAAAGCCTAAGAAATTGATGAATTTAAGGATTTTTCATAAAAACGAAATGAACACTTGTAGGAAAAGTCTGAAATACATATTACCCCATTAAAATCATTTAAAGTTTTGAGAATACTTTATTACTTCTTAAAATATAAGGTTCTTGAAACCTTAGGTTTCATAGCCATATACAGCAAGCACCATTAAATTTTCTTCACAAAACCCATATTCCCACATGAACACTCAGTGGGCACTGGGGCCACAAAATGACAGAAACTAAAACACCAGATTCTGCTTTTCTTCAATAATTGAGTTTAGCTTCTATATTTTAAGATTCCACTTTAAGTCCCCAAACCAGGAGTTACATAAGACAAAAATTACTGGCAGAAAGCTATAATATTGCATAAGTTTTAAACTGAACACCTGAATAAAATGGCGACTGCAAATGTTCAACACACCTCATCACAAGGTCTCACCCAGTTTTACTATTCACAGCAGAGAAACTGGTCATACCACACTTACTTGTCCAAGGCTTTGGCTGCTTCACGGATACCGCGAGCAAGGCCATCGTGGATAAGTGCGGTCTTCAGCACTTCTTGCAGAGCGGTGTTAACGTCCATTACACCTCCAGCAGTAATGCTAAAGAGAAGACACACAATGTTCTGATCGTGCCAACAACTTTCAACTAAAAGCAAAAGCTTCCCGTCCACCTGCAAGCATCCGGCCATTAAAAAAGTACAGAAAAAAAAGCAAGTTAAAGCACTATGTCAAAGGAAAAACAGAAGAAGGATGAACTTGAAAGAAGCTAAGGCATTAAATCCTCCTGGTGAGCCGCCGGGCCATGCTGCCTCCACGCTCCTTTGGGGAGGAGAGGACGCCATGCGCACAGCGGCCCTGCCAGACGGACCCCGCGCCCATCTCCCGGCCTGCAGGAAGCACGCAGCAGCACCGCGCCCAGGCCTGCACACACGGCACAGCCAGAGCTCCCGAGCCTGACGCGCAACGGAGCGACCCGGCCCCTCCGCCCGCCGCCCTCGACGGCCCCGGCCCTGCTCACCCTTCCTCGGCCATGGCGCTCTCGGTGGGTGCGGTCCCCGCCTGGGTTCCTACTGCAAATACAGACACAGGCCGCCCCGGTGAGCGGCGCCGGCCGCCCCGGGGCCCCCGCCCGGCCCGCTCCCGCCGCGATGCCCCGAGGGCCTGGGGGATCCCGCCCGGCCGGGCCCCGGCGCCATTGCGGACACTCACCCGGCACCGCCGCGCGCCGCTGCACAGAGAGGAGGCGTAGCCACCGCCGCGCGCTCTTATAGCGCCACAGGACCCCGGCCTGTGTACGCGCGCGCGCGAGCCGGGGCTGCCCGTCGCGGTGCCTGGTATTTGGCTTGCCTGTCTGCTGTCCGCGGCAGAGGGAGATTTGTGCAGCTTTGAAACCAAGAGCTGGGAAGTGGTTTTAAACAGAAATTAAAGTGCGAAACTGAGTAGCTGTAAGCAATAACTGCAAATTGGCTTTGTCAAACAAATACTGTATGGGAGATTCCTCTGCTGTTACCAATGGCTGAACCCAGCAGTCACAGCAGATGCCCTTCCTCAGTGAGGATCAAATAAAGCCTCACAAGAAACTCGGTTTGCTGTTTTCCTGGGAAAGAATTGTGCAAATTAAGTCTACGAAGGAAAACTATCACCCAAGAGGTTCCATAAAAAGGAGCATTGCTCTTTCAATGGAAAAACAACTTTTAAGTGCTTAAAGTATCCCTTTGATTTGGAGGAGCAGCCTCTGGGGGGAACACCAGCTGTGCCAGTGGGCAGGAGTCACCTCGGGGTGGATCACCAGCCAAGGGTCACCTGGGCTGCTTCACTCGGGCAGGACGTGCACCCGGTGCAGCCAAAGCGGTCTGGCATCACTGGCACAATCCCCCTGTCGCTGGCAGCCAAGAAATGGGGAACATGGGGAAAACACCCTAATTCCCCTTTCTGCCAGCAGGTCACAACACTGAGCTGTAGATTGGAAGCCTCATAAGTGCGACTGCTCACCCCTGTTCCTGTCACACGTGCACAGGTGGTTCAGCTGATGGCGAGTGCAGCACGGCCACCACATTGCAATGTGTTCCGCTTCAGATGGATGACTTGACTGTTGGGTACTCTACATGTGATAAAATATAAGAGAAATAGGTAACAAATATTGATATCCATGGTTTGTGGCTAGTGCAATCAAACACATTTGTCACCGGCGTTTTCAGCCACCTTTTCCACAATATGTTCTTCCTTGGTCTTCCTGGTGTTGCCAAGCAGCAGGATGTAGGCTAAATACAGCTAGGGAAGAGACACTGTGCAGAAAACGACTCACTGGAGCTGGTCAGGGCAGAGGAGGACAGAGAGGAAAAGTGGAATCTGCTCAGCTGTCTTGGAGCTGCCCAGCTTAGCCTGCACAGCTTTTCAGAGCCTGCCTGGGGGAAAGGCCTGGCTGGGGCCTGCAGCACTTCCAGGTTCCAGCTGTGAGACACAGCCCATGTCAACTCTCAGGCAGTCACCTACATTTACACTACAGAGATGTAGAAAGGGCAGAACCAGCCTCTGAGCAAGTCATGGAGAGAGAAGCACAATATGGGGCCTGTCCTCTCCCTGCAAGCTGAGCTACCAAGGACAAAGTGGGTAGGAACGACCCTGCCCACTGCTAACACAGCAGCCTCTGAGATGCATTTAGCACCTTCAATGCTGCCATATATTGCTTGAAATTCTGAACTGCAACTCTTGTTGCAATACCCCCATTTGTTGCAACCACTGCAGTCCCAACATAGATATTCTAATTTAGCATCTCCTGTGAGACATGTGGTCCTGACTTCTTCCCTCCTTCCTCCACAAGAAGTAGGAACATGTAATTTCCTTGCACTGCTCAGAAAGCATGCAAGCACACACAAATAATACTGCCCACTTTTTTCCCATCTCTTCAGGGGAGAATGTTTTTCCCTATATCCATCCATCACTTAATCTTCTTGTGCCCTTGAAAAGCATCAGAGGCACCTAATCTACAGAGTAGTTTTTGTACTGAGTGGAACAATATACCATTACCTCCCCTAAAGGTCTTCAAAGGATAAGAAGTCTGTATGCAGCCTACAACACATCAGTATCTCCAGGAAGTGCTATATACGTTCAGCCCAGGAGATGGAAGTATGCACATCTGAAAGCTTTGTATTACAGCAAAAACGATAACAGTCAAAGTATAGTCTAATAGTCTAGCTGCCACCACTAAAAAGCAGTTTTCCTAGTTTCCACAGTTTCAAGAAAACTGTGCTGAGATAAAAGTTATGTATTTGTAGAGAGGAGGTTTTCATTGGCACTGAACTCTGTGTGGAAATGTTGGTATAGCCTAGTAGGAGTCTGTTATTTTTGTTTAATAACTAATAAAGCATGTGATCCTGTTGGAAGGTCTCTTCATTGCACAGTGTGAGCTCAGCATTCATATGGGTGTTCTGCAGGTTGTTGGTACTACTCCACCTGCACCACCTTTCTGTCCACATTCCTGGAAGCAGTAGCTAGTTTCTTAAGCTCTGCATTTTCCCTTGGAGTTATGTTCATTGAGCACCCTGCAGTTCAAATGCTGGCACACAGCCATGGGGAATGACATGTTTAAGCCAAGGATTGCAGTCCTGTGCTAAAAGTACTTCCAGTGCACTTGAGGCTGGGTGAGTGGTGTAAAGCGAGTGCTAGAAAATGAGGAGCTGCCGGATGCAGGGTTCTAAAGGGCTGAGGTGGTGTCAGTGCAGATGCTGACCTGCAGCTTCACTGAGCAGCCAGCCCCAGCAGAGGAACTCGGTCCTCTCAAAATCTGGTTATATTACAAACAGCATAACATGCTACCTATAAACTTGGATTTGGGGAGAGGAAGATGAGCTGCTGTCACAAGGCATTCAAGAATTTTGATTCTCTCCAGCCTGCTGTTCTGAGTGATCCATTTGGACTCACCATCTTGCTGCATATATTTAAAAACCCTTTGGTTATAGCCACTACCCTTTGTGCTTGCCATTCAGTTCCTTGACTCTCCCTGACTGTCTCCCTTTCCAGGCTGGCAGCCTTCCTTTCTTTTTCCACTCTGATCAAAATGGGAACTGAACTTGGGGACTTTTTCAGAAGAGCAGTACTGCAGTGAGACTATAATGGTTCACTCTTGTCTCAGCCATCCTCTTCCTGCTCCTTTTCCCCATTATCTCTCCTTGTCTCTTGCTCTGGTAACATTTATCTTCCCCTTGCATTCACCCTGGCAACCACAACCATATTTTTCAAAATGTCAGACTACAGGGATAGTTTAAGTGCCATATTGTAAACTGGAGACTCAGTTCCTGAGTAATGAGCAGTTTAGACGTGGCACAGTGTGGTGAGGCAGCCACATAAGCAGATGAAAGTATCAGGTATTGCAGACTCCCAAGAGAGGTCCATGACACTGCTAAACTCTGAACAATAAGTTGTGAATTTCAGTTCCAAACAATCCTTGCAAAAACTTACTTTTATCTCACATCTGTCTCTAGAAATACAAAACACGGGCATGTGTAATAAATAAATGTCATAGGATAGAATCATCTCATTTTCCTTGCAAAACAGAAATTATTTCTCAGTCCTGTGGAAAATCAACCTGGAAGCCTTCTTGTTCTATATCCACAGAAGTTCTCACCAGCCCCAAGGGAGAGATGTGTATTTCCAAGTACCTCCAGATGTAGAAAAGAACAGCCACCCACATGCAAGAGATGTCTGTGTCAAGTTTCAAGTACTTGGAGAAATTAGGGAGAGGTCATTCTGGAGTTTCAGAGAGAGGACAAACTATGATATTTCAATACCAATTTGAAATTAACTAAGGCCTTGATTCACGATAGCTGAACAAAACAGTTTGCTGGTTTCTGTTGCCTTCTACAGATTTTGCATGAAATGCTGAAAGGATGTGGTTATCTTGTGGTCACATTAGAGTAATTTTAAACTATTTCCCAATAGCATTGTGCAGCTGCTGACAAAAAAAATATTCATATGATATAAATATGCACTAAAGATTTTCTTGATTGCAATGCAAGTCTTTCTAAGATCTCTACAACTATACAAAGCAATAATAAGGAATATGTATTCCCACATGTGCTGAGCATTTCATAAAGTCCTTGAAATCTATGAAGGAAGCTACTCTTTCTGCAATTGTCCTTCATATGTTTTTACCTTGTGGACATAAGCCATGAATTTGACTCTATGTCTAGTATTTATAGAGAACAGGTGCTCTAAACCGTGAATTCTACATCCAATTTGGGATCTGAAAGAAAAAATACATGTCATAAAAGTTGTTGCAGATGTGACATAAGCAAGAAGGGCTTGTATGATTTGAAAATATATATATTTTTATTAGACTTAATAAACTGTTGTAATAGGCTGGTAACTGGTCCTGGTTCAAAGGTAGCAACTATTTGTCGCTCTACTGGTTTTGGCTGGGGTAGTATTACTTGTTGTCACAATAGCTAGTATCGAGCTGTGTTTTGGATTTGTGCTGTAAACAGTGTTGATAACGCTGGGATGTTTTAGTTTCTGCAGAGCAGTGCTTGCACAGATCCAAGGCCTTTTCTGCTTCTCAGCCCACTACAACAGTGAGGAAGCTGGGGATGCACAAGGAGCTGGGAGGGGATTCAGCCAGGACTGCTGATCCCAACTACCACAGGGATATCCCATACTGTACGATGTCATGCTCACCATATGCAGAGCTAGGGGAAGAAGAAGAAAGTGGGGGACATTTGGAGTGATGGTATTTGTCTTCCCAAGTAATGGTTACATGTGATGGAGCCCTGCTTTCCTTGAGATTGCTGAATACCTGCCTGCCTGTGGGAATTGGTGAAGAATTTCCTTGTTTTGCTTTGCTTTCATGCATGGCTCTTCCTTCACCAGTTAAACTGTCTTTGTCTCAATGCATAGGTTTTCTAACTTTAGCTCTTCTGATTCTTTGCCTGATCCCACTGGGAGGGAGTGAATGAGAGGATGTGTAGGGCTGAGTTGCTGGCTGGTGTTAAACCACAATGAAAGCTTACTGAGAATATGTGAAGGATTAAACAACATGTTCTATTAACAAGTTTCTTTTGGCAATAATGAGCAGTGCATAAGCAAGGACCTTCATAGCCATGTTTCACTATTGGAGTCATATATCACTGCTGCTTCTCACACTTCAGCCTTCTGTGCACACTGACTTTGTGGAACTCTGACTCTATAGGCTTTTTTGGGTTACTCATGTAAAGTAATGAAAGGACAATTGGGGTTTGAAAATAGTTGGAAGCTGTGGAGTTAAGAGTATAGACTTGAAAGAGCAAGTAGTTGTTGTAAGAATTGTTTCATCTCCTGAAGATAACTGACTGCATCTCCAGCCACAAAAATGAATGCTTTATTCTCTTGCCACAATTTTATTCTTTCTCTATAAGTTTCTCTTATTCACTCTACTTGTGTGTCATACTTTGAATATATAATGGTTTTGTTATTATGCTTGCAAGTCCTCTTCCTTTTTTTTTTCTTTTTTTTTTGGGGGGGGGTGGGTTAAGCTGCTTTCTCATTGCTGAAGAGGCAATATCTGTGGAAAGGATTTATGGTTATGTCTTTTTCTAGAAGCAGACAGGGAAAGGTCAAGGTAGTTCTTAGGTACTTTTTCAATAGCCATAATACATGCCACACAAAATATATTCTCAAACCAGGCTCCAGCAAAGGAACATGTTGCTGGTTTTCTTTGTGGCTGCTAAATAGCTTTTAAGTTTTCTAATCTTGTGGTAAGAAAGTAGTTCTGTTTTTTCCTGTCATGTGAAGTGTGAGATTCTAAAGTTAGATACATGGCAACGTTTGTTCTGAAATGTCCTTTCTAATATTGTAATTGGTGACTAGATGGAATACTGATAGCTTGGTTAAAATAGTTATTTTAAGAGGTGATTACTCGTTTTCCTCTCCAAGCAACAGGTGAACATCTCTTACTGTGTTTGGAAGTTATCCTCGGCTCACACCTCATCTCCTTCCTCACTTTGCCTCCCTGTGGATAGGACCTTGTGCCAAATGCAGTGATTATACCACCTCTTCCTCATCTCCAGCTTGAATTTACTCCTGGCCAGTTTACAACTATTAATTCTAGCGGGAACGCTGTCGTTAAGCCCTTGTGTAATGAATCCTGCAACCTGTCGTAGGCTGTGTAATAATCGGCGATCTTGCTCGCTCTACCAGTCTTAGCAGTGTATCGTGGATGCCCTGGGCCAGGTGTGCGTGCCCTGGGCCAGGTGTGCGGCGTACCCCGGCAGCGGGCAGGTTGCCATGGGACCGTGGCAAGCCCGGCGCTCTCCCGGCCCGTGCGGGCAGCCCCGGCGGCGGCTCCGGGCACGGCGGGCGGCGGCCGCTCCCGCAGGCCGGGCATGCTCAGTGCCGGCGGCCGGGCTGGCGCTGGCCCCGGTGCTCGCTGAGCCCGCGGGCGCTGCCACACGTGCGGCGGAGGCGCCGCTGCGGCCCCATGGGCAGCCGGGCGGCGGGCGGCGAGCAGCCCCCAGGTGCGAGGCGGGGGCTCCTCGCGTTCCTCCGCCGGCAGGGCCCGGGCGGGGGAGCGGCTCCCCCGCGGGCTGCCGCCGGGCCGGGCCGGGCCCGGAGCGCAGGGAGCCGGACGGGTCTCTCGCCGGGGCCAGGCCGGGAGCGCGGCGGGGAGCTCGGGCTGCAGCCCAGCGCCTCCGGGGCGGGCTGAGGGGCGGCTGCCGGCACCTGCACCGCGGCCAGGTCTGCGCTCCTGCACGGAGTAAAAGGCAGCACGGCTCGACTCCGATCTCGGAGCCGGGAGGGTACCAGTTTAGTGCGGGTTTTAATTTTTCCAACCTGGTTTGTAAATTGTTCCCCTCTGTCAGCTTATAATACTTTGTTATCATTTTCATTTGGTATTTTTAGATGATGGCGTGTCAGAAGCAGTTGGTGAGGAATCAAGACGGCTTACCAGAGAACAGCTTTTTACAATAGTGGCAGCAGCTTCTATAAATTTCAGTTCAATGATGTGCTACTCAATCCTGGGACCCTTTTTCCCTTCAGAGGTAAGCACACAACTTAGCTACTCTCTACATTACTTTTTTGCATGTTGAAACTTTCAGAAATATCATGACCTCTGTGGGACATTTATGGCTGGCTGTAAGCTCTGAGTTAAGACTTTTCAGTTGTGGGAATTCAGTGACAGCATGATGCTGGTGTAGCTGCAGTGCATAAAATGGTGACCTGGATCTTGTCCATGGATTAATCTTGCCTATGACTGCAGAGGAGGCAGCAAATTTATGAGATGAGATGAGATAGAAGTCAAAGTGGATTCTTGGAGAAGTGAAATAATATTTTGCTCAGTGTTGCATAGTAGTTTTGTAGAGCTGAGATTAAACTCTGCCGATGTCCTGACTTGCATTTCTGTGCCCTAGCTTCTCAGTGACTGTTTATTTATAGCTTCCTCTATTAACTCATTCTGGGCCATCATTTCCTGGCCTAGGAAGGGGGAAAAAAAATAAAATCTCTGCTTATGTTGAATGAATATAACAAAGAAGACGATGGTCATGCTGCCTTTGCATCCATTTCTCTCATGACCAAATTGTTACCAAGTATTTACAAAGAAATATTCTTTTTGTCTCAAGTATTTACAAAGAAATATTATTTTTCTCTACATATCCCTGTGTACTGCCTGTGCCCAAGTGAGTGTATTTGGCCAGCTAATTAGGTAAAAACTTGTCTGTTGCTTGTTATGGGGTGGCATGTCACATTGAAGATAGCAGATCTCTCCATTTACTGCCCTCTCACTGTGCAAGGGATCAAAGTTTTGTAGCTAGTGCCCTTGCACACCAATTGAAGCCACCTTTATATAGTCTGGCTGCCTGTTCAGCAAATAGCACTTTCATTCACTGACAAATTAACATTGCTTTTCCCTTGATGACATATTAGAAGTTCAACCTGTCTTTTAATTGTGTTGTTACCTTATGAGCCCCTACTGCCTTTGAGAAAAGAAATTGCTTTCTAACTGTATTCATAGACAATTAAACAGATTTAAATATGCAAGGCAGGAATGTTGTTCACCTCAAGAATTTGACTGAGTCTTTAAATGGTTGTGATCTTTTTTGCAGGCAGAAAAAAAAGGTGCCAGTAACACAATTGTTGGCCTGATTTTTGGATGTTTTGCTTTGTTCAATTTCTTGTCTTCTTTAATATTGGGAAATTATGTAAGTATAATTGGAACTGTAACTTTTTTCTGTGGTGACACAGGTTGGTACATGAAGGCAGTTCTGCAAGCCCGAGAAAAGAGACGTCTTTTCAGTAGTGCTACTGCAATTTTCTGTCTGCAGTAACTGGAGTCTGACCAGTCAGTCTGAATGTGATCTTAGTCTTGTCAGTACTTTTCTGTTGTTTCTGAGAGTAGCATAGGGCAACAGACGTGTAACTGTTTCATTTCTCTGGTTAACTGTTCTGTTTGCTTTAGAGTAATCTGATGATCAATTCTGCTTTCTATGACCCACTTTCTCCTATCCCCCCATTTTATTTGTGGCACTTATATATCCAGTTTGCCTTTGGTGACATTAAGGTGTTTTGTTTTTGCTTTGTTTTTTTCTTTAGTTAGCCACACCTCTTCTTCTTTTCTGGTATGTTGTCTTTTTTTTTTTTTTTTTAACATTTGCTCCTGTTATGACTTCCTGCTGCTTAACTCAGTTTCAACTTCATTTGATAGTAATATGGGAGAAATGTCTCCAGTTCTTATAACTTGAGCTTTCCCGCAGATTCAGGATTTTTCTCATGTTGAAGAAATCACAAATAAATTATATAAATGTTTGTTTGTTTATGTGCTGCAGTACTGCTGTCTATGCATTATTTGCTGGGGCTGCTCAGGATCATTCCCTAAGCTGGAGTGCGGCAGAGCAGCAGTTCAAAATAGTCTCTGTCTTTGACTGGGCAGCCTCCTTGTTGACTTTGTGGTGAGTGCTTTTCTCTGGTGCTGAGGTGGCTCATAAAGTGTCACATAAGTGCCATTACTAAGTCCAAATCTTGGTGCCTGTGGCGGTATTCAGCTATGGCACAAGCATCACCAAGTACTTTACAGGGAAGAGAGTGAGCGTGTCCTCACTGCAGACAGCTGAAGTGAGCATCAACAGACCTGGACAGTGCAGCAATCAGAGATCCTGAGGGTTTCGGTGAGACTCAGCAAAATACGGGCTTTAGTAATAATGACTGAAAGGCAGGGACTTTGTTCAGGCCTGAACAAAAAAGTGGCCTGAAATACCTACTGTCCTTAGGGGAAGTTGCAGCATGGAATTTGAAGCTCAGCTGTACTTTGTTGCAGGATTGAGTTTGCTTTATGGCATGCCTCCTGTCATCCTTCACTCTGATGAGAGAATCTGAAATGAAGGAAGGTGGGGTCCTTCCTGGTGATGAATGGGGAGGCCTGAAAGTACCATACTTCCCATGCCAAAGCTTTGTGCTGTTGAGGGTTGTCATAAATTTGCTTTAAAATCAGCTTGCATTGACTCTGACTAGCCAGATATATGTTGGGTATTGCTGACCTTGCCTCAGTCACTGATAGTGCTGCAGGGAAGGTTTGGTAACAAACTTTCTGCTTGTTTTTAGTGAGGAGTGCTGCTGTAACCTGCAGCTCTGCAGAAGCTGCAGCATGCTGCTGTGAAATAGTTAACTGCAGCATTGTCTTACCTTTCTAAAACTGGGTTAAGGCACTTAACCATTCAGAGTATTTTTAGGTTCATTATTGAATGAAGGCACACAGCAGAAGCAGTGTTTCCCAATCTTTTAGTTACAGGTGCTATAAAGTTCCCTTTTTTTTTTTATTTCTTAACCATAACTTATATTGAAAATTTTTGATCTTTCTTGAAATACTAACATCTAAAACTGGTATTTAATTTACAGCTTTCACAAATTGGAGCAAAATTCATGTTTGTGTCAGGGATGTTTGTTTCAGGATGTGTGACCATTCTGTTTGGGTAAGTAATTTCTGTTGCTTGGTTTTGTTGCATTTATCTTCTGATTGTTTTCATCCATATGAAAAGATGGACACAAAATTAGAAACTCTTGGGCATCTTTTGTGTGTTGGTTAGGTCATCTAACTTCTTACATCTTTAATTTTTATTACCTCTTGTAAAGCAGAATGAACACTTCTCCCTTTCACTAGGTTTCAGACTCTGTTTACTACTTTGAAGTTAGAAGAGGTAGGTTCTGAATTTTTAAATATTAGTTCACAGACAGCAAGAAGCCTGTCAAACGTGCAGCAATAAGAAAACTATTTCTGCATAATGTTTTCATTATTCTTTCCTTAAAAATATTTGGCTTAAACGGGAAGCTTAGCCTGTCAGGTCAAGATGCTAAGTCACTAATTTTAGAAAAAAAGAAATCTTTTATTAGCAATGAAGGAATCTCTTATTAGTTAATTCTAACACATTGCATCAGACTTCTTGCACAGGTGCTTGGAAAAGCTATGGAATACAACAGAGGTGGCATTGGAGTTTTTCACAGGTTAGGGTTTTCATGCTCTATTCACTGCAAGTAAAGGGGAAAAGGAGAAAGCTGCCAGAAATAGTTTGGTAGAGTTTGAATAATTTCACTGATGTGGTTCAAAGATAAGTGGTAATAGAAAGCAGTGAGTGTCTTGTAACTGTGTCTTTTAATGAGCAAGAAATGCTGCTCTAGGGCCTTCAGTAGATGGCTTCTTCCATCCTGAGAGAGATCCAATTTAATGCTGGGATTTTTCTTTTCCAGAATGCTCGACAAAGTGCGAAGTGGACCAATGTTCATTGGTTTCTGCTTTTTAGTAAGAGCAATGGATGCAATAAGCTTTGCAGCAGCAATTACAGCGTCGTTCTCAATCCTTGCAAAGGCATTTCCCACTAATATAGCTACTGTCCTGGTAAGTTCAGAAAGCAGTGTTACAGCTGAGTTCCAGAAATATGACAAATTGCCAGTGGGCAGCCTAAAATCAGGAAAAAAATTGTTGTCTTGTATGCAGGCTTATTTGAAATCATTATATAATGTTTTGTTTGTAATCTAGAATCACAATCCTAGTACAAGTTTAGACCTTAGCATAACTCTGGTTAGATGTAAATTAAGCAGTATATATTAGTTGCTTGTGCTTTGAAGACAGCTGACCATTAGTGGCAGTAGTTATCTCTTCAGTGAAAATCAAGACAAAATACTAATAAAATACTAGTACAGGTTTTAATGACTACTTCTACCTGGATGGTAAGGATCCATGTGAATTGATTAAAAAAATGGTAAATTAATTCAAATGGTTTTGATTTCAATGACTGAAAGATGCAAAACTGAAACCATTTTGGCTTAATTTTTCTCATCTGTTGATAAAAGTTATGTATGAAAAGATGAGAGCTAGAATTTATTGAAATCTGGAGGCAGTATTTCTGATTATCAACAATTCATTTCAAACAGAGATATTGTGCTTTTTCAGTTGGGGTTTTAAGGTGTTAAAGAAAAGTTTTTTGTTTAATAAAATACTGCTTTTGCTGTCTATTCTTCAATACATTCTGGTTTTCGGTCAAATACATTCTGTCAGAAATAACTGGGTTAAATATTAATGAGTGACCAAATGTTGAGAACTTATTTTAGAATATTAAATAAAAATAGAAAAGTTTCTGCTTTTATTAATATTTTGTTAATCTGTTTAATTACTTCTGTAAATATATATCTATAAGAACATGTCTTTATAACTAGAAAGAAACCTACTAAGTTGTATCAGCAGTGATTAGCTGACCTTTTCATTGGAGCAATTTATATATTGTAATCATGTTTTGGATTTATTCAGTCAATAAGGTTAAGGTTTCCTGTTTGCAAATTTCAAAACATAATTTAAATAGGTAAGTAAAGTAATGTTGACTTCAAGGGACTTAGTTACCCACTTTATAATCAGAATTATAAAGAAAAGAATTTCCGTTATGGCAGCACAGTAACCATGGCTGAAAATGATATGTGGTGGTGAAGGTCATCTCAAGACCAGAAGCAGAAATGCTACACAGCTGTGGCTTGGTACCTACCTTTGTTTAAAATCTAGAAAGGGTGCTATAAAAAGAGGATGACTTCTAGATGACTTCTAAATGTTTGTCTTTTTACCATATTGTGTACTCTAGTGTCTTGCTCTGCGTGAGAATAAAACCTCTTCATATTTGTTCATGTAGATTTAGTGTCCTTAAATGGGCATGGTAGAGAGTTCTTGTTTCTGTGAGCTCTGAGGCAGGAGGCAGAAGAAAGCTGATTTTTTGAGCAAGGTGCACTCTAGGGTAAAATTGAAGCCTGAAGGAGTGGATGAGGCTTTTATAGTGCTCTGTATTGTCCTTCTTGATAGTGCTAGATCCTGAAAAGCACCTTTGATCTCCTTACCATTTTGGTACAAGTTTTCAGCCTTCCTTTTACTTGTTGGGTACCCTAGAGGGTATATGGGGAAGTTACTAGCCTTGTTGGAGTGGGAAGTTGAGCATCTGTCAACATGATCCCTCTGTGGAGGGAGGAGGAGTGGACTTCAGAACATAAGCAATCTCACTTCTTTACTGTATCAGGTTTATCTTATCCTCTGATCTGTACTACTGCAATGTCTCAGCTTCCCCCCCATGCCCTCCCCTCTTCATTAACTTAGAAGGGCTAAATGATGTACAGCCCCAAATCATGTAAATTATTTGAACCTAAGTCTCACAAATCAAGTGTTTTTTCTGGCTGTGAAAAAGTGAAAGCATCATCTGGATGCAGTGATATTAATGGCCATGCCTAGTTATTTTCTTTGCTAGGAAAGCAAAAGGTTGCAACCCTAGACTGACCTAGGATAAAGAACTTGGCTTTTGCTGACTCTGACTGTTTTCAGGACATTTGACTACTCTGACTTGTATCAGTAAAATTAAAGATGAGGATTATTCCCTGGAGTATCTTTCTGGGTTCTGGAAGTTACCAAAACTTTTATCTGTAAGCAGTTATTACCACCAGCTCTTCCTGGTGGTCTAAGCATTGATTAATCAAGTGTAGAGGCAGATGTTGACAGTGGTGACTATGACGTTGTAGCACAAGATGTATCTGTATTACTGTCCTTTTACAAATTAGTATCTTATAAAACATACCACATTAATAAATTCTATCCAAAACAATCTGGGTTGTCCCCATTGCAGTTTCATTATTTTTTCCTACCACTAGGGAGTGAGTCCAAACAGTTTATGGAGTAAAAACTTTACCTTGGCACATATGCTTCATCCCATGAGATAATGACCCATCTGAGTGGGTTTGTTTAGCTCCTTTCCCTCAGGCTGGAGTGTAATGGCAGGTGGGAGAGGTGATCCCTTCAGCCTGAGCTGTCCTGTGGATGGTTTCTGCTACTGGAGCATTTGCCTTGCCTCAAGACTGAGATCTCTTAGGTGACAGCAGAGTTGTGAGTGCTGTACAGGAACCAGTACAGGTGGTTGCCTGTAGTGAAGCAAAAGAGGTCATGGCTGTCACACACGTAACTGTGGAATTCCCTTTGCTATCCCTGTAAAGGTCACTTCTAGGTCTTGTCCTGGCAATGCATTGTCTTGTTTTTCACTACCCTGGATATGTGGTACTGCTCCTCAGACACATGGCTTGCTTTGTATTGTTGCATTGTATTTTCTCAACATACTGACTTAATTTCTGCTTTTTCATGCTTTAGGGCAGCCTTGAAATTTTTTCAGGACTCGGACTGGTGCTGGGCCCACCTTTGGGTGGCTTTTTGTATCAATCATTTGGTTATGAGGTCCCTTTCATCACGCTGGGATGCATAGTGCTGACTTTGGTGCCTGTGAATATGTGCATATTGCCAAGATATGGTAAGCATCCTTCTACCTGCTTCCTTCATTCACCTTAACTTCTCATGTACTTAAGTGTCTTTAAAAAAGTTTCAGCTTCTGGAGTCTGATCCAAGTCAGAAGGCAAAACCCCAGTTGAATTAGCTTATCATCTTGATGAGGCCCATGTTTAATGTTAACCTAAATTCATAAGATGGCCTGGAATTAACACAACTCCTCATGCCCATTTCTGCAAACAGTAGGAACTTTGTATGGAAGTGAACTGAGATATATTTTTGTTTTCTTTTGTCTTAGATTTAGGGCTTGTAAAGGATCAGTTGTGTCTGCTTCCTGTAGGTTTGTCATTGCAGCTAGTTGAAGAAAAGCTGGAGACAGATTTTGCCTAAAACAGGAGAACTCAACATGTTTGAGGAGTTAACAGTGGAGGGGAAAACTAATTAAAGGGAGGAAAAAAAAAGTGTTTATTTGTACTGAACAGTGCAGGATCTGATAAACATGAAAGAATGTTAAAGCTAATAAAGGAGGGATTTAATGAAGTGCTGGAGGTCATATAAATTTATTAAATTTTAGATGATCCTGCTTGGAGAGAAAACTAGCTTAAATCTAAGTCCTCATGCAACTGTAAGGTTACAGTTCTGTTACTCTGTTTTAGAGGAAAAAAAAAGTTTGTAACTTTGAAATGCTTCTTTAATTTTTTTTATCCTTTAATACAAAACCCATGGAGAATAGCTTCAAGTATATTGGCCTTTTGAAGAAACTTAAAATTATTAACCGTGTGTTGCTACTGCTGAGTTTCCCCTGACCTCCCCAAGCTCTGAAATTGTCATGATATTGCTGCCAGTTTGTAAATATGTTTCATAAATGTTAGCTCTGAGCTGGTGGATCCTAATGCCTGAAATTTCAGTTCTTTGTATACTTTGAGACCACATTCAGGTATTATAGGAGAATCACCGTCAGGAAGAGGGCCTGACTTAAAATTCCCACATAATCATGACATCTGAAAAAGTTTCCTGGAGTACAAATTGAACATGTTGGAGTTCAATTAGTTGTTTAAAAACTTGGATAGATCTCAGTTGATAAATAGCAATCTTACTCTCAAAGCATGTTTCTTTTATGAGATATGAATTGTTCATATATGTGTTCAAGAATCAAGCTGAGACATATCCACGAAGATTTCATTGTATAACTGCTAGCAGAGACGCAAGTACTTTTTTCACATAATTGGAGTAATACATGCTTTAGTTCTTTTCAAGTTGGGGATTTGCAGTGTTGGAATCTAAATTGAATGCTTTTCTTCTTCACCTGTTGAATTTTAGTTTTTACTATAAAAATAATATAGCCCATAATAATCAACTATTGACTTTCATCTGTTGTGCAACTGGAGTAAGAAAACTAAAAAAAAGGAAATACTATTTCTTATCTAAAGCAAGAAGATCAATCATGAGCTTATGCTGCTGAAAATAATGAAGTTTCCCCCCCTCTTCTATTGAAACAGATTCAACTCCTAGGAAGGAATCATTTTGGAAGCTCATTCTTCTGCCAAAAGTCCTAATACTCTGTCTCACTATATTTTCTCTAAGTGCATGCTTGGGTTTTTTTGATCCCACAATATCTCTATTTATCCTAAAGAAGGTAAGTCCTGCTAACATGCAGTGAAGTCTTGACTTAATAAATAGTGAGTAACTAGCTATAAATGTAAATATCCTTAACAAAATTGAGCTTCATCTAATTAACACTGCTTTAGTTAACTGTTAGTTGTATGAATTCCAAATAACTTGATTTACACAGTACTGATAAGTCAATATCTATTGCACCATCTCCTCCTGATGGGTCTTGATAACTTTGAGAATGAAGAAGTGTATCTTTTAAAGTGGGCTTTCTCTGCTTAAATGTCTTTCAGCTCCAAAGTACTGTCTCTGAATAGGGCATAGAAACTGCTTTTGTAAATAGGGATTTTTTCCTTCCTTGCTGAAATCAAATTCTTGAAAGCTGCTGCAGTCATTGACATGACTTTCTAAGAGAGTTACATCTCTTGATGTGAACCCCTTTAAGATTCTGTTCCTAGGTAAAATTAAGCAATTGTCTTTGAGGGCTTTATTTACGAATTGTTTTTCCAAGGAGTAATGTTTCACAGATGTCTCTGCTACTTTTTGTCTGCCTAGTCTGTTCTTTGAGCACTTGTCCAGGGTGGAGGGGACTTGATGCTAACTTCTTTCATCAGTGGAGATGTGAATGTACATCTTTCATCCCCCAGGAGGGATCTGAAATTATCCCACTGTAGAGTCTGTGTGTTTCTATGGCTCTTCTGCTTTCTCTCTGCTCTGTACTCGCTGATACTTACTGTGAAAGGGCTGTGGCCCTCTTGGCTGGTATTCTAACCACTAAATTAGAGTTATTATCATGTATTTGCATATGACAAGGAAATAGTGAATATTTATGTAGTCTATATCACATGAAACATCTTGGAATACCTTCTAACTCTTAGTTAAGGCACTTATTTGAGAAACTAAGGTGCTTTTGATTCGTTACACGTTTTGTTTCAATGCAGAATATGTGTCTGTATTAGGAAAATGTGGGCCTCAGGATGTCAGCAAAAAACATGTTATTCCTTCTCATAAAATCATCTTACGGTTGAAAAGTTGGAGTTGAGTTTTATGGCACTACTTACTTTTAAGCTGTGCTGATTAACAATGGATGAAAACAGTACTTACTTTTTCTAATGCAACTAAACTAAAGATTGGAGAGGTAGAGACTAAATCATTGAAATTTCAGTATCTGAAGTGTCTGTTTTAAGTGTGTCAGATTGTAACATTAGAATCCAGTGTGCTGGTTTAGGGGACATCGCATAATGTTTCCTCCTGACATTATTTAGGCTTTATATGAATACAGTTATTTAGGCTTTATATGAATACAGGTATCTCCACCACTCAATGCTTAAAAAGTGTTGGTGAAAGCAATGAAACGGAAGCTCTGTGGATGATTTCAAATATATGAAAAACCTCAGCAGGGTATCAGTAAAATACTTAAAATTGCACATTTCAGTATTTTGACTTAATATGTAATTCTTGGATTGTCCTTCAATGAACATAGCATATATGGTTTTTGTTTTATTGATCTTCCTTTCCATAGTTCACACTCCCAGCTGGTTATGTGGGCTTGGTGTTCCTTGGTTTGGCACTCTCGTACTCCCTGTCTTCTCCCCTCCTTGGACTTGTAAGCGACAAACTGCCGGTGAGTCCTACCCTGCTATGTGTGCAGGGTGACTAAAGCACTCTGTGCATTTGCTTAAACGTGGGGAGCAGTGGATGAAACAAAGGATCTAGGCCTGGTCTTGTAAAGGGGTCTGCCTTTCAAGACCTTGCACATCACCCGTTACTGCCATGTGGGAGGTCTCTTTTGCAAGATCCGGGGTAATTTAAGAATGTCCAAGTCAGTAAAGGAAATCAGACAAGCAGCTGAAGTGTGCTGAGCTTTTCTAATGGACTAAGCACAATCTTTTTCAAAGCAATATGGAATAGAGAGTAGGAAAATATGTCCCAGTTATCCATGCTTTTAACCACATCTAATTTTATTAGTTTTTGAGAAGAGGAGTAAAGATGTTCTGGTTAGCTGTATTGATTTTATTTCTTTAAAAGTGTAATATTCAAATTAGATCAGCACAGTGGGCTGCCTATCCTTTAACCTGGTCCTTTAACAGCACCATAGAAAGAGACTTTGACAGTGATAGACCTAAAACTGCCTTTTTGACAGCCAGTGCTAATTGATGAAGGGAACCTAAACTTTGAATACTATGCCTGAAAGACAGTGACAATTTTCTGATACTTTTTTCCTGATGCAAACTAGTGTCACATGAGAATTACATAGAATCACAGAATGGCCTGGGTTGGAAGGAACTTAAAGATCATCATAAAATGATACAGGGTGTTTCTTATATTAAAGAAGCCTAATACCTAAAATACTTTGCTAACCAAGAAGGATCATTGCTCAGTATCCTGAAATCTCTGTACTAAGCCACTGCTGCCAGTGATTGCATCTGGAGTGAGGAAACAAGAATTTGTTGGTTTTTGGTGTACATGACAGATTCCCAGTTTTAAATTGCATAGCTTTTCCTTTTCTTACACAGTACATCAGGAAGTGGCTGCTGATATTTGGAGACTTAATGACAGCAGTGTGCCTTTTCATGCTAGGACCTGCTCCTGTACTGCACATTGAAAGGTACTGCCTCTACCTGAACCTGTCCCATTATGTGATATTTTCAGCCATAGTCATGTATGCCCGTAAGTCTGTAATTAGCAGCTCTGACCATGAAACAGATTTTTAATTTCCACTTTTGACCATGAAACATGGTTGTTTTTTGATGTTGTAGCATGAGACTGTGAATATAAAGCGGTGAAATCATCTGAAAACAGAGATTTTACAGCTTCATTAAGTATATCCTTTTCTTTTGCTTTTTAGTGTTACTGTGTTCATGTTAATGTGTTTGGTAGGAAGAATGTTGCTTTTTATTTTCCTTCCCTCACAGTTTTGTGGCATTTCCTGTTCAGCAAAACAAAGTTCTTGTTTTGTCTTATTTTCCAAATTTTTCTGTTTCATCAGTGTTTTTAAACTATGGGGTTTATTTGCATGGCTGTGCAGCAGTACTGATTTTACTTCTCTCAGTACATAGCCTGCTGAGAAAAGTGACAGGTTATACCTTTGTTTTCACTAGCAAAGACTATGTCTCTTGTACCTGAATGCTGTAGTGTCATATTTCTCAAGTTAATTCACAGCAAAACACTGTGACAAAACAACTACACAATCTTTTTGTCCCAGGTTAGATTCTGTGTTAAAGTAATAGGCTTGTTAATGCATAGAACTCCTCCTAGGTTGCTAATTTTTAAATATCATTGGTTTGTAACTGGTGCGGTTCCAAATTTAGATCATAGATTTGAGCTGGGGAGAAAAATAAATTAGTAAAGTCTTCAAAATTCTTTAGCTAAGTCTATTTGGTTGTAATATATTAGGCTACAAAATTTAAACTTCAAAATCCTTCACTTCTGCAACAAAACAAGTCTGGTGCTTGCACACAGTCATTGCTCAGTTAACCTCATCTATCTAACTCCTCCTTGTATGCACATCATAAAATGAGCTGCTTTTGATAAGAAAATATATAGGTTGAGCACAAGTTTTTCATATTCTTTTACAAAGTCTTTTTTTTAAAGCATAGAACTGGATTTTTCAATATTAGTATTGGCTTCAAGACACATAGTTTGCTGATCAGTCAGGGAGAGCTAATACAACAGCCTTCAGTCAAATAGAGTCCTTACTGAAAAGAGTCTTCAGCAGCTAACTTCTTGTAAATGCCTCTCTTTCAGTCAGCTGTGGATGTTTGTGCTAGTCTTGGTTTTGATTGGCTTTTCCCTTGGCATGAGTGCTATCCCAGTGTTTCCAGAGATCCTGCAATGTGCGTAGTAAGTAACTCAGTCCAACCCTTCTTTCATGTTACTGATGCTAGGAATCTGCAACTGTTTTTCAGGGGTGAATATAAAGTGTGACTTTTTTGCCCCTTTTTGAGGCAAAGGCAGATAGTAACACTTAAATTTTCCACTGCTCTATTGTCTTAGTTTTTTTCTGACTGAGCACCCCAGTCATTACCCTCTCCGTATAACTTTGTGTACCTCAGTAATGACCTAGAAGGGTCTTGATTTATTCTTATTAGTATGTTCCTTTTGGAACAAGGTCTTTGCTTCTAAAAAGCCACCTGTCACAGTTTCACACTTGCCATATGAAACGTGGGAAATTGGTATGATGGTGTGATCTTGGAAGAAAACAGTGATGAGGAATGGCACTGCAATCCTTCAGAGGGGCAGTAAAGAAGAAAGTACTGGGTGAACAGAAATTGTACTGTACACTTGTGCTTGTTAACTATTTATGTGGTGTGCAAATTAAAAGGAGGGGAAAAAGTCTATAGGGAGTCTACTTGTGTCTCAGTCTACAGACTGTCTGTCTCTCTGCAGTGAGAATGGATTTGAAGAAGGTCTGAGTCTTCTGGGACTGGTGTCTGGGCTCTTCAATGCCATGTGGTCCCTTGGGTAAGTGTACCCCTTTTTGTAAGCGATGAGAGTTCAGCTGTTCCACACTACTGTCACATGGAAACCTGATTGTTGCTGTGTGGACCTTGGTTCAAAAGCTTCTTGCTTGACAGGTGCCTGGTAGGCATGTTAAAGCTTTTTACAAAAAGCTTTAACAAAAGGTAAAACTTTTATTTTGACAATGCTCTGAACTTCTCTTTCTTGAAGCATATTGCTCTGCATATCAAAAAACTGCAGTGATTAAAGTGGATGTTTGCTTGGACTTTTGTATGGTCATTTTTCCTTTCACTAAAATATCTAATGCTCAGGAGAGAGAGATGTGGACCTTAATTTTTTACAAAGCTAAGTCCACCCAGGTGGAGTGAGCTAGATGTCTGCTCCTGACTAATTCTGTTTTCCTTTTTCCATTTTTCCACATTTCCTCCTTTTGTCTTTGATAGCTTAAGTTAGAATCTTCTTTTTAAGCCACAGAAATTCTTTAAGATTTATGCTTGTATAGCTCAGCAGAGTGTGTCTGTAATTCTATAACTCTATATAGTCAGGGTCATCATCCCAGAAGTAAGTGAAAGGTGCTGCTGGCTGAGTGGCCCCTCAGAGCTGTCACTCAG